>NC_040077.1:112794359-113101378 GCF_003369695.1 Bos indicus x Bos taurus
AAAGTAATTAGGTTATGAGAATGGAGCCCTCATGATTGGGATTAATGCCCTTTTAAAAAGAGATACCAGAGGGATCATCTCTATCTCTACCATGTGAGGACACAGCAAGAAGGTAGCCATTTGCAAGGCAGGTTTCTACCAGACATCAAATCTGCTAGCACCTTGATCTTGGATCTCCTACCCTCTAGAACTAGGAGAAGTAAATATTTTTTATTTAAGCTACGCAGTCTGATGCATCTTGTTTTAGTAGCTTGAACCAATGAAGACAGTGTGTGTGCCCTTTTCATTGGTCAGGTATGGAGTTTCTAAAGAATCAGAGTAGTCTGTTCTTTATTTCCCACTTCTTTTCCATTGGTTCAGCTGTCAGTATAGTCATATTTCCTCCATAATTAGTCTGGGTCAAGTTTTATGCTCCAGGTTAATAGATCAAATGTAGAGTCTGAGTGGATGATCTGCACGAATGACCTCTTCAGAAAGGTACTAAATGTATTTACAGGTTAAGGCAAATACTGTCAAATAGCTAACTTTGGTCATGTGTCCATAATCAAGCACACTTACATGATATGAAAGGACTGGATCTCGTTTTTTACCTCATTCACACCTAGAATGTGTGCAGCACTGGATTCAAGATGGCACGCCTGCTGCTTCTAGGACACAGGCAACTTTTTCCTCTTCCCAGAGGGATAATAATCAGGTTGAGAGAGGCCACCATAACTCTCACGATGCCAGAGTCCCTTGGTTCCCCAGTGAGGGATCCAACCCATGCCCCGTGCAGTGGGAGCACAGAGTCCTTACCACTGGAACAATAGGGAAGTCCCAAACACTATGTTTTTAAACTACTCCCTGCTGATTGGAGAAGGAAATGGCAACCCACTCCAGTGTTCTTGCCTGGAGAATCCCAGGGACGGGCGAGCCTGTTGGGCTGCCGTCTATGGGGTCGCACAGAGTCGGACACGACTGAAGCGACTTAGCAGCAGCAGTAGCAGCTGATTCTCTCCTCAGGAACATTCTCAGGGCTACAGCAAGCCTGAAAACCAGTGGTCTGAGGGGCACAGCAACATTCCCTACATTCTGAAACAGAATGAATTTATTTCCTGCACATGTCTAGAGAAAAACGATAACCATCTTGTTGCTATTGTTTCTGGTTTACTTACTGGTCATGGTATTGTCTAACATCTGGAGGAGTTTGGGGTTAGAAAGTGCATTTTTGCCTCGAATTATTGGTAAAGTTTGTGATCTGTGCTGCTTCTGTCCTTCATGACTGGAAGTGGTGTGCATCCTGGAAATGAAATAAGAAAAATGGTTAAAGTCATAGGGATATGAAAACCAAATGTTTTTTTCAAATTCTCTTGTGTCATATTAACATTTTTTGTGAAAAATGAGACTTTTTATGAAAAACCATTAATTATGGGGTGACACGATGACAGAAATTTAAAAGTACTTTTGGAGAAATTTTATTTAAGCCAAAAAAAGGTTCAGAATGATAATAGATACTAAAGGATAATGAGTTTCCCAGGTGGCGCTAGTAGTAAAGAATTCATCTGCCAAAATAATAGATACGGAATTAAATTCTGCACAATCATATTCACTATTTAATGAAATCATGGGATTCCATAGATGTTATGCTGGCTATTGGTTGCTTAGAAAGGCATAGTGATAAACATTTATAAAGTACAATACTACATAACTCAATTGGTATCAATTATTTTTAGGGGGTAAAATATAAAAAAGTAAAATTTGGTCTGAAACAACTCTTTGACTCTTACTTCTTAGTATTTGGAGGAAGAGATACTGAAGAGTGAAGTCTCAAAAAGAAGCAATGGTTTTCTCTTTGTCTTACTTCTCAAGGCTTATTTGGTTCTGGCTA
The DNA here is from genome assembly GCF_003369695.1 of Bos indicus x Bos taurus. Lineage (NCBI taxonomy): Eukaryota > Metazoa > Chordata > Mammalia > Artiodactyla > Bovidae > Bos > Bos indicus x Bos taurus. The sequence goes on from NC_040077.1 coordinate 112,796,227, forward strand.
AATCAAGTGCTCTGAGTGGATCGGGGCCCAGGAAATCTGACTTTGGTTTTTAGTAGCCAAGAGAGTCTGGGTCATTTCTGCAGCTATAGGGAATAATGGGTTTGGGGCTATATGGCTTAAACTTTGGGACTGAATTACTTTGTCTCCTTCTGTCTATAACTGCTGGGAAAAGCCATGGTTTTGGGGAAAAAATCAGGAGGTGTTCAGGGAGGACCCTGAAGTCTAACTTACCAGACAGCCTCTAAACTGTAGTGACCTCAGCTGGGTTACGATTGTCATTAAAGTCATCGTTTATGGTCCTCTCTCCTACTACCAATTGCCAAAACATGCCCATGACATTTTTTATTTGCTTTCTCATAAGGGGGCCACTCAAGTGGTCCCCATGGATAAAGAGGCAAAATTTATTCTATGATTTATTAGCCGTTTACTACTTCCATATTACTTTCTAAAATTCTTTCTAAAATACAGCCATTTTCATATTGTATACTATCATGATACCTCTGGGAAGAATAAATCAAGCTGGAGAAAACTTCAGCAAAGAGTTTGGATTGACTAGACCCAGAGGAGCTTTAAGGTAGCATTTCAGGCTAATGTTTTCTGTAGGGTAGTTTATGAGGGGTGACCCTGGGTTTTTTATGCTAGTTAAATCAGTCTGATGACTAAAAAAACTAACATGAGCTTATGGGGCCAGATATGCTTCCTTATTGCCTTTGACCCTTAAAAAAATTACATTAAACTCTAAGAATATGGTTAAATTATTAAAATTACTGAAAGGAAAGGGGAGATACGACCTCACAGTTTACTTTGTCACCAAGAGATTAGCAAACATGAAAATAGTCATTGATTGGAATTATATCTTTCCAGGCTTAAAAAAATTAAGATACTCATTGACCCTATGCAAGAATCCACCGGCCAATGCAGGAGACACCAGAGACCACGTTCAATCTGTGGATTGGGAAGATGCCCTGGAAAAGGAAATGGCAACCTATTCCAGTATTCTTGCCTGGGAAATCCCATGGACAGAGGAACCCGACATGCTACAGTCCCTGGGGTCACAGACTCGGACATGACTGAGCACACAACAACAACACAAGGCATTGTACAGTAATATACTGTACATAAATAAGGTCACATAAATAAGGTGTAATTCTTGCTTCTTAGGTCTTTACAAGTTAGTGGGCCAGATAGGGAAGTACTTACAAGGTTTCCTCTTAGAAACATACAGAGTTATTTGAAATCTGTGTCTGGCTTGAAATATACATATAAGTATTGGAGAAGGAAATGGCAACCCACTCCAGTGTTCTTGCCTGGAGAATCCCAGGGATGGGGGAGCCTGGTGGGCTGCCGTCTATGGGGTCGCACAGAGTTGGACACGACTTAGCAGCAGCAAGTGTAAGTAAGTGAAGTCACTCAGTTGTGTCCAACTCTTTGCAACCCCACGGACGGTAGCCTACCAGGCTCCTCTGTTTATGGAATTTTCCAGGCGAGAGTACTGGAGTGGGTTGCCATTTCCTTCTCCAGGGGATCTTCTTGACCCAGGGATCGAACCCAGGTCTTCGGCACTGCAGGCAGACACTATTCCGTCTGAGCCACCAGGGGATATTTCATATGTATAAAATATACATATATATATACACACACACACACATGCATGTGTGTGTATGTACATAGTGTGTGTATCCACACTCTCTCTATATATATGCATGTGTGTGTGTGCTAAATTGCTTCAGTCATGCCCCACTCTGTGACCCTATAGACTGTAGCCCCCCAGGCTCCCCTGTCCATGGGATTCTCCAGGCAGGAATACTGGAGTGGGCTGCCATGTCCTCCTCCAGGCAATCTTCTCAGGGATTTAACCCGCGTCTCCTTTGGCTCCTGCATTGCAGGCGGATTCTTGACCACTGAGCCACTGCAGAAGCCCAATACACACACACACATATACACATCCATGTACACTCACAATATAATTTTAAATATCAAGCAAATGTGACAGTACCATTGTGACAAAAGGCCAGAAGTCTGGCAGGATGGATTAGATCCTTTGAGAGTTCCATTGTTCTGGGTGGACTGCACGAATTTAAACGCAGCAGCAATTTTTCTGCAAGGAAAACTGAAGTTTTAATCTTAGCTCAGTGTTTGCAACTGATATATAAACAAAAAATGGCAACTGACAAAAGATTACTGGACAATGAAATCTTTCATATGTTATAAAAACAAAAACAAACCACTTTTTTCCAGAAGAAAACCACATTTTCTTCTGGAAATGGGAAATTGAGGGTTTAGGGAATGTGCTGGGGCGGGGGGGGGGGGGGGGGGTGGGGGGGGGCGGGGGGGGTGGGGGGGCGGGGCACTGCTGTCTCTTATGGGAAAGGATGAGAGCACAGTTATTCCAGATTAATTTTTTTTTTTTTAGTATATTGGAAGTATTTTCTTAAATATGCATCTTCTAAGTTACATTCATATGAAGACAAATGGGTTGAAAAGCTACATGAAATGTGGTTTCCTTTCAGAAATGTGTGTTTTGTGCTTTTTCTTTGGACAACATTAACTATTTTTGGATCTACTATGGGTATAGTATAATCATCAAACATGCTTTGCTTAATGTGAAGTTTCAGTTTTAAAACTAAAAAAAAAAAAAAAAAACAACTAAAACTTCACATTAAGCAAAGCATTGTTTAATGATTACACTATATCCATAATAGATCAAAGAACAGTTAATGTTGTCCGAATAAAAAGCACAAACACACATTTCTGAAAGGAAACCACATTTCATGTAGCTTTTCAACCAATTTGTCTTCATATGAATGTAACTTAGAAGATGCATATTTAAGAAAATACTTCCAATATACTAAAAAAAAAAAAGTTAATCTGGAGTGTAATCATCAAACATGCTTTACTTAATATGAGGTCAACCTTAAAATCCTATTTGCATTTTAAGATTTCTAACACACACATATATGACTCTTTTCAAAAGATCAGACTATGATTCTTTTCATGATTCTTTTCAAAAGATCAGACTAATCTTTTGGAGTTTAAAATGATTACCTTATTATGTTCCGTTTCCCTAGATATCTGAAATTTTGAAGACAGACGCTAGAAAGGAAAAAAACAAGTCACATTCTAATTATTCATACCTTTTTATCTATACAAAGTGTTCATCCAAGTGCACTAAAAGACAAATACAGTTTTCTTTAGATAGTTTATGCATTATTATTGACAGATTATTCACCATACGATACTTAGAATGAAAAATGGTATACTAAAATCATTTGAAGGTTCTAGAAAAAAAGTCTTAAGTAATCAACTCTAAAACTTACTCCAAGATGCTGAAGAAGTCAGACACCTCTGGACTGGGGGCTCTTTGCCAGTAGGCAATCAGAGTCTCTGAAAGGAAACACCAAATAGCATGAGACTCTTTGAAATTCAAAGTTTTTTCCTTTTTTTTTTTTAAATTTAATTTTAAAGAGCTCTCTTTACCCTCCGAAATTGTTTTCATAATGTGCAGAAAGCACATGAGAAGACTCCTGGTTTCTGCTTGATCTAGCTTGTCAAATCGAAGAGTTGAGCCTATCAAAGATAAGGGTCTTGGGATCTAGGGATGAAAGAAACAACAAGGATTGAGGAGGAGGAGACAGCTGACTTGTAACGTGCTTGGGAAGGTTGGGAGGGAAGTCATACCTTTTCACAGTTGTCAGTCTTCTCACTGCTCTTCTCAGTGGTACTTGGGTTGGAGTCAAGACTTGCTAATGAAGCTCTGGAATCAGCATGTGTTACTGTAGAAATAGCTATTGATGAAAATGCTGTAAACACAAGCCACAGCACACAAGACGGTAATGAGATGCATGGGCGTGCACACACACACACAACGCTAAAATGAACCAAAAAGATGCTGATCATTCAGGTATTGTGAAAGCCTGACACAATAGAGTCTGGGATCGGCATGAAAGACATGCAACTTTTAAAATATTATTTTAACAGCCATGCCAGTATGAAGGATTTAAGAACATTTAGACCATTATAACTGGAAATAAAGCGTGCTCCTTTGATTTCTTACAAAGCTTTTTAAAGAACGTTTCTGTTTTAAAATGCTTAATAAAAGTTCTTAAGGATGCTTTGGAGGAAGCAGCTTTCAATTTTTGACAGTTTGTAAGAAATTAAGATGACATTTCCAAAATAGTTCTTAAAAACAATCTTTGAAGTGGAAGGGCTATTATATTTTAAAAGGCTGTATGCAATGAAAACATCAAGATTGTTTTCAGAATGAAACAATTTGATGACATCGGAGTAGACTGCTTCTTAATCCAAGTAGAAATGAACACTAAGTAGAAGAGGAAGTTGTTGGATGACATTCAGAGAAACATGTAACAAGACTCTTTAGCTATATAAATGTAGAATACTTTGCCTCATACATTATGTACAATGGATGAGTGGGTAAAAAGCACAGTGATATACAATGTAAACACAGATGAGTGTTAAACACCATTGTCTGGAAGGTCTGAAGTACCTGCTATAGAATTTAAAACATCTTTAGAAAATGATGTGTCTGCAGAATTGGCATGTTTCATAGCTGACTGGGTGTGGAATCCTCCGTTGGTACTGAGGTCGTCTCTAGACCCCTGGATTCAAAGCACAGAAGAGATTAGTGGGAATTAACATATTTCAACATCATAAACCTACAAATGTTTTCTTCATTACATTTTCAATTAGATGATAAGAGATTTGATTTTTTATATTTTTGCAAAATCTTCTGCCTAAGTAGGCAATGAAAGTGAATACTGTCAAACCATAATCTTAGTCACAATTTGGTTTCTTATGTGATTTTTAAATTTTTAAACAATGTAGTGGAAACTTTTTCAGATATAGATTAAATCAGGGGTCCCCAATCTTTTTGGCATCTTTCGGTTTTGTGGAAGAAAGTTTTTCCACAGACCGTGGGAGGAAGGATGGTTTGGAGATGATTCAAACATATTACATTTATTGTCCATTTTATTTCTACGATTATTACATCAGCTCCACTTCAGATCATCAGGCATTAGATCCCAGCAGTTGGGGACTCCTGGACTAAATGACTATAATGGTGATTGATAAGTTCACTGATTTAAAAAATTTTTTAATTGAACTATAATTGATGTACAATATTATATGTTATAAGTATAGAACATAGGGATTCACAGTTTTAAAGGTTATCCTCCATTTACAGTTATAATAAAATACTGGCTACATTCCCCATGTTGTACAATATATCCTTATAGCTTATAAAATTATAATAGTTTTATATGTAACACTTATACCTCTTAACCCCTATTCCTATGGCTCTTCCTTCGCCCTACTGATAATCACTAGGTTGTTGTCTATATCTGTGAGTCTGCTTCTTTTTTCTGTCATATTCTCTAGTTTGTTGTATTTTTTAGATTCCACTTGTAAGTAGTGTCATAAATTCATTGACTGGATTATCACTATTATCATGGATTTTTAAATGTATATTATTATTAAAAACTAGATGTTAGGTACTTATAATGTGCCAGTCTCTATGATGCATGTTTTCTATTACACATTTAATCCTCCTAAGAACCCTGCGACAGAGGTATTTTGTTCCATTTTATAAAAGAGGAAAAAGTTGAATAGCTTACTGAAGGTTACATAGATGGTAACTGGTCCAAGGTCAAAAAAAATTCCAGACACAGTTCCTAGCTTCTAGACACCATATAAACACCTCAAAACACCTACATTAATGCATATATATGGAATCTAGAAAAATGGTACAGATGAACCTATATGCAGGGTGGGAACAGAGATGCAGATGTAGAGAATGGATGTGTGGACACAGGAGGGATGGGGAAGGAGAGGGTGAAAAGAACTGAGAAAGTACATCCAAGCCACAAGGAAAGCCCCTTATGTCCACTCCCGTGTGCAACACAGATAGCTAGATGGCTGCTGTATATATAACACAGGCAGCTGAGCCCAGTGCTCTGTGGTGACCTGGGCGAAATGAAAGGCTTGGGTGGGAGGGAGGTCTAACAGGGAGGGAATACATGTATGCATATGGCTCATATACTTCACTGTACAGCGGAAAGTAACACAACAGTGTAAAGCAGTTATACTGCAATAAAAAAATAGATAAAAAACCAAAATCAAACGCCTGCTTCCCCCCACCAAAATACCACCTAGCAAAAAGCACTGTTCTGTTTAATCCTTAGTTTGCTCACATTTAGGGAAAAATGGTTATCGAGGCCAAAAATATATAAAAAAAGGCAAACTCTTTATTAAAATAGACACTTGGAATATTATGCAAACTTACCTGATTTGATGTATTGACAGTAAAAGGATACAGGTCCTTCAGGTAAATCCTTGGCATATTGTCCAGAAGCATGCCATAGAGGGGCATGTATAAACCGGCTATCTGGGCCTGCTTTTCCTAGGTAGAAAAGGAGTCAAAAGAAATGATTCACATAAAAATCGATAGACTTGTAGGTTTGATAGGCACTTAATGCAGTGAACCATTAAATGGTGCTTAGGGAAGGGAGAAAGAAAGACCACTTACTGGTTCTCTGTATCGATCATCAAATGAATGCTTAGCCATTAGGTTTTTTAGGACAGCTAAAGCCAAGTGCCTGATATCTTGATCTTCTTGCAGAGCAAAGCCAACTTCTCGGAGCAGAATTCCGATTAAGAAGTGTTTGCGGCAAAATTCATTCGTGACCGAATATTCAGGCATATCTTTGTGTGGAAGGTAAAGAGATCATGTTACTGAAAGTCAAATGATCACTTTACAATTAAGAGAAATGGAACAAACAACTATAAACCCTTATTGCTACTAGGAGGGATTCAGCAATGCAATCTTATATGAAAAATGTGAAGAGGGGCATTCAGTAAATACTGTTTATTCTTATCCAAAACAGAGCATGTGTGCATGCTGAGTCATTTCAGTCGTGTTCAACTCTTTTGCAATCCCATGGACCACAGCCTGCCAGGCTCCTCTGTCCATGGGATTTTCCCAGCAAGAATACTGGCGTGGGTTGCCATTTCTTACTCTGGGGATCTTTCCGACCCAGGACTACATGTTAGGAATAATGAACTATTAGAACACTCCACCACATATCTGACCAGAAGTAAAGTAAACACATCGATTTTTTCCAGTCCGTGAAAATACTGCTGAAGGCAGAAGTTCAGGGAATGTGGAAGTTAGGAAACTAACATCAAAGGGCTTAGGTTAAATAAATTTTTTCACGAAATACTGAGTAACAGTGAGGAGCCAGAAATAAAACAAAACTTGCAAATTGCCCATTTATACCTAGAAAAAAATTTGCCCAGACTATTTCAAGTTATGAACTTTTCTGGGGTAAAAATAAACTGATATGATTCTAATGATCTCAATTTTGAGAGAAGGGTTAGAACCAGGCTGTGGCTTATTGATAGAAATATCATATAAAGATAGTTTCATTGAATAAGCATGTTATTACATATAATTGGGAATTTCACGTATGGTTACACTCTAAGGAACTTTCTGATGCTTTGGGAAACTAAAAAGAGTTCAAACTCTGGAGAATAGGGTATAAGAAAATTCAAACTAAGGAAGCATTTAATTATTTGTGATAAAAGAAAAGCTCACTCAACTTTTTGACTATTTTGATTAGATGATATTTAATATTTTTATATATTTGATTAGATGATATGACTATTAGCATCTAGAAACTGGAAATATGAAGTGTCTGTACTCATCAATATTATCGAAACACAAAGTGGTTATTGATGCTGAGATAGTGTAATAGAAAATAAAAATCATTTACCTGATGCATGTAATTCTTGTATTGATTCTGAAGGTGTCAAAGGATCTGAATTTAATATAAATAAACAAAAAGTTCAGCTATATACATACTCAGATAAACACCATATTCATTAACTATGTGTAATTTATACTGAAAAATTAAAATATATTGTCTTAAAATACAAGTGAATCCCTTCAATAAAGCTTTGCTTTTCAAGACAAGGCTTTGGTTGTTTACTTCTTTTCTTAAGAAAGAATGTCATGAACAGAATTATTTTAATGCTTAGCCTTCTTCTTGAGCACTGTCTTTTCCTTCTATCAGAAATCTGCTTGCTCTGAAACATGTTTTTATGTTTACTATTGATAATATCAGATCTACAAAGATACTACCAGGTCTCTGAGCTACTGATAAATAGTAAACAATCCCTTTTACTTATTGATAAATAGTAAACTATCCCTTCTCCAGGGTGAATTCCAGACCCAGGAATTGAACCGGGGTCTCCTGCATTGCAGTTGGATTCTTTACTAGCTGAGCTACTTGGGAAGTAAGTAGTAAACAGATAATACAAATGACTAAAATAGATTTTGATCCCCTTGACTGTCTTAACCAGTCTGCCTAATGCAGTAATAACTTGGCAATAGTTACGAGGTTAATGTTCTTTGATTTACAAGCACCAATTGTATGGCTTTGTGGGCCTTCTCTTTGATGAAAAAGAAAACATAAACAAAAATTGAGAAATACAGTGCTGTACTCTTTACCACATGCTATTATTTTCTGCATTTTAACCTGATTACCTGGGTCTAATGCCCATATGACAATGTCAGACAAAACTAAGACTGAGGAAACAGGAATACAAACAAAGAAGCTAAGGCAAACAAACAGATGTGTTCCCTTTGCAGGAACTGATAAAAGTCTGGGACTTATTACCTGGAATGTTGGCTGATCTTATGGGGAGACATAATGGAATAAAGTGTTCATGCTGACATACTTCTTGGAGAAAATCAAATTTATATTGGCATAAGGTCTAAAAAAGAGGCAAAAGAATGACTATTATTCACACACTAAGAAAGTTAATAGAAAATCTGCACTTGAATCTTATCTCTAAAAAGGAAGTGGAGTTACTTTTGTGTGACCACTGGGTCATTGTTAAGTTTAAAGGATTTTGTCCCCTCTCAAGTGGTAAATGTAGTCAGGCACCCTATTTTTGGAGATTGGTCAAGGCTTGTTCAGGAAGTGATTTCATTTGCAACCTACCTTGAGCTTCTGTGGGATACAATCTTATTGAGTTCTATTTTTTCATTTCTTTTAGCATATAGCAAAATGTATTTATTCTGAGAAAAACAGTGCCTCACCACATGTGCTAAGATGTACAACTACACTCAGCTTGAAGAGCAGATCACTCCAAATCAACTTCTAAGATCCAGTGCTAAGGAAGACAATGGTGCAGAGAATCTAAACTTAGAGTAAATCTCTCTCCATCTGCCGTTTATTCTGAGAGTACATCATTCCACCCCTTCCCTGCCCTTGCAAACAGGTCTGGCATCTCAATGTTTTGAGTAGGACAGTGATAAATGAAGTGCAGACATGATCCAAAGCAACTTAATACAACTGCATAAATGGGAACAATTAGCAACTCCATAACCATTCTATTTTTATTGTCATGCAAACTAAGTAATAAATTTTTAAGACTCAGCTTGTGTTCATTGTATTCACTAAAAACATCTAACAAAATAAAAATATATTTCATTTGCTCAGATACTTTAGAATCATAATTTGTGACAACTTTAGTCAGTAATTTAGAATACTGACATCTCAAACAAGGGTAGTATTTGACTTAATCATTTGTACATCAAAGTGAAAAGGAACATAATTAAATTACATGGTGATCACTCTTCATTGAGTATGTTCCATTTGGTCTTTGATAAGATATATAATTTAGGGTCACTGGAATCATACCTAAAAGGATTTTCTGCAAATTTCTTGCATAATTGGAGCACTAATGAAGGACATTCTTTTTTTTTTAATTTAATTTTTAAACTTTACAAATTGTATTAGTTTTGCCAAATATCAAAATGAATCCGCCACAGGCATACATGTGTTCCCCATCCTGAACCCTCCTCCCTCCTCCCTCCCCATATCATCCCTCTGGGTCGTCCCAGTGCACTAGCCCCAAGCATCCAGTATCGTGCATCGAACCTGGACTGGCAACTCGTTTCATACATGATATTATACATGTTTCAATGCCATTTTCCCAAATCTTCCCACCCTCTCCCTCTGCAACAGAGTCCATAAGACTGTTCCATACATCAGTGTCTCTTTTGCTGTCTCGTACACAGGGTTATTGTTACCATCTTTCTAAATTCCATATATATGCGTTAGTATACTATATTGGTGTTTTTCTTTCTGGCTTACTTCACTCTATATAATAGGCTCCAGTTTCATCCACCTCATTAGAACTGATTCAAATGTATTCTTTTTAATTGCTGAGTAATACTCCATTGTGTATATGTACCATCGCTTTCTTATCCATTCATCTGCTGATGGACATCTAGGTTGCTAGGTTGCATTCTTTTAAAAAATATTTACAGAAAGAACTAGATTTTCAAAACTGAATGACATATAATCATGCAGTTTTCCTAGCTAAATCTCCACAGCTAAAAATAACATTCAGGCTCCTAAGCCTAACACGAAATGCTCCAAGAAGATCATTATTTACTTTTGGAATTTCTATATTTGTTTATTTCTATAAACATAAATATATTCTATTTCTATATTCGTAAATATATTTCTATATTCTTTCCCAATACCTAGATGACTTCTCTTGGGGACTTATTTTCCTCCCAATGGGGAAAGGTTAATGGGGAACTGGTAATTCAGGTGCCTTCTCTTTCACGTGACCCAAAGCAGACCAGTTACATGCTTCCTCTCTGGAGTGTAAATCTTTTAAAAAATTTTTTTATTGTAGTATAGTTGATTTATAATGTTGTGTTAGTTTCAGATGTACAGCAAAGTAGATCAGTTATTTTATATATATATATATATATATATATATATATATATATCCATTCTTTTTAAGATTCTTTTCCCAAGTAGGTTATTACAGAATATTAACTACAGTTCACTGTGCTATACAGTAGGTCCTTATTAGATATCTATTTTATATTATTGCAATCTGTATATGTTCATCCCAATCTCCTATTTATCACATCCTCCCACATTTCCTCTTTGGTAACCATAAATTTGAGTGAGTCCATTTCTGTTTTTTAAATAAGTTTATTTGTATCTTAAAAAAAATTAGATTCCACATGTAAGTTGTATCATATAGTATTAGTCTTTCTCTGTCTGACTTACTTCACTTAGACAATCTTGGAGTCCATCCACATTGCTGCAAATGACCTTATTTCATTTTTCATGGCCAAGTAATATTCCACGGTGTACATGTAAGCAGAGTGTTAAGAGGGAGAAAATGGTCCCATTTCATTATTTAAGGAGCAGCAGACCTTGACCCCAGGTTCATCATCCTTTGTGATTACTCTTCTGCCCTGGAAGTGCCTTTGTCTCCGCTCTTTTTCCAAGCCTAGTTCTCCCAATATCCTTCCAATAAATTCCCTTTCGCTCAAATTGGAGTAAGTTTCTGTTGGTTGCAACACAAAGAACCTTAATGCTTAATGATACAAGTTTCAGAGTCTGGCCCATTTCTAGTCTTATGTCCCTCTGGCATATGCCATCTTATATAGCTCAGTGGTTCTCAAACTTGAAAGAACACAGAAATCACCTGAAGGTGATAAGAATCTTGCTGCATTCCAGATTTCTGGGCTCCACCTGCAGTAGCTCAGCCCTGAGATCACTGGTCTAGGAACCACACTTTGGGAACCACTGCTCCCTAGATATTAGTACTATTCCCTGTCTCCCGACACAGAGTCACTATTTATGTAAGGTGATCAACTGTTCCATTTTGCCCAAGACTGGAAATTTTCAGAGAAGTGGAACTTGCTAAAACCAAGACAGTCCTGGGAAAACCTGAGGAAGAAGAACTGCAGCTGGAATCACTCCTCTCACAGCCCACAAGAAACAGAAACGAAATGTGAACACTTTAACTCCACGCCCATTTGTTCCCCACGAAGGGAGGACTTGGGAGACTTGCTGAGATGACGAGCCATTTTAAAAGCCTGCCTTTCATTGTATAGAAATTGTTTTTTGATACAAATAATGGATAGGTTATTGTTTTAGACAGATTATACACAGAGACCAGTGTGTTTATTTGTAATTCAACAGTTTAGAAAGCCATCACTCCTGAACATGGTTCTTACCTTGGGATCACCAGAGGAGAACATGCTGATGTAATTGTTAACCATCTTAAACACAAAACCCCGGTCCATAAATGTAAAGCAGCGCTAAAAAATAAATAAATAAATAAATTCAGATGTTTTTATTTTAAGGATCATTAAAGCTGTTAGAAAAGATGATTAAAAATATTGATGCAAAATAACATTTTACTAAATGTCTTATATAATAAATGTTTGAACAATATCTACAATATGCTTGAGCATTCATCCACATATGGCAGCTAATTAAAATACCAGATATAGGACACACACCACAAAGTTACAAACCCATATTTATCATTTTTCATAAAACATCTCTTGGAGCTTTGCAATGAAATATTGCAAGCCCTTTCCTTTTAATATAGAAATTTTTAGCTTTTACTTGTCTTATTTTTTAACCACTTTTCTACATTTTATTATTGTTTTTTAATAGTTTTTTCCACAGTTCCTTAGGTGAAGATCATTTACTGTACAACATCTGGTAAGAACAGGGGCAGCAGAGACAGGTCAGGGAAACCTTTTGCAATCTCACTGGCCTCTTTCAATAGCTTTTCTTTTCAGCCAAGGCGGCTTGAATTTGAAGAGTGAAGGTAAGAGAGCCTGAGATTTCTATCAGTGAGCTGCTCACTGTCTGTCTTACTCTGTCTTCACACTCTTGTAACTGTAATAAGGAGAGTCTTAAGCAGTAGGTAGCTTTAGAGGAGTCAGGCAAGCATTGCAAGTCAGCTCAGCATCTGCTCTCTATCCCAAAGACTAATGGCCACGTAACCAGTAACCAAGCTATGGGGGCCAGTTCCTGCACTGGAAAAGTATGATGTGGGCATGGACTGTTTCCTGATGCAGCATCTTGGGCACTATAGTAGATTAGCTTATGGAGGTCATCACTGCATGTGTGTTTCATTCTACCCATCCACAAGTGTGCGAATATGTGTATCACGTGGGAAAATTTCTCGGCTGCTGTATCACTCAGTATAGAAGGCTTCTTTCTCATCCAGAGTCCAGTAGGGTCCATTGTAACAGTTTCGCGTTTCTTAATCTCTCAGTTTTACAAACAAATCTCTTTTCTCAGAAAGGACTGGACATAAAATCTTGTTATAGGCAGTACGCATATGTGCGTGCTAAGTTGTTTCAGTCGTGTCCAACTCTTTGCAACTCGATGGCCTGTAGCCTGCCAGGCTCCTCTGTCCACAGGATTCTCCGGGCAAGAATACTGGAGTGGGTTGCCATGCCCTCGTCCACCTCCTCCAGGGGATCTTCCCGACCCAGGGATGGAACCTGCGTCTCTTATGTCTCCTGAATTGGCAGGCGATTTCTTTGCCACTAGTGCCACCTGGAAAGCCCTATAGGTAGTATTCCGAGTGGACGATTTCCCATTGAAATACGCCCATGTAGAAACATGAGTCATTTTCTCTAATAACATTTCCAGTTGATTGGTCAATCATGTTTGTTTTTCCTTTCCATTTTTCTATGTTTTATTCTGAGTTTTTTAAATGTACCTATTTATTACATACTACTTCATTTATATCTTCATTTTCAGTATGAATTTAAGTTCTTTCAATCATCTCCCCTTAGTAAAAAAGTGAATGGCTCCCTGGTCCTCCTATCTTCCAACAGAACAGTGAGGAAAGGTAACACCAAAGCATAATCACAGGTGCAGAACATGTAGAGGAGGGGAGGAAGAGGGCTTTGATGTCCTCTGCACTATGCAGGCTCTCAGCAAGTGGGTCAGGTCCTCTAAGGTTCTCCATCTGTAGAATGAAGTCCCAACTGGTGACCCTTGGAATATTCCCAATGTGGAGCTCTCTCCCTGGAGACCTCTGCTATTGCTGTCTCATTCCTGCTGGGAAGAAGCTTGGGTCTCACTTTGCAGAGAGGAAGACCATCTAGTATAACTATGGGTTCTAGAAACTTCTCAAGAAAGAGCATAAGAACAGAAGCACTTTGGTGAAGTCACAGGGCACCTTGATAAGATGGAGGAGGAATTTGTGAGTCATGTCATTGAAAGGTTGCAGTTGCCACCTCCCAGAGGCTACTGTAGCTAATCTGTGAGCTTTCAAAGGAAACCAAACTCCATCACCCATGAAAGGGGAAAATGAGGAGGAGGGTGCCTACCCTGGGGGGGGGGTCTAGGAAAACTCAGAGTTCTTGAGATTTAAGACCTTCTATGTGGAGAACTTGTCATACTCTTTTCAAGGGGCAGTGAGGGATAAGGGGGGCAGGTTGTTCCAAGGATACAAAGCTGGTAGAATCAGCCTTTTTCCTACAAAGAGCCCTCCTGCAGGTCAAGCTTCATCAAATGTGTCTCTCCTGTCATCGGTACCCTGTTCTGGCCCATTCCAGCACCTTCTTAACCCCAAGGGCAGAGGATCTTTCACCCATTGTTAAGGCATGGAGGGGCCTCTCTGCTTTTGTTTTAAAATAATTTATATTAACCTTCCATATTAGCAGAAAACAATTTATAGCAGGCTTTGGCAAACTATGTTCCATGAGCCAAAACTGGCCCACTGTTTGTTTTTGTAAATGATGTTGTATTGGGACACAGCTGTACCCATTTGTTTAAATATTGTCCATGGTGAATGGTCTATGGGTTTCCCTGGTGGTTCAGATGGTAAAGAGTCTGCCGGCGATGCAGGAGACCCAGGTTCAATCCCTGGGTCAGGAAGATCCCCTGGAGAAGGAAATGGCAACCCACTCCAGTATTCTTGCCTGGAGAATCCCAAAGATGGAGGAGCTTGGTAGGCTACACTCCACGGAGTTGCAAAGAGTTGGACACGAATGAGTGACTAACACAGAATGGTCTATGATTGTTTCTAGCTGAGTTGGGTACTTGCCACAGAAACTGTATGGTCTGCAAAACTAAAAATATTTAACATTTGACCCTTTACAGAAAAAAATTTGCAGATTGTTGATATAAAGAATAACATACCCTATCAGACTTTTTCTCAGTTTGGCTTAATAAAGGAAAATATTCTAAATTAAACACGCAAAGATATATTGTAATAAAAAATTATTTATTTTGTTTCACCAACTGTGAGAACCAATGAGAATTTTATTCTATAGCTTATTTAGCGATCAGTTATGAACTCAAATTACAAAACACGCATCTGATACCCTTTCCCTTTATATTTTACAAAACTACTTGGTCCATCTTTTTCTTTCTCATCTGGAAACTTTACTAGGTATTAACTTATGTATCTCCACAGCAACTCTTGCATAGATTGAATTTATAGAAAACATTTATTTATTCCACAAACACAGAACATTTAAGTGAAAGAGAGTAAATATAAAGACTTTCCCTTTCATAGACTTGCTTATCCATCTTTTTTTTTGATATTTAGAGAGTAATATCACAGATGTTTCTTTAAAATATTTTGCTACCAAAATCTGTCTTTTATATTAGATGATTGCCAAATGGTTTCCAAAAGCAAATTGAAATAAAGTAGAGAATAGTCAGAAGAGTGGGTAAAAAGACATGGCTGTCTGAGAAGGAAAATTAAAATCAGAATGAACTTTCCTTTGCTACCTCCTTGGTATTATATTTGCAAGAGAAGAGTATCTAGACAGCTACTCTCAGGTAAATTAGAGTTGTGACCCAGATTGGCAGTGGAAAGAAAAATTACAGAAGCTACATATGTAGACATGGATGCATTTGCATCCTATCTATCTCTAGGAGAGAACGGTCAGAGAAATGGACAAGGTTTCTGGCTTAAGTGCTACAAAAACATTATTTTCCCATGATGTAAGACAAAAGAGGACACTTTCTCACCTAGGACACTTTCATGTGGTCACCCCGGAGGTACCACATTCTCCATTTTTGGAAAACAATCTTGGTACAACCATGGTGTTACGATACTTCAGTTGTTAAATTCTGATGACAACTAACTTACAGTATTAGATTACTAATGTAGAATTCAACAACCAAAAGAGATAAAAGTCATTTGAAACCTAAGTTAAGTGAATAACTACTTTCTGGGAATATAAAAGTTTTGTAACGCCAACAGTGGGGCAGTGTTGAGCAGCTGAACACTCAAAGTTCATCAGTTCACATGCATTATGCCAAATGACTACATTCAATTTAACATAAAAAAACCATGTCATCTTCTTTTCTCTTTTCCTTTCTGCGTTCAGATGATTCATATAATAAACTTTACATTTTAAAACAAGCTTTCTGGGTCAAATAAATTCCGTAAAAGCAATAATCTCAAAACAATGCCTGTACAATGGATTTTTATAATGTACATTATACTAAGTTAGCGTTTCCATTTATGAACGTCACAAAAGTCCTGCTTTCAGTTTGCAGTCCATGGATCCACATATCTTATAGACTGTATTTGTTTATCTATTGTCAATCCATGCTTTTTACCCACAGCTTTCACAAACCACTGGTGTCACCATTAGCTGTATACTCTGTGTCTCTTTTCACCTTGGACATTCATGTTAGACATTACTTTATGTACCACCAGAAGCTACTTTTGCATAAATGAGGTCCAAGGAAAGCATATTTTTTTCTAATAAGTACAGAACATTTAAGCCAAAGAGGGTAGATAAGGGGTCTTTTCCCTTTTTAAGAGACTTGCTTATGCAACATTTTTTTTTTTTTTTGCAATTTAGGGAAGAATACTCTGCAGATGTTTCTTAAATGCAGTGTGCTTACAAATTGGACAACATGTCATTTTCTCCAAATTTTCTTTTTCATCAAGCACTTCAAATAAACTACTAGCATAGTAACAAACTTTATTCTCATAGGTCTTAAAATGTGGTAGAAAATTAGAGTAAATTTTTTTTCTATTTTACTCTCTTCCTCCTTAAGCCTGACCATCTCTTTCTCTTTCTTGAAGCAAGAAAAAAGCAAAATTAAGATGTAAAACAGTGAAAAGGAAATTTTAAGAGGTAAACATGCATAGTACATAATTTGAAAGAGCATTTGACACGTCAAAAAAGAAATTAGACTGAATTAAAATTCACATGCAGAGTACATCATGAGACACACTGGACTGGAAGAAACACAAGCTGGAATTAAGATTGCAGGGAGAAATATCAATAACGTCAGATATGAAGATGATACCACCCTTATGGCAGAAAGTGAAGAGGAACTAAAAAGCCTCTTGATGAAAGTGAAAGTGGAGAGTGAAAAAGTTGGCTTAAAGCTCAACATTCAGAAAACGAAGATCATGGCATCCAGTCCCATCACTTCATGGGAAATAGATGGGGAAACAGTGGAAACAGTGTCAGACTTTATTTTTTGGGGCTCCAAAATCACTGCAGATAGTGACTGCAGCCATGAAATTAAAAGATGCTTACTCCTTGGAAGGAAAGTTATGACCAACCTAGATAGCATATTCAATAGCAGAGACATTACTTTGCCATCAAAGGTTTGTCTAGTCAAGGCTATGGTTTTTCCTGTGGTCATGTATGGATGTGAGAGTTGGACTGTGAAGAAGGCTGAGTGCCGAAGAATTGATGCTTTTGAACTGTGGTGTTGGAGAAGACTCTTGAGAGTCCCTTGGACTGCAAGGAGATCCAACTAGTCCATTCTGAAGGAGATCAGCCCTGGGATTTCTTTGGAAGGAATGATGCTAAAGCTGAAAGTCCAGTACTTTGGCCACCTCATGTGAAGAGTTGACTCATTGGAAAAGACTCTGATGCTGGGAGGGATTGGGGGCAAGAGGAGAAGGGGACGACAGAGGATGAGATGGCTGGATGGCATCACGGACTCGATGGACGTGAGTCTGGGTAAACTCCAGGAGTTGGTGATGGACAGGGAGGCCTGGCGTGCTGTGATTCATGGGGTTGCAAACAGTCGGACACGACTGAGCGACTGAACTGAACTGAAAATTCATGAATGACAACTTCAGCTAATTTTCCATCTATCTCCATAGTCTCTTTGTTACTAGTATTTATTGATAAGTTCCCACAACTATCCAGTATGTCTTGGTGTCTACTACAAAAAAGCAAGAAAAGTGCCTTCATCAAGGTCACCAATAGTCAACAGTTGGGCAAAAGAAGGAACAGAAGAAACACATTATCTTTCCGATTGGATGCATTATCTGTTCAGTGATACACCATCATTCTACATTAGCTAATTTTGGACTAAGCTCATTTTTCTTCCTAATTTAATATAAATAAATATTGCTAAATATATATATGTATGCATATATATATTTCATTTTATGTTGCTAAATACTTTAACTGATCATTTTCCTTTTATGTAGCTAATTTATAATATTTTCATCATGTAAAAAAGAGCCTGGAAGTAAAACAACAAAAATGCTCAATTCCCCCAAATTTTTCCAAAGTGGCTATTTGGCATCATTGTGAGAGCTGTAGCCATGCCAAAATATCACTTCAAGGTTAGAAAAGTCCGAGACAAAAATATTGCCTCAGGACAAGTTCTCCTTTAAAAATATCACTTTTCTCTTTAAAAATATTTAGGAGTCCTACATTTGGCAATATTCAAACAGATACTTTTCTCTAACCTTGATTTTTGTTCTATAGGACTCCAAATTGGAAAAAAAAATCAGAAAGTATTTCAAGCAAGAAAGACATATAGATGAAAGCATTCATCTAATCATGGTAGTCCTGACTTCTCATCATAAATGAACCCGTGACTTAATTAACACGTAGAGTATCTCACAGCCACTATCACACAGGCCTGAAGAGAATCAGGCTTTGTATAATGTACCTTAAGAAATCTGGCAACGCTGTGGTTTGCCCTTTTTGTTTCTTCAAGTGCGTCTTTGTTTTTCCAAATCATGTGGTCAGCGAAGCTCATGACAAGATTGTCCAATTCATTTTGAAAAGATTCAGGAAATCTTTGAGGCCGAGAAAGCTAAAGAAAGAATGGATCATTGCTTTACAATGAGATCTGTGAAATACTAAGCCTGGAAAACATAACCTGTAAGACTTAACTTCATTCTATTTATTATCAAACAAAAAGTCTTTTTGGAAATTTGAAAGCAATAATGAAATTAGAAGCCATTTCAATTTCAAGGTCATGATTTCCACTTTTCAGTGAATTTTTCTTCTATTTTGGCCAATAAAGCTTTCACTTTTTCATTATAAATTATAACATATATGAATTGCAAACTATTCAGACAACATAGAAATGTAACATTTTTTATAACCTCTTAATACCCCTTCTTGCCTTCTCAGGAAATAACTACTATGAATGGTTTAATGACTATTATTCTAGATTTTCTTTGATTCACAGTTTTCTAATTTAAAAATCAATTATTTTGATTTTTTAAGACTATTAATAAGAATCTTCCAATAAACAACTATAAGAAATCAATGAATGAATAACTGAATGAGTACAGATATTAGTTTGAAATGTCCTCTAAGTTGTGAGTACCAGCTAGCTTTTTTATAAAAGTTATTTCAGTTTTATAAGAGACATAACTGACATATAAAATTATAACATATTTACACCATACACTCTGGTGTTTTCATGCACATAATAAATTGTGAAAGAATCCCCACCCCTCATCTAGTTAATTAAGCCATCCATCAGCTCACATACATATTTTTGGGGCGAGAACACTTAAGTTCTACTCTCCTAGCAAATTTCAATTATACAATACAGTGCTATCAACTATAATCACCATGTTTTCCATTAGACGCTCAAACGTTATTCATCTTATAGATGGAAGTCTATACCGGCTGGTCTTAACTCTGGTATTAGCATATGCCCATGACAGTTGTCAGTGAGACTTCACTGTCAAAATGCTTTTGCCATAAGATAAAAAATGGTTTGGCTGTGACATTACACAACTACACTGAGTAGTTGTGTACACAGTTACACAATTACACTCACTACACTGAGTAAAACTCTACAGGCCCCTAAAGAGTGCCCTTGGGTACAGAAATCTACGCCTCCTATTTTAACTCGGAAAATTTCAGGCAGCTGAGTTTTCCCATTTCTGTCACTGCTTTGTGAATTTATACAATTTCTTTGCACAAGATAGGTAAGATTCATTCACCTTTAGAAGATGGCTTTAAAATTAGACTTGCAATTTCACTATAGACAGAAACAGACAATTGAGAGTTTGACTAACCTTTATTTTCTTAATCTAAGCACTCAACCTTCCATGGTGCAAGAATAAAAACCATGGAGGCTAAAATTAGAGAAACTGCAGAGCACAAATACTGATTAACTACAGAATGCTGCAGTTGGCTTCGACTGGCTTTTTTTTTGCCATTTTTACCAGGAAATGACTGTTACTTTAAGAATCTCATGGTTACTCTCTGTATATATTCAAAGTTTACTATTGAAATAAAATTAAATTGACAACAAATAAACCTAGTGGATTTAACTGTATACATCATTTTTCATTCTGCTCCATATCCCTTGAGAAATAAGGGTAAATGATTCACCTGTGAAAACAACAATCAGGTTTTACATAATCAAAGCACAATTGTCGTTTTCCTCTTTTCACTGCGTTAGTCCTCTGCTGCTGCTGCTGCTAAGTCGCTTCAGTCGTGTCCGACTCTGTGCGACCTCATAGACGGCAGCCCACCAGGCTCCCCCATCCCTGGGATTCTCCAGGCAAGAACACTGGAGTGGGTTGCCATTTCCTTCTCCAATGCATGAAACTGAAAAGTGAAAGTGAAGTCGCTCAGTCGTGTCCGACTCTTAGCGACCCCATGGACTGCAGCCTACCAGGCCCCTCTGTCCATGGGATTTTCCAGGCAAGAGTACTGGAGTGGGGTGCCATGTTAGTCCTCTAAGAGACATTAAACACATCAGTGATGACATTTTCTTCACAAGGATATGCATTAACAGCCTGGACCTTGATAATTCCTCCGTTCCTCCTCCCTGCCCTTTTTTTGTCTTCCTTTCAAACTCCCCTTGAAGCCTACTCCCACTCTTAACCCCAAGACATGCTGATTGGTATACACAGGTAACATCTTTATTTTTTAACTTTTTTGGTTGTGCCACAGGGTTTGTAGGATCCTAGTCAGAATCCCTGACTAGGGATCAAACCCTGTCCCCAGGAGTGGAAGTGTCGAGTCCTAACCACTAGACCAGCAGGGAATTCCCAATGAGTAATATTTTAAATTCTTCTCCAGAAGTCTATCCCACAGTCTTGAGAGGGGAGAACTGCTGAGCTGGGGACGGTGGGCTTTCTGTCTCAGGAAAGGGAGGAAGGCAGTGAGGTGACAGTTGGATCCACAGCTGCAAGCTGGAACCTGCTGGAAAACCTGGGCTATGATACAGCAGAGATCACAAAGACCAGATGCAGAATGCAGGGGCTGAGTTTCAGGCATTTGGGAGTTGTGTTAGGAACAAGGGGCTGATGGAAAACAAAACATGCAGCCAATACAAGCAACCTTTCGCTACTAGAGCTCAGTGTTGAGAAGGCATTCGGCATTTTCTAGTAAATAGGAATTGACAAGGATAAGAAAGCAGGAGTGCCAGGGAGGTGCTGTCTGCCTCTCAGAGGGTTCTTTACCACAAGGGTTGCCATGGCCTCCTCCAGGGGATCTTCCCCGGGATCAAACCTACATCTCTTGTGTCTCCTCCATTGCAGGCAGGTTCTTTACCATTAGTGCCACCTGGAAAGCCCTAATAAATAGGAATTTGCCTTGGACACGAAAGCAGGGGTCTCAGGGAGGTGCTATCTGCCTCTCAGAGGACCAGACTAGAGGATATGACTTCCTCAAAGCTTCCTGATAGTGGAATATTGTTTTAATAACAAAGAAAGCCATTCACTTCGCAATTAAAAAAAAATAAAGAAAATGCAAATAGCTTGGGAGATGCTTATTGGGAATGCTTTTAAGTCAAATGATGGCATCTGGTCTACTCCTAATGTGATACATAGAGATGGTTAGAACATTAGATGGTCATGTGCCCTTGGAAGAAAACTGGGTGTGGTGGCTGCTCCTGAAGAGGGTCATGAAAAGGGAACTGGACTCAGTGAATATGAACTGCTGTCCATGAGAAGTTCTTCTGTTCTTAGGCTGTTCATAGGATGTTTGTAACCTATCGATTTGAGCAGATATATACTAGTGGGAACTGAAAGATTTTAGTCCAGTCCGTTCTTTTTACACATGGGAAAGCAGGCTGTGAGATGTTCAGTGTCTTTTTTATCATCTAACATGTTAATGGCAGAGCGAGGGTTATAATGCTGAGGTGTCCTGATAGAGCTTAATAACAGAGAGACAGGAATCATCCTTATCATCATGTTAGATTTTCTCTTGCTCCCAGGTCGGAGGCTGTTATCTCTGGGAGTAGAAGAGCAGACACAGCTGAAAAGCAAACCTGGGACTTAAGAATTCAGAGTTCTGGAATACTAGAGATGATTAGATGCACAGCCAGGGCAGGTCTCTTATGCTATGTCAAGACCATGTTTGGAAAGACTTGAGGCTGGAGGTGTGGATGGTGGCTCTGCAGAGACCCCTGAATCCTCAGTGCCCCATTCCTCTCCTCTAAGAGGCAGCACTTCTGGCATGTGGGAAGATGCTGCAGAAGCCTGCAAGGCAATAGGCAGACCCCTTGGGAGCTGTCCTTCCTCCTCTCCTGAAGCTCCGGGCATTAACTGGGTTATACCCCAGCTCAACTCAGCTGTGAACCTGCTCAGCCTAATAAGGTAAGGAAGAGTGTATACCCCAAGGAGTTAATAAGATTTAGCTAGCATGTGCCAGATATGGTTTCCCAAGTGATGGTAGTGGTAAAGAACTCGCCTGCCAATGCAGGAGAAGCAAGAGATTCGGGTTTGATCCCTGGGTCAGGAAGATCACTTGGCGAGGGAAATGGCAGCCCACTCCAGTATTCTTCCCTGGAAAATTCCATGGGCAGCGGAGACTGGTGGGCTACAGTTCATGGGGCCGCAAAGAGTTGAACACGACTGAGTAACTCAAAACAGCACAGCATGTACTGGCAAGGGCCACGTGGGAGTACCACTGAGACAACGTTGCGGGTGTTTGATCAACGTGGCCAGAATGAAAGAGTGGATAAGTTCAAATTCACTGAGTTGAGGGCACTTTGTCAGGACGTGGGCTTAAACAAGAATTCAGGGGATGGACCACTCACTGTTAGGTGGCTCTTAGGAGTCCTGGAGATGGCTCATTTTAAGCAGGATGAAAATACCTGGGTTGCCCTGGCAGATGATAGAGGAAGGAATAAAAAGGCAGAGGGAAGTGGACATAGGAATGGAAATATGAGCCCAGAAGACCCACTGTGCACCAAAGCCATCCAGAAGGTATTAGGGACTGACATCCCTAAGACATTCAATGGTATCTCCCCTCTGCAGGTGGGAGAGACAAATACAGTGTTGGCTCACTAACAGCCATGAGGATGAGGGTCAGCTATATACAGAGGTCATGTGATTGCACCCAATCTCCAGGGACCAGTGGCTGTGATGATCAAGACAAATGGCAAGTCTGGAGAGCAGCCAAGGGGGCTTGACTCTCAGGAAGCTGTAGGGCTGGTTACTGATGTGTGGAATCCCTAGGGACAAGACAGGTAGCAGGCAACAATGGCACTGCTTCATATCCACCAATAAGACAAAATGGACCATCAGAAGACAAGGATCTCTGTTCCAACAAATAGCCATGACTCTTCCATCTTCCTGGACCTGAGTCAGTTCTCAAATCTGGTACACGCTGGCTGAAGAGGAGGCAGGGTCCCTAAAGAAAATGTCCTGCAGCTTGAATAAGTGTCTAATGCAATGATTCTAAAGTCCTTCTCCAAAGGACCCTATAGGATTTTCTTAGGTGATTACACTCAAACATTTGAAGCACGAGTGGACACAGGATCTGAACTGATGTTGATATCTGGAGACCAAAATACCATCATGTCCACCTGCTTAGAGTAGAAACTCACAAGATTAATAATGTAGTCCTAAGTTCTGTTAGCAGCAGGTCCACTGGGTTCAAAGATCTGACCACCAGCCATTTACCTGGTCTAAATGTATAATTTGTATTGACACAATTGGCATTTGCAGTAAACACACTGGATGCTTGACTGGCGGCTTGGCCAAGGGTAACTTGGCCTCTGTCTTCCTGGACCTGAGTCAGTTCTCAAATCTGGTACACACTAACTGAAAAGGAGACAGGGTCCCTAAAGAAAGTGTCCTGCAGCTTTAGTAAGTGTATAATATAATGATTCTAAAGTCCATCTTCAAAGGGCTCTATAGGTTTTGGCCTAAGACACTGCCCCTCCCCCACCAAGAGTATAAATGAAGACAATAATTGCTATTCACCACTATCCCCACCCCATGCAATACTGTTCTGATTTAGTCTCCCAGTGAAGGAGGCATAGTGTCTGAGGTTTCTGCCTGGTCTTACTCACAAAGAGAACAGAGAGAAATACATGCAGAAATCAGGGAATCTACTTGGGAGGTTCTTGATCCTCCTTACCCAACTGTAACTAGAAATGGTCCAAAGGCTGAGACCACTCTGGACCCATTTGGAATGAGCGTTTGGGCCACAACACAGGTAAGTGACTGAGACCTTCAGAGCTACTGGCTGAAGGTGAGGGGAATCTAGAATGGATGGCAGAGGAGGGAGGCGATGAGAACCATGTACGGTCCTGAGGCCAGCAATAGTAACAGACTACAGTTAATCAAATCCCACTAGGCCCCATTTTTCAGGAAGAGAGGCCCAGGGAAGCTACGGAGGGGCAGAATCAGAGACATTTGCAAAATGTAGTGTAATCTGTGGACCGTGGACCGAAGGTGGCAGTCAAGGATATGCACAGCGCAGACATTCCTTTGAGAAAAAATCTGCTTGATGAAAGAAACAGCTACGGAGTTTTGGGGATGCACTCAAGAGACCATGCCAAGGTCACCAAGGTCACATTCTCCCTGGCTGCTCCAAGCTTGCAGAGGTGTCAGAGTCAGATCATCTGCCCAATGCAGGACTTTCCTCATGAACATTCCTTGCTCTCAGACAGCCCATTGGTCCAGCTAAAACTGTCTCACTGCAAGGCTCTTTGCAGTCAATCCTCCTTCCTTTGCCATTTCCTTTCACAGGCATCAGACTTCCCTAGTCCTTTTGCCTGTCTTTTTATCCTTTACAGTCATTTTGCATTTCTAACTTTGTCCTTCCATCTGCTTCTGAAGGACCTGTACTGACACACAATCACGTCTCCTACATAGAAAGCATGAGCAGGGACTTCCCTGGTGGTCCAGTGGCTAAGACTTTGCCTTCCAAGGCAAGGCGTGTGGGTTCGATCCCTGACTGGGGGACTAAGGGATTTCCCTGATGGCTCAGACAGTAAAGAATTTGCCTGCAATGCAGGAGATCCAGGTTCAATCCCTGGGTCGAGAAGATCCCCTGGAGATGGGAATGGCTACCCACTCCAGTATTCTTGCCTGGAGAATTCCACGGACACACGACTCTGGCAGGCTACACTCCATGGGGTCGAAAAGAGCTGGACATGACTGACTGACTAACACTCTCTCTGGGGGAGGCTAAGATCTCACATGCCTTGCTAGCAAAAAACCAAAACGTAAAAGATAAGTAATATTGTAACAAATTCCATAAAGACTTTAAAAATGGTCCAGATAAAAAAATTCTTAAAGCAGTGAGCATAAATCAGTAAGGTTTAGAAAACAAATAAAAATGGAACTAATAAGAGCATATTCATTATTCAGAGAATATTCATGAGCATAATTGTTGGATGCTATTTTATTACATATGATCATACCTGAATTTTATTTGTGTCAATCAAGTGCTGTGCCATGGATTTTAGGATAATTGCAAAGAAGAACCAGGAATGCTGTTAGGAAAAGAAAAGACAATCAGAAATTTATTATCTTACAGCAAAGTAATGATAATTCTGTTCTTTACAACATGCGATACTATAAAATCTTTATCTTGGAATGTATTCTTTGAAATTAAATGCATCAGAGGAATAATATAGTCTCCATTATGTTAGGATCATCCTTAGCAAAATTCTAATGGGAAATGTAAATGCCAGGTATTTCTGTTTCCCAGTCATCTCAAAGACTGTATAACACAAGAAACTGGCTTATTTGACATGGCTGATTAGACAGTCGTCTTAGGAAATACTTATTCATGGGGTGTTCTACCTGTTTTCCTTAAACAAAACTAAATGTTGTAGCAGGCCCACCCCTCACATTACGATGGGTAGAGGCAAGTAAAAATGGAAGCTGTATGTTTAAGTATTTAAAAGCTAACAGAGTGTTAAATAAAGTATGTTGGCTCTTCCTACCTTGACAAATACAACTTCATGACATTTTGGAATACTGTACCTGAATGTGGGAGCATAGGAAGAGCATGACCCTGGCCCACCCCTTCCTCTCACCCGGGGCTCCGTCCTGCCCTGAGGGACCTGGTGTGACTGTCCAGCCTGCAAGCCCAAGCGCTGCCCACAAACCTCTCCACAGTTCCTCTCTCCCACCATACACTGCTCCTGCCTTAGGTCTGGGGCTACACTCAGGCAACAAGAGTTTCCCTCTTTAGTATGGACTTCTAAAGAGGTGTAAGCAGGCCCAGGAATAAACCTACAAGCTCTAAAGGTGGGGGCTCCTGGGAATCCTTATAGTTCCAGGCGGCATTCCTTTGACTCCCTTCACACTTTGCCTCATGAGAAGGGGTGCACTTGGAGAAGGCCAAAGAATACCCAGGGCTTCCCAGGTGGTGCTAGTGGTAAAGAACTGGCCGCCAATCCAGGAGACACAAGGGATGTGGGTTTGATCCCTGGGTTGGGAAGATCCTCTGGAGAAGGAAATGGTACCCCACTCCAGAATTCTTGCCTGGAAAACTCCATGGGCAGACGACCCTGGTGGGCTGCAGTCCATGGGGTCACAAAGGGTCAGACACAACTGAGCACACATAGCAGCAAAGAACACCCAAGGATGCTAGGTAGGCAGCCTTCTCCAGCGACCCTGTCCCCACCCTTACCCCGTTACAGTCTATTCTCTATGCAGTCATCAGAGAGACCCTTTTGAACCATGGTCAGCTCAATTCACTTCTCCCCTCAAAGGCCTCTCATGGCTCCCAGTTTCTCTCCCAGCAGAAGCCAAAGCCCTTGCAATGGCCCACAGGCCTTACGCTACCCGCCTAACCTCCTGGTGCCTCTCTGACTTCATCTTGCCTCCTCTCTTTGCTTACGTGGCTCCTGACCTTCCTGCCATCCTTTAGGCACGTCCACCAGGTGTGCTGCTGCCTTACGACATTATACAGGTCTTCCCCTCAATCTTTATTTTCTTTAATTGAAATACAGTTGACTTAATAATGTTATGTAAGTTTCAGGTGTACAACATAATGATTCAATATTTTTATGGAGTGCACTCCTCAAGGTTATTATAAAATACCGGCAATATACCCTGTGCTCCTCATTACATTGTTGTAGTTTATTTTATACCTAGCAGTTTGTACCTCTTAATCCCCTTGACTTATTTTGCCCCTCCCCTCACTCCTCTCCCCTCAGATAACCGCTAGTTGGTTCTCTGTATCACTAAGCCTGTTTCTGTTTTCTTATACTCACTTGTTGGCTTTATTTTTTAGATTCCACATATAAGTGAACTAAATTTTGCTATTTGTGACATCATGGATGGACCTGGAGGGCATTACATGCTTAGTGAAATAAGTCAAAGAATGACAAATACTGTATGTTTCCCCTTCTCCCTTTAATGTTCTACCCTAAACGTCTCTAGCTCTCTCACCCCCTTCACATTTTTTGCTGAGGTCTTTCCTTCTCCACAGCTCTATCCTGACCACTGTATTTAAAACTGTAAACCTCACTTTGCACTCAGTGCTCCCCATGCCCTTACCTGCTTGATATTTTCTTTTCCCATGCTACTTCTCACCGCTGAACATGCAATTTTTTCCCAACATTTTTTAAAACCTTTTTTAAGGTTTTAAAGCATATTTAAAGACTTTTTTTTTTTTAATCTTTAGGCCACACCGCCTGGCATGTGGGATTTTTTTAAATCGATTTTTTAAATTTTAAAACTAATTTTTTTTATTTTAAAACAAAAGAAATTAGAATTACTTTACAATGTTGTGTTAATTTCTGCTGTGCAACATGAATCAGCTGTATGTATACATACATCCCCTCCCTCTTGAGCTTCCCTTCCACCCTGCCCTCCCACCCCACCCTCCCCTCTAGGTCATCACAGAGCATCAAGCTGAGCATCCTGGGTCACACAGCAACTTCCCACTAGCTATCTGTTTCACACATGGTAGTGTATATACGTCAATGCGACTCTTGTAGTTCATCTCAACCTCTCCTTCCCACATGTGGGATCTTAATTTCCTGATCAGGGATTGAACCTGAGCCCCCTGCATTGGCAACGTGGAGTCTTAACCACTGGACAGCCAGGGAAGTCCCTGAACATGCAATTTAATTAACTTTGCTATTATGTGGGTCATTTACTATTTTTTATCTTGCAGTACTATGTAAACTTCCCAAAGGCAGAGATTTTTATTCTATTCTCTATATGCATATCAAGTGCCAAGGATGGTGAGGATGGTGTTTGTTGTATGGAAGGCACTTAGAACATATTTGCTGGATAAATTGAATGAATATGCTCATACAGCTAATTTAAATTTAAACAAACAAACCACTTGACCTAGACAACTTTGATTTTAGTGAAATGCTGATGCTTATTGATCCAGCCTCAGCCCTCTCTAGCTACTTACTCATCAATCATCTATCTGTCAAGTCATGATAGATAATTAATTTAGCAGGGGAGTACATTCACAAGTCTATAATAACTTAGAGTTATATCTTCATAAGCTTCTCACCATCTTTTATGTTACTACAAATGCATGTGTTGCAACTTTTGGGGGAAAAAGAGTAGCTGTTTCTCTGCCTCCTTTCTGCTGTCAGTCTACTCATTAATATATCATTAATCCTTTTGTTGGTATTTTTCCTCTTGTTGTGCCTAAAAACCCCATAAACTTTATTTTGGGTACACTTAGTACTTTTGAATGTTACAGGCCATTCTTAAGAGTCATTCATTTTGCCTTTAGGCCAAAGGACCTGAGTCCATTCTACTTTTAAAGATGATCTGTTCTCTTAATACTGGAGGAGGGCATGGCAACCCACTCCAGTATTCTTGCCTGGGGAATCCCATGGACGGAGGAGCCTGGTGGGCTACAGTCCATGGGGTCACATGCTACTGTTCCAACACGAAGCTTACACCAGAAACCATAAGAGAAACGATCTATAAAAATCAATGACTCCTATCACCTTCAGAGTTGAGTGTAAGCCATCCCAGTGAAAGCCCGTCTTTAAATTCTTTACCTTCAGGACATGCTTGACTGTTGTGGAGTCATTTGATTGCAAAAGACCAGTCATATTTTTAACCAGTTCTTCATGTATAGTTCTCTCCTTGTATGCCGTAGTCTTGAACACAAACTGAAGAAAATCCAAACAGTGAAAAAAAAGTTAAACACTTAAAAACAAAGGGTCAAAAATTATGTTCCATGAATAACTCATGTCTCAAAATTATCTGCTCATGCCAGATTTTGTCATGAAATAAATGAAGGCCCAATGATAAGTGTAATACACACCTGCTCCTACTGAGGGCTTTGTACAGGTAGAGCCTTGCTCACCTAAGCTCTCCTTGACACACTCTTAGTAGAAATAAAAAAGAAGATCAGAGAGCAATTCAGCGGGTTCAAGGAAACATGGAGGGCTTTGACCCACCTACTGAGGGCACATTTCCCCTTCTCCTTCCTTCCACTGGCAACAGGTGGGTGGCATGGTAGCATTTCTTCATCCTGAAAGGGTAGAGCACCCACTCAAATAGCCAAGTGGGGAACCTGGTGCCTTCCAGAGGCCAGTAGGAGAACTGCCCACGAGCCCGGGGTCCACTACCTCCTCACGCTGAGACGCGGCAACCAAGAGGTTCATAAACATTGGCCGTCAGTAAGATAACAAAGGCTGCTGGCCTTTTCCTTAAAAGATCGGTTGTTGGCACAGTGAGTGCATGTCATGGTTTAGTCTTCCATATTTCTTCATATATTTTAAGTATCAATTCATGCACATATATTTAAAGTACAAAATGCTTATGATGTTTTACTTATGAGTTGGGTTTGCCTCAAGGAAGGTCATTTCTTTATAATATTTACAGTTTGGACTTCACTATCGTCAAGGGTGAAGACAGACAAGAAACAAAGCAGAGGCACTTTGCATTTGGGGTCTATAGCTATTTCTTTGACTTCATAGCACATTGATGCCTAAATCTCCTGAGGCGTCTGACTTCTCCAAGCTCATCCCAAAGGAGAAGAATAAGGCTAAGAGATGCATGAAACTAGCTAAAATCAAGAGTAGTACAATTTTCCCCCTCATGGATTATGACTCCTATGAGGGTAATGTAATCAACTATCTAATCCCATGCACAGTTACTTAGCTCCAAGGGCATTTTGACTAGCTCTGAAATTTTTTAAAATTTTGGCTAAACCATGTCAATCCCATGAGTTGCTATAAACGATGGTATCTAATTAGATCAACTTTAGACATACATCTTTGAAAAAGACACGGTGAGTGTATGTGTACATTTTGGATATTGTAGATGGAGTGAGTTAGCAGCATTTAGCACCACTGAACTTGAAATGGTGTTTAGCATATTTCTGAATAAGTATGAACTATATCAACAATCACATTTTGCAAGGACATCAAAGCAGGTATTGACCCCAGTTTTCATTAAACTCTTAGGTGTGGAGCTTAATATTATTGTATATGTTAGAAATTAATTTTTTTCCATTAAGGGTGAAAAAAAAAATCAGATTCCTTGGTCAAGGTCAGACTGTCAGCCATGTACTATATATAGCAGGAGTCAAATCACAGAGTCAGATAGCTGGATGTTCATCTCATCCACTCATCTCACTTCACAGAGAGGAAATGTGAGGTTCAGACAGGCTGATCACTCCGAGTTAACGATCTAACCCTAACTAGAATCTAGTTTTCCATTTTCTACTTTAGTGCTTTTTCCAGAATAAATTTTAGTTGGTTATATATATTTGTCTGTATTTGTTTTAGACATATGAAATTATGTTATGAAACATCTTTAGGAATTGTCATCAGCTTGAAAATCCACGTAGGTGTATTTCTGGATTTAAAACACTGACAAAATGTGGTCCACTGGAGAAAACACTTCAAAGCAAACTCAATAAGTATCCTCCTACATCATAAAATCAAATGGTCTCGTCAGGATTTTTTTAAATATCCTGGTTAAAAATAAGGACTGCTCCAGGAAGCACTGCCAGGATACCACTCCAAGAGCATTACAGATTGCTTCTATGAGCTGATATAAGGCTCTCATCAGGAACTAGCCTTGGCTGTCACAAAAATAGTCACATCAGTGGGTTCTAAAAGCAATTTTTGGTAATTCTACTGGAACAAGGTAAATAATACGTGTGTTGAAAAGGAGATGACTTTGTATGACAGAGATTGGGAAATTTTTTTCCTTTCATGCCCTCCGGAGCTTGAAATGGAAAACTGGGGTAAGGGTTGAGAGAATGAAAATTCTATAGATGATTCTGCTGAACAGTAAACTCATCAATATCCTATAAAAGGAAGCTATGCCTCTGTCTTACAGAGCAAACTAAAAAGGCATTTGTAGATGGAACTGGCCTTTGGCAATTGAATTGTAGACCTTATTGGGTAAAATCATACCATAGGGAAATTATTGTGAAATTACTATTTTTGGCATATAAGGGCACACACTCATACTTAGATATTTGGGAAGACATTTAACTTTTCTGACAGATAAAAAACATGTTAATATGAAACTGTAATGGGAGTAATTCCTCACTGATAATATCTCAGAGGGGTTCACTCCAGAATAAAATTTTTAGTTATTTCTTGCTGTCACAAAATTTTAGCACAAAGGACCCCAAATTTCTTCTCTGGTTGCCTTTTTAGACATCTAAACTACATGGGCACATGTCTACCTATATATATTCATGGAATATTTTCTTTTAATTAAAAAGTTCTATGTCTCTTAAAAGAGATAATCTATACATAAAAATTGAAATTTAGGTCCTTTATTTATATAAAGGAATATAAGATACTTTTATTTATCTCTGGATGGTTTTTTTCTTTTCCTTCAAGAAGATGACCTTTAGGCTGGAACTATAATGTGCAAACATCATCACAAGTTCACTGGCATAAATTCACAGGCCAACTGAAAATGAGAATATAAACATGTCCAAGTGAACATCTGACGAAGGCCACTGGAGGAAGCAGTGCACACTGATGGGATGGGCTAGTGGTTCATGCCGGAGGAGAAAGGACTTAACATACCAGAAGCAGGTACAAATATACAGTAACTGGGAAAATGAAATAATGCCTGAGAAAACAATAAAAAGAGCTAAGAAAACATTACAGAAGAAACAGCACATTCAACAAACCAACAGGAGGCATCTTCCTTAAATTTACAGAGGAATTTCATATATTTCTAATGTTGATTTCAAAAGACCATACTTTCGTTTTCTCCTGCACTTCTTTCTTTGCTTTTTCTCCCCATATAAATATTCATTTGCACATGTATGCATTATTTATATATTGAAATAATACATTAATCCCATTAATGCAAAAAAGAAGGAGTTCTAAGTCACTAAAGGGAAAGTTCAGTATGACTGGGGTGGGCACCATTCAGCTAAAGAGGGGAACTCCTCACTTATTGCAGACAGGAAATGAGACAAGCCACACAGCACAAGGGGATACAACTGACGCCCACGTGGCAATTTCATACCTTAATGTAGGACTGGACAGAGTGGTCCAGCTGTTCCTCATGGCACTTGGCCACGATGTCGGTCAGAACCCTGGAAGAGCAAAGCTGTTGAGTGGCCTTTCTGGAGAAGGCAGGAAAATACCACTTGGTTTGTCACTGAAGTGCTTGGTGAGCTGGGCACTTAATCATTACTGAATGAATGAATGAACCAATTTCAAACTCAGTACCGGGTGTTCAGTATCTATAACATCCATTAGCCATTTCCAACCTTGAAATTTCTAAACACGAAGATAAAAGTAATGTCTTATGGCTGCTATTACAGTTTGTGTCTGCTGACAATGTCTTTTTGGAAAAGGAAGTGATTTTAGTATCTTATTAAAACTTAAGATCTTTAACCTCTAAGTATCACATTCTGTTTTTAAAGAGCTTGTCTTCCAACTTAGAGGTGTTATATATGTGCTTTTGGAAAAAGTATTCAGTCTAAAATGTAAGTTTTTGGGTTTTCCTCCTTAGCTGGGTTAGAGTCCAGTAGCAATTGTGGTACAGGTTGATTTCTTCACATTAATCCTTGCAGTTACTCCATGGCTGTAGTGCTTAGGAATATCTCAGAATTTTAACAGGTCTATCTGCTGAAATATTTAGGAGTTTTTGCCAACAGATGCATATACTCATGCTGAAAAGAGTACAACCTGAAGGCACAGTTGGGGACTTCTAATCTGGCTCCAGAACTGGATGGTTGTAGGAATGTTAGAGATGTTTTAATTTTCTAGCTTCAGAGCTTTACTTTAAAAATGATGCTGTGCTTAGTCACTCAGTAGTGTCCTCCTCTTTGTGACCCCATGGACTGTAGCCAGCCAGGCTCCTCTGTCCACGGGGATTCTCTAGGCAAGAATACTGGAGTGGGTTGCCATTTCCTTCTCCAGGGGATCTTCCCAACCCAGAGATCAAACCTGGGTATCCCACATTGCAGGCTGATTCTTTACCATCTGAGCCACCAGGGAAGCCCAAGAATACCGGAGTGGGTAGCCTATCCCTTCTCCAGGGGATCTTCCCGACCCAGGAATTGAACCAGGGTCTCCTGCATTGTAGGCAGATTCTCAACCAGCTGAGCTATGACTGTCTTTCTAAAAGAGGCTAGTAATATGTGTGGTAGTTATGAAGGTACTAGAGACATTTCAATGTCAATACCTGTGATGGATTCATTTTGATATTTGGCAAAACTAATACAATTATGTAAAGTTTAAAAATAAAATAAAATTAAAAAAAAAAGAGTAATTTTTTTCCAGAATGCTGTGACTAATATTTTTTTTAAAAAAAATGAACTTTAGGAATATATGATTCAATAATTAACTGAAAACCCTATCTCTAGAAAGAGAAGACTGTAATTTGCTAAAGTCACCAGACAGATTAGTAATGTTGAAAGAATGTAGCGAAGGCAAATTTAAAGCGAGAACAGTGAAAGAAAAACTGAACATAAAAAGAAAAATAAGATTTAGTGGGGAAAAAATGGTACAGCTACTCAGGAAAATAATTCGGCATGTTCTTAAAACCAGCACTTTTGGGACTTGCCCGGTGGCTTAGTGGCTAGCTCTCTGAGCTCCGAGTGCAGAGGGACTGAGTTCAATCCTTGGGCAGGGACCTAGATCCTCCATGCTGCAACTAGGAGCATGCATGCCACAACTAAATACCCTGCATGCTGCAACAAAGGCCAAAGATCCTGTGTGTCACAACTAAGCTCAAGAAATAAATAAATATGAAAAAAACCCAATGCATACAACTACCATATGACCTAGCAACTGTTCTTTTCAGAGAAATGGAAACTTATGTTCACCCCAAATCTACCAAAAACTGGAAACAATCCAGCTATCCTTCAATGGGTGAGTTTTAAACATATTATGATATAGAATATACTCACATAAAAAGGAGAGAACTATTGATTGATGTAACAACCTGGATGAATCTCCAGAGAGTTATGCTGAGTGAAAAAAGCCAATTCCTAAAGGTTACACACTGTCATATGATATAATTCCACATTTGTGCATGTGTGCATGCTCAGTCGTGTCTAACTCTTTGCAATCCCATGGGCTATAGCCCATCAGGTTCCTCTGCCCATGGGATTCTCCAGGCAAGAATACTGGAATGGGTTGCCATTTCCTCCTCCAGGGGATCTTCCCTACCCAGGGGTTGAACCTGTGTCTCTTGTGTCTCCTGCACTGGCAGGCAGATTCTTTACCGCTGTGCCACCTGGGAAGCCCTCATAAATCCATATAACTTATATATAAATTTAAAATAGACTATATAATAAATTTATCAACTTATATAAATACATGGAATATATAATATAAAAATATATGTACTCATATTACATATAAAATTTCAATATAACATATATAAAATTCTTAAAGTAACAAAATTTTAGAGATGGAGAAAAGATTAGCAGTTGCCAGGAATAACGGGTGGGGACCGAGATGAGAAAGAAGTAGGTGTGTCAATAAAAGGGCAACATGAGGGATCTTTCTGGGAAGGGCGATGTTCTGTCTCCTGCTTCTTTCAATGTCAATATTCTGGGATTGATACTGTCCTATAGTTTTGCTAGATGTCACCATTGGGAACATCTGATGAGAACATGAGCTCTCTTTTGTATTACTTCTTACAACCGCAAGTGCCTCTATAACTATCTCAAAATAAAAAAGTATAATTAAAAAGCACAAAGGAAAAGTTAAAAAAAGAGGTCTAAAACTCCACGTGGATGATAATAGTAGATGATTAGAAGGTAAGAACTCAAGAGTGAGACATACTTAACTTTGAGATATATGTTCAAACGAAACGCAAGCACACACAGTTATGTAGCCACTCAGTTATAGTTAGAGTTGTCTGTCACCACAGCTTATAAAATCTCTTCTCCCAAGGCTGTGCTATGAATACCTGGTCACAGTGGTGCTTATTTCATCTTCTTCATTCTGTACCAGAATCTTGAAGAGCTGATTCAAGATTATAGGCAGAAAACTCATGATTGCATGAATCTTTTCCACATTCAGTAAGTTCTGTTAAATTGGCAGGACAGAAAAAAAAGGTCATTGATTAAATTTAAAGCACATTCGACTGATGTTCATCAGGACTTGAATATGAATACAGCAGTTCACCTTTGTTTGGCTTTATTTTTCATGGCATTTCTCATGACATACAGGCATGAGGGTAAATGTTGCAAAGACTCTACATCTAATTAACTAATTCAGAGTCAATTGACTCTGATTTTCAACCATTTTTATTTTGGAGAAACTGATCTTTGCTTACTCTTCCATTATACAGACAGACACCTTTTAGGAACTGTGAAATAAAATCATTTCCTCTTGGAAATGGTAAGGTGTTTAAAAAGCTTCAAGAATAATTACCCTGAAGCTTGCTACTCAATGCAAAATGTAAAGGTCTGCTTTGCCTATTTCCATCCTGGAGACCACTGCAACTATTTGAACATCATGTTACCTTACAGGAGCGAACGAAATTCGAGGTAGGTGACTGAGACATATCTTTCTCCCTTTTTTGGCATTGTCGGAAAAATGCGTTCACATGTGGATCCTGAAACAGCAAAAAAAGTATTGATTTTTCTGATGACACATAAGCTGTGTAACAATCATGGTGATGGGAGGTGAGTCCTTCTGTAGGGCAGATGACTTGGTGTGAGGCGCTTTACCAAGGAGGCAGAGAGACAGACCTCTCATTTCTGGAGCTGTTCTGGCATGCTGAGGGCTTGATCTGAACCACAAAGTCTGCTCTCCTTCCTATTTCATTCTCAGAGATTTGTGTCCTTCTGGGCCACATGACAACAGCTAGAGAATTCCTTCTCTTGACTCTGTTCCTACTCCTTTCCTCCCTCTTTTTTTTTCTTTCTTTCTTTCTTAAATTCTCTTCTATCATCTTCCTGTTCCTGCTTATTCCACAGACTTCTATCATTTATTCTTACTATTCTTTAATACACACGAGAATGGGTACGGTTTAATATGCACAGGGATACTTTCAGACTTAAAATGTCAGCGTTAATAAAAAATTAGGAAGTCCACCTGGCATCGTGAAATAAAAGTTGACTCCTGTCCTTTGTTAGGGGCAGAACTGTGTCCCCTCCAAAATCCATGTGTTGAAGTCCCAACTCCCAGTACCTCAGGTTGTAACCATATTTGAAAATAAGGCCTCTAAAGAGGTAATTATGGTAGTTCGTGTGGTCCTAGCCCAAATATGACTGATGTCTTTACAGAAGAGCAAACTTGGATATTCACACACAGAGGAAAGCCAAGGAGGGAGGCTTTGGAAGAAGACAATACTCTGACACCTTGATCTCAGACGACCAGCCTCTACAACTGTGAGAAAATATATTTCTGTTTAAGCAACCCTGTCTGTGGTATTTTATAATGGCAGCTGGAGCAAACCAATCTGTCCTTTAATGTTGTTTCCTGAAGCAAATGTCACGTTGGAAATGCTGGGGATCAAAGTTACATAGTCAGGAAGTGGGATACAGACTCCCTGGTGGCTCAGGTGGCAAAGAATCTGCCTGCAATGCAGGAGACCCAGGTTTAATTCCTGGGTCAGGAAGATCCTCTGGAGAAGGGAATGGCAACCCACTCCAGTATCCTTGCCTGGAGAATTCCATGGACAGAGGAGCCTGGAGGACTACAGTCTGTGGGGTCGCAAAGAGTCAGACACGACTTAGAAACTAGCACTCTGAATTTTCACACTCTTCTGGGTGTTTCTCTGGCATTTGTCAGCTCTAGAGGGGCATCTGTGGTTTGAGTTCCCCACAGGTCAGTGTGTGTGTGTGTGTGTGTGTGTGTGTGTGTGTGTGTGTGAGTAATATTTTCAGTTTCATGTTATTTTTTCAAGAATTATTTAGTGAAAGCTATTTGTCAGATCCTCAGTTGGCATGGAGGACAGAGCTGTGGGCAAGGAAAACCCACTCCCTTCCTCTGGTCCTTCCATAATGCCCCTGAGATGGATACGACACCATGGTTTCCACACAATTTATATTTCTATTTTCTCACAATCAGACAGGTGCTTCAAAGGAAAACAGGGTGTCAGACGGTATATGACAAGATGATACAGCATGTCTGAGAGGTCAGCAGATAGGGAAGACTTCTTTGAGGAGGTGATATTTGAACCAAGATTTGAAGGATGCATAGGAGCTGAAAGACTGATGAGGGGAGGGGAGGCAGAGAGAGAGATAGCTTTCCTGGCTGAGGAAAGGCAGTGTCACAAAATCCCTGCATTCTGGAGGAATGGAAGCAGACAGAGGGCACAGTGCGTGAAAGGACCTTGGGTCTTCAAAAACTGACGTAAATACCGCTATAGAGGAAGGAAGGTGTCTTCCAGGGCGACGAGTGTGTAGGCAGTGGAAGCTGATATAGAGAAAGGTAAGTAACGGTGAGTCACAGAGGGACCCGAGCTGTTTGGAGGAAAGTAGCTGGAAGCATGACAAAGAGAAACTCAGGATTCTGAGATACATAAATGCAGGATTTGGTGGAGAACAGTCATCTTATTGTGACTTGACTGAGGCTGATGGCATCAGAGAAAAGATGTATTTAAGAAGTTATGATACAGGACTGGGGAAGAGGACTCAATTTGGCTTGAGGTGCCAGTGGTTATGGAAAGACATTTTGATCAATATATGCTGGATTATTTCACTTTTCTTAGCAACCAAGTATGTGCTCAAGCAAAACAAAACAAAACAAAACAAAAACTAAAAAACAACAAAAAAGAAACAAAACCAAACACACACACACACAACTACAACAACCAAATGCACGTTGAATTTAAGAAAGGAGCAATACTTATTCTACGTACAGGTAACAGTTTGCTTTGTAGTTCGTAATCAGTATCATAAAACTTCTCCCACTGCGCTAAAATAAGCTGCCTTGCAAGGGAAGGGGTGAGCTTTATGGTACTATGACAGTGGTAATAGTTCCCTGTGTTCAGCATTTTGTAGTTCATGAGACGTTTTCACATGCAGTTTCTCATTTTGAGCCTTACTGCAATCTTAGGTGGAGATTTTCTTTTATTGTTATCATTTTCCTGATGAGGACATGGGATTGTGGGGGTGAAGTGACTTGTCCAAAATCCCTGTGTCAGAAGTTGACCAAAGTGGCTCTCAGACACAGTTTTGACCACTTCATGGCCTTTGCTCCATGACAGGAGGCTTGGATAGGCACTGGAAATTAGACTGAGTTTCAAGGGAAAGGTCCACAATTTTAATTTTAAATGTTTCATATTTTTAACACTTGGGTGTTGTCATTGGAAGCAAACCATCTTCCAAGGGAAGTGTCATCTTGATAAATACACTTCTGGAATTTTGGTCTGCAGTTGGATAGTATCAGGATAACATGCTCACCTGAGTGTTCACTGTTGATACAACAAATGTCGATACTTTGAAAAGTGGTTTACCACCATCGACCCATTTAATGTCACTCCCAGTGTGCTGCAAAAAAGAGTTTGTTACTGTCACTGCGGCAATTTGAGAGAAAGGAAATGTCAATAAATAGGTTATTTAGTTTATGTTAATTTGCCACCTTGATCCATTAGTCTCACATTACTATAGAGATGGAAAATGAGAGATGCAAATACATTTCGCAGTATTAGTAAATGATACCAATGTGATATCAGGGGATCATTTTGAATAGATCATTTCTACTGGCCACAAACAAAACAAGGTATTGAAATATTACAGGTACAGTTGATTTCTAATTACAGTGGATGAATACATAAGGTGGGATTAATTTAAATAGCCAATGGAAGATAACCTCATGTCATTTAGCCCATGTATCTTTTCTCTTAAGTTGTATGCTACCCAGTACCTTCCCATTTGCAGAATCTTGAAAGCTTAAATAATTTGGAGGCAGGCTCGTTGCTACTGGGATATTATACTCTTGAGAAGCTATCTGATCATCTTTCATCAAAGGAAGCCAAGCATATCCAACTGTTAAAAAAGAAAAACAGAGAGAAAACTTTTCAGTACACACCTTCACGGTGAGGAGTAAAAAGAAAGCTATTTATCATTTATGAATACAAAACCTAGTTTAAAAACTCTAAATAAATCAGCTCTTCAATTCAAGTCCCAGAGATGACATGTATGGCCATGTCGGATCGCTTCTGGTCAGTACCTGGGGTTTCCAGTGCCTCCTTCTTTTTGGCGTTGGCTTTCGCATTTATGTCACAAGTGACATGATGAAAAGAAAACAGAATATGGTGTTTCTCATGAAGTTGTGTTGGGAGCTCAATTTTCACCTGCAGTGAAAGAGATAGTAGCTGGGATGAGACTGAAATCATTTCCTAGGGTCAGGGCAAGACAAAGCATAGGCACTTTAACCTTTTAAAAAGTCTTTAACTGAAATCTAGGTCCACATTTAAGTCAGCACTAGAAGCACTGATTTAATTCTTAGTACATATCCATCCTGCTAGCACTAATGCATCAAGATTATATTTTTACTTCTTTATTGTGGTGGATGATGATAATTTAGACTACCCAGTGTTTCTCCTTAGGTAATTTATGTCATCATGGGCAAACTCTGGGACATAGTTTTGAGCAAACTCCAGGACGTAGTGAAGGACAGGGAGGCCTGGCATGCTGCAGTCCACAGGTCACAAAGAGTCGGACACAACTGAGTGACTGAACAACAGATTTTGCCGTGAATTAAACACACACACATATACAAACAGACATATACATATGAAAAACACACAAGGAGACATAACTGTATAATGTAAATAAGGCACAGATTAAGGACTTATTATCAAGGGACATGAATTAAGTTGTCCTCGCCTCCCAAAGGGTGTGCATGGACCAAGCATCACTTGGGAGCTGGTTAGATGTACAGAAACTCAAGACACTACTCCAGACACGTGGAATCTGAATCTTCATTTTAACAAGATCCCCAGGCGATACTTTTCAGTTTTTAAATCTCTGTCACATAGGCTGTCATTTAATTCCCTCAACAGTCTTGTGAAGTAGGATGGTATAGAGGAAGCAAACAAGGCGAGAGACGTTAGGGGGTTTTGAGTCACTTAGGAGGATAGACTCGTCAGTAATTACTAGCACGTTCCAGGACAAGAACATCTGTCACACTGGAATCCCAGGATCCCAGGCAGGTGACCTACATTCAGTTCAATATTAGCAACAAGGTAGTGTCTAGAAAGAACATCAAATCAAGCAATAAGGTGATAGTGAAAGTGAAGTGAAAGCTGCTCAGTTGTGTCCAACTCTTTGTGACCCCATGGACTATACAGTCCATGGAATTCTCTAGGCCAGAATACTGGAGTGGGTAGCCTTACCCTTCTCCAGGGGATCTTCCCAACCCAGGGATTGACCCTGGTCTCCCACATTGCAAGCAGATTCTTTACCAGGTAAGCCACCAGGGAAGCCCAGAGACCTAAGCAAATTATCTACCAATTTATTTATTAGACTCTGTGCATCTATATAGTTAGTTAATTTATTTTCACACTGTTCAGGAGAGAATTTATTAATAGATTTTCAGTGTCATCCCTGGGACAGTAGTATCAGCATCACTTAGAAACTTGTCTAAAAACGTGAATTCTCGGGCCCCATCCCAGACATATACAGGATCCAAAAATCCTGGGCGGGGGGGAGGCGCGCAGGGTTCAGTAATCTGTGTTTTAACGAGCCTTTTGGGTGATTCTATGCCTGGTAAAGTTTGAGAACTTCTGAATTAGAATGGTTTGCAGCTTACATATATTCGTTATACACCAGCATTTTAACCTGGTAACAAAGCCAATATACAGTTTTTGAACTGTACATTCAATACATTCAATAACTAACAATGCAGAAGAATGAAATTTTCTTTTTTTAGCCAGAGCACATAGGAATGAAACAGGTGCTTAAGAATTCCAGTTAAACTACATATTAAGGCAAATACTCCTCAGAAGTGAGTACTGCAAATATTCACATTATATTTTTAACAGTGTCTTAGAAGAATTGATAGCCATGCTTATAATTAAGGCAATCATTTCTTTTTGCAATACAAAGAAGAAAATGGTTTTGAATCTGCATGGCATAGTTCACCAGGCTGTTCATGAGATACACGTTCTCCTGTGGAGAAGCTCACGGCTTTTACAAGGATTCCAGGAAGCACATGAGAGTGAGAGAGATTAAAAGCCACACTTAACCCTAAGAACATCCTTTTTTTCCTTTTAATCTTATACGTCGACAGAGAATGCGCCTTTCAGATGGGCTTTGTCAAAGGGTCAATATTGTAGTAAATATTCAGTAATATGGTAATAGACTTTTCTCTTAATTTTTTTTTCACCTCTGTCCTAAATTTATAGGGAAAAAATTAAGAGCATTAAATGGATGTGGAAGAAGGAGATAAGGTTCCTCAGGTCTGTGGTTTCATCAGTGTTCTTTTAATAAGTTTAAAAATGGTCCGAGTGTAACCAAGGGCAATAGGCAGAATAATAGCACCCCCACCCACCCCCCCCACCTCCTGCCCACAGTGTCCCGGGAGCTTCCCAGGTGTGCTAGTGGTAAAGAACCCGTTTGCACAAGACATAAGAGACACAGGTTCGATCCCTGGGTTGGGAAGATCCCTTGGAGGAGGTCATAGCAACCCACTCAACTCCAGTATTCTTGTCTGGAGAATCCCATGGACAGAGGAGCCTGGTGGGCTATGGTCCATAGGATTGCAAAGAGTTGGACATCACTGAGCAACTTAGCACGGAAAGATGTCCCCCATGTCCTAATCCCCAGAATATATGAATATGTTTCCTTACATGGTAAAAGGGACTTTGCAGGTGCAACTAAGTTAAGGGTCTTGAGATGGGGAGATTAAACCAGATTAGTCCAGTGGAGCCAATGTAATCACAAAAGTCCTTATCAGAGAAGGCAGAAGAGTCAGGGTCATAAGAAATGCGAGGAGAGAAACAGAGGTCAGAGTGATGACACTGCTGGAAAGGGTCAAAAGCCAAGGAATGTGGGCATTTCCAGAAACTGGAAAAGCAAGGTAAGGATTCTCTCCAGAGCCTCCAAGAGAAATGGAGCCCTGCTGACACCTGATTTCAGCCCTGGGGACCCATTTCAGAGTTCTGACCTGCACAACAAACTGTAAGATCATCAATGTGTGTTATGTAAGTCACTAAACTGAGATAATTTCTTAGAGGAGCAACAGGAAATTAATACAAAAGCTGTGATATTTTTAATCCCAGACATCATACTGACAGGTTTCATGAGTTCAGACCTTAGTTTAATGGTTAGAAATTAAATTTAATTATTGGAACTTGTTTTTCTGAAGCTATTTATACTACCAGCTGACATGTGTATAGTAATTTGCCATTAACCCAACGAAGCTTTCTTGTTGTTGCTATTGTTCTTGTTTTTTTTTTGCCACGCTGCACTGCTTATGGGATCTTAGTTCCCCAGTGAAGGGTTGAACCCAGGCTCCTGGCAGTGGAAGTGCAGAGTCCTAACCACAGGACCACCAGGGAAGTCCCCCAGTGAGTGTTTTAGATGTGTTCTAGCAGAGTGGTGAAGCTTCAGGCTCTGGAGTCACATGGCCTGGCCTATATTTTGACTGTCACTTCATAGTTACATGCCCTAGGCAGAGTTGCTTCCCTGACCCCCAGTTTCCTTATCTGTAAAGTAGGAAGGCGTGAAGGTTCATTTTATGTGTCAACTTGACTGGGCCATGGGATGCCCAGATAGCCGGTTAAATATGATTTCTGGGCATCTCTGTGAGGCTGTTTCTGGAAGAAATCAGCCACGGGGGTGACCATCATTCCATTGAGGTCCAGAATAGAACAAGAGGGCTGGGGAAGGTGGAACTCCCTCCCTGCCTGACTGCTTGACCCGGAACACTGATCTTCTCCTGCCCTTGGTGCTGCTGGTTCTCAGGCCTTCAAACCTGGCCTGGAATCTACAATAGGCACTCTGGTTCTCAAGCTTTTGAACTACACCAATGGCTTTCTTGGGTTTCCAGCTGGAAATGATGGACTGTGGGACTTTTAAGCCTCCTTGTATTAAATTATATCTATCTACCCTCCTATTGGCTCTGGTTCTCTGGAGAAAGCTGAGTGGATGAAGGGAGATGGTGCATACTTGGAGGACAGTGTGGTGCCTGGCACATAATAAGAGAGTCTTAAGAACTGGCAGAGAAGGTCCTGAGGGGAAGGGGTCCAAGCTCCTTCAATTACTATGAAGGTTATAAGCAACAATGCTGGCTCATACTCTAGCCTTTTTTGTTTTGTTCCTTAAGACATGAAATGCTGCTGCTGCTAAGTCGCTTCAGTCGTGTCCGACTCTGTGCAACCCCATAGACGGCAGCCCACCAGGCTCCCCTGTCCCTGGGATTCTCCAGGCAAGAACACTGGGGTGAGTTGCCATTTCCTTCTCCAATGCGTGAAAGTGAAAAGTGAAAGTAAAGTCGCTCAGTCGTGTCTGACTTTTCACAACCCCATGGACTGCAGCCCACCAGGCTCCTCCACCCATGGGATTTTACAGGCAAGAGTACTGGAGTGGGGTGCCATTGCCTTCTCCGGAAATGCTGCTACTGATTGGTAAGAACTATCTAATACGATCTTTGTTATAGTAGCCAATGAAATAAAATAAAAAATTCATCTAATTTGAAAGGAATGATAGAATAAAAATTTCACATTTTAAAAAGATAATCATATGCTGAAATATATAAATTTTCAACATAGTCCTGGGGCAACTGTCAATGAATGTAGTTTTGGAAGCTTGGTTACGTAAACACCTGCTAGGGAACGTCCTGAGTCAGAGGTGTAGTCAAGAGAGAGCGTTTATCATCATGTATTATCTTACCTACTCACACATCTTTTAAGGAGCTGCTGAGGGCAGGAAGTCTTGACCCTTACCTCGTCTGAGAAATCTGGATTCTGGGAATGGTGCAGAACTGCAGTGTAGGCAGCCGAGGTGAAGAGGGGCCCTCCAGGTTTTCCATAAATACACTGTTTAAAAAATCATGAGTTGAATAATTATGAGGGTCTGAAATTAACCCTGAGCACAGAAAGGCCACAACTTTTTTCAGTTTCCCCTTCTGCAACAAAGATAAATTTTGTGATAATCTTCCAGGCTTAGCTGACATCTAATTAGCCTTGAACTTCTTTGATCTGCTG
Source organism: Bos indicus x Bos taurus (assembly GCF_003369695.1). NCBI lineage: Eukaryota > Metazoa > Chordata > Mammalia > Artiodactyla > Bovidae > Bos > Bos indicus x Bos taurus. Next base: position 112,841,098 of record NC_040077.1, read on the forward strand.
TCCTGTATTTATTCTACAATGGGGCACTGTTGAAGAAAATATGAAGGCTTTAATTCACTCTGTAGATATTACATCAAAACTGAATGTCTGAGTCAGTTCACTACCTAACTTTGATTACCAGAGATAAGAGACTGTTCACTTCTGATTCCTGCAGCCCACGGTATCCACCTCTGATGTAGAGTTTAAGGTCATCAGTCCTGGGTGACCACAAGGCTTGGTTTGACCCCAGTTCTTGACATGCCAGCCCCCAACCAAGAATGCTGGAATCCTAGGGCTGGTTCCAGGCTCTACCATACTGTATTTTTCTTCTATCCCAGATCCTAATCAGGCCAGTGGGTGGGGATATGGTACTTTCTTGTCATAAAAGTCCCTTTAGCCCAAGGTTCAGAGTCCCTCTACTGAAGTTAGCTGTATCTCTGAGTAATGCTCTAGAATGCAATGAAACAAAGGTCACACATACCTGCAAGTACTTTTCATTTTTAAGAATTTTCCCCATAAGCAATGCTCTAACAGGCCTGGTGTGTTTGCCATCTGCTCACTGCTATTGTTCGCCTGACAATTTCATTTCATTTTAGTTTTTCTCTCCTGCTGCTAATGCTATTGTGGAACTTGGAACCTGAGGAGGCTGAGAGTACCTTAGGACAATTTTAAAGAACTCTTTCTCTCTACTCTGCATGATTCATTCAATCACTCAAACTGATTACTGCTCTTCTGAATAATGCTACCACCCTTCTGAGTTTGGAGAATACAACTGGTCCCTGACAGAGTGCTTTAAGAGATGATCTCAGATAATTGTGGGGGTTAGCTAGAAATTAGTTTTGTCCTTTACTATCTCTTTCCTCTGATTCATTGAAACTGGGAAGATCTGGCTGCAAGCCCACTAAAAAGAATTTTCCACTCTATTTTTATAGGTTACTTTATGTTGTTTGAAGTTCCTAAAATAAAAACAGCATACATCAAATATAAACTCTGAAAAAAAGCCATCTAGTTGCAGTTTTATAGGTTCATACAGCCCAGTTCATACAAACCTCATGGTTTTATTGATCTTATTAAATCATGTGATCAACAGCAGGGACCAGCTTCCCAGGGCCATTTCCCAGGTCCTCAGGCAGATGGCCACATGCACCTTCCATAAAAGTGAGCATCCCACGGGGCACCTGCATTAGCCATCAGGCCAGTAGGAGCAGCCCTTCTACACAGACCACGTGAAGGCCAGCTGGGATGTGGCATTTGAAATCAAGTACGGTGAATTCATGAGATGCAGGCTAATCTCTGAAAAGGGCAAAGACTTCCAGCGGGGAATCTTTGCATTGATTTCACACTAGAATGCCTTCCTTTTTTCCAAATCATGAAAAGCTAAGCGGAGCCATGAGACTGGCATTTCTAATAGATCTAGTTAATGGTGGCTATTCAATCAGGTACATGTTAGGAAACTTAAAATAAACGTACTAAGTGCTCCGCTTTCAAGCACACTAAAATAAAAGCCTCTTGGTGGTGGAGGGAACCAGGGCTCCTGCCTCCCCCTTTATGCTGTGTTCCCTCTGGGGCTTGGCTCACCTTCAAGGGCCTGGCATCTTCCTCATCAGAATTTTTGAATTCAACACACACAGTTATATTTCGTGCCTGAAATTACAGCAGAGGAAATGGACATTGTAATTTCCTATTAGATAACATCACAAAACAATCCAAGTGCCTAAAATAAGTAGCTTCTAATTAAATCTGAAAAATGTAGACTAGCCAACATTTTCTTGTGATATTATTCACAGTGCTCAGAAATAGCAGAAGGATTGGGAGAGATTATTTAAAAGGGAATAAAAGGCTCACATTGAAAGTGCAGGTATGCTATTTTCAGAGTCTCTCTTATTAAACTAAAAATAGAATAACATTATTTAGGGCTGATTTCAGAAAGGATTATTCATATATTACAAAATGTGTATCCTTAAACACTTTTAAGGTAAAACTCATCACTGCCTCTCATTAAACATTTTATTCAAATAGTTTTCTATCCCTAAGTGTTGGTCCATAGTAATTTGTATTTGAACTTCCAAGAAGCCATCTTAATATGGTCTAAATAGGGTAGCGAGAGAGGATGATATTTCAGAAACATATCATACCTTGTTGAAACATTTCTGGCTATCATACTTGAGGTGCTTGGGGTAAATGTAAATCTGATTTTTGTATACTCTATAAGGACGGCAATACTTTGTTGAGTCATAAATAAATTCTTCCACTTCCACTGTGGGTTCTGGTTTTGCCGTCACATTGAAAGGCTTGACAGGAATAAAGGACGATGTTACACAGTCTTTAAAAATCAGAAATAAAAGTTTGTCATTGAATATGATCAAAAGTGAACAAGACTTAATCTATTTAAAAGTGAATCTATTCAAAATAGAAATTCCATACTTGTATACCAATTTATGTTAAATTATGCTGGCATGAAAAATTTATAGGAGGCAAGCATGATAGATAATTAGTGATATATTTAACATCAAAACTAATGTCTCAAAAAACTGGCAAATCTTTTGGATTTATAACTATTTTCTTTTTGTAGTAACCTTCATATAAAAAGTAAATTTTAGCTAGAGATCCTCAGAGCATAGTAACCAGGCTGGGTTCGACCCCCTGGTTGGGAATATCCCCTGGAGAAGGGAATGGAAACCCACTCCAGTATTTTTGCCTGAAAAATCCCATAAACAGAAGAGCCTGGTGGGCTACAGTCCATGGGCTCACAAAGAGTCAGACATGACTGAGCGACTAACATATGTAAGATAAAGAGTAGTTCACTGACCTTAACCATAACAGTATAAAAATTGATCTGTGATGGAACAAAACTCTGTCCAATGGATTTATTATTGATAGTACCAATCGGCTTAATAGTAATTTTCCCTATGGAATGATTTCACAACATTGGTCATAATCACCCTCTGCATTATGAGTTACAATTTTATTTTTTCTTCAGTTTTTACCATCTTTTAAACTCTAACTTTGTAAAAAACAGCCTAAAAGGGGGAAAAGACAATGAAGAATATATCAATCAAAACTGGTCACTATACAGTTTGGAGGTTTCAGCCTGCGGTACTGAAAGACAGCAAGGTTTTATACCTTCCTTTACTCCATCTGGAATTTTCCTGTGTCCAAACAAGCAAAATGGTTAGCTAAATATGCTTGGGAATCAGATTACAAGATTTTTTTCCCAAAAAAATCATGTATAATTTTTTTATTGTATGTTTAGATTTCTCTGATGTTCTCTGGCTCTTTCAGAGAGAATATTTTAGCTTTCTCTTTTGCTATTTTTCTTTTCCCTAGGTAATAATATCTATGTCCCACACATCAGGTAGAGGAAATGGCTTAGTTTATCTTCTGGTTTTTCACCCCAATCAATATAAAAGTGATTTGGAGCCATGGGTTAAGTGAGAATGATTTTTTTTTTTTCATATTACAGTGACTTGTGGAAAAATAATAAGAATGAAAAATTTAATAATGCTCATGTAATTCAAATATCCTGTGATAATGATCCTTTTCCTGTCTGTAGCTCTTTTTAGAATGCCTTTACTCATTATTTGCACCACTGAGAAAGTCACTAAAAAGCATAATAAGAAGGAAAAAAACAATCTCACCACTTATAAATCAATTCTGAAGATCTTATTTATAAATTAATAAAATTGCTTCTAAAATTTAAATTTTCACTAACATAAATGAACCATATTCTGAGAAAGATACATGCTCTCTGTGTAATAAGAATCTAGAAACATTCCAGCTATAACTTCTGCATGGCCACCTGGGTAGCTACACACGATGTTTGGAGTTTGGCAGCACAGTGTGGCATTGCCCAATATGGGTTAGGTTTATCAATACCTCTGAAACTGACCTTTGTCATTTGCAACCCTTCAGTGTTTGAGGATTAAGTGATACAGTGCAATATCCTGCTAGGTGTATGGTGTATACCAGATGAATATTAGGTTACCCTGAATATAGTTCCTATCTTATAATACGTATGCTGCTGCTAAGTCGCTTCAGTCGTGTCTGACTCTGTGCGACCCCATAGACGGCAGCCCACCAGGCTCTCCCGTCCCTGGGATTCTCCAGGCAAGAACACTGGAGTGGGTTGCCATTTCCTTCTCCAATGCATGAAAGTGAAAAGTGAAAGTGAAGTCGCTCAGTCGTGTCCGACTCTTCGCGACCCTATGGACTGCAGCCTACCAGGCTCCTCCACCTATGGGATTCTCCAGGTAAGAGTACTGGAGTGGGGTGCCACTGCCTTCTCCCTATAATACGTATAAGTCTGTCCTAATGGAGAAAGAAGTCCCAAATTTTTACACGATAATGAATTAGTTATCTCAAACGTTAAGATAAAAAATCCCAAACAAATCTCTGTAACAAACTATCTATCCAACGAACCAACCAACCAGTCAACCAACCAAAAAGCCAATCAAACTGTACAAAGAAACCATGACATCATCATCATACTTGGATGCTCCAAAGGAATGTTGTCGACAGCAATATCCAGGCTTCCGGGAATGGTCTGTGTTTTGCTTATTCTGTCAGCTCTGTGAAAGTATGCCAGCATAGACACACACACAAACACACAATGAGTTAATTCCAGTTGTCAAGGGAAAAAAAAAAAAAAAACAGTCAACTGTAATTCTGAACTTTGATAAGAATAAACAGTGGAACCCTAAATAATCTGTGAATAATTTCATTTAGCTGGTTGAAAACTAAAATGTATGTGATTTTGCAAATAAAAATTAAAAATCAGGGAAGGATCAAGTTATAGATATTCTGAAGGATATTTTAAACTTGTTTGTACCACTTCAGATAACCATTTATATAGCCAAATAAGTACAATGTAAATTCTTAGTTTTGGTAAATGGTAGATAGCTTTGTTAACAAAAGATACTAGCATTTGAATTGATTTAAATGATTCACTTTCATGGGGAATTTTAAGAATTTTTGAGAGCAAGGCTGCTTTTTGCTACAACTGCTTTTTCCCTCTTCACCAACAGTCCCAGAGGAAAAGGGACCTTTCCTTGACCCTGGTTCTTCTTCCACCCTTGCAAGTGTATGTAGATTCTTCTTCACCACCTAACCCTGTTCCCACATTCATTCTAATTTATGAATCCTTGAATTTCTTTCCCTTCCTCTTTCCTAAAACCTTCTCCCCTATTTTCCTTTATAGTAAGGTCGAAGTTGTTGATCACAGTTTCAAATGTTACCCCTCTCAGGAAATCTACTTTGAGAGGCAGAATAATTATAGCAGTGGGTCAAGTCAGCTCTTTCCAGCTTGTGAGAATTGAGGGTTAAATTTTCAGTTATTTTTGCCTGCCAACTGTAAAACACAGCCATTATTAAAAATCAAATTATATAAACTTACCATTAAACACATTACATGAAACACCAAGGTAATAAGCACTAAAATTTCATCACTTAGTAATTGTTTTACTACATGGTGAGATGATCCACGATCTTGAGGTTATTTACATCTAACTGTGTGGTAGAAATGTCATATAATGGTGTGCACATTTCTTCCCAACTCCATGTTTGCTGAAGCCCCATTGGTAGCTTGCAATCAGCAATGGTAGGAGAATTTACACCATAGAATTTTGCTATCAGGACAAATCAGTTTTTCCCTGCCAGAGGGTCAGGGGTAGACATTTATCAGCACACTACTAAGAATAAGTGTCATAAGGTGTGAGGCATCTATAAAATAATTTAATCTCACAGTACGGGACTGGGTATTCTAGATGCCCTCTAAATGCTATAATGATTACTTTCTTTGCTAAACACCAATAACATGGGTTTCATGACAACATGGTCTTCCGTTTTGCCCATTCCTTTCTGCTGTGTTACAACTTTTCATGTTTTAATACATTTGGGAAAAAGTAAAGAGAAAAAGTATACTTATTTTCTACTTAGTGGCTATAGGAGTTTTGATCATGAAGTTTGAAAAGGGGAGGGTCTCCCCATGTAAGGAGTGGTCCTTCAGAATCACAAAAAAAGTAATATTGGCTCAATTCTACCTTTATTTTGCTTTCAAAGGTTTATATTTTTTCCAGAACAAAAAAAGACATTGGGCAAACTTCCCTTCTAGTTAAATAGAACTGTATCATTTATTGAAGATACAGAAAATATTAATCATGTTTCATAGTAGTATATTATTTTAGTTCTAGATAAACAAATTAATTGATAATAAATTGTTGACTCTGAGACAGGAGAGGCAGACAGCTAATATTTGGCGAAGAGGCAGAGGGTACAAGCATCCTGAATGTGTCAGAGGACTGACAGTTTTAGTTAAGTCATATATCATGAAAGAGCTTAACATCATCACATCATCACATTTCTGTCTGTCCCTTGGTATGCTTACTCTCAGAACCCAGTCACCATGCCACGAGGAAGCTGTAGCATCTGATGGAGAGGCTCCCATGGAAAATAACGAAGGTCTCCACCCCACAGTTCCAGCCAAGCTCCCAGCCAAGAGCCAGCACCAACTTGCCAGTCATCAAATGCACTATCTCAAAAATGGGTCCTTTAGCTCTATTTGGTCTCTTCCAGTCGATGCCACATATAGAAGAGACAAAGTCTCCTCACCTAGCCATGCTCAAATTATGGACTCAAGAGTAAAAGTGATGTTGTTTTAAGCTACTAAATTTGGGGGTGATTTGTTACATAGCTATCAGTCACTGATACAGTTTAATGTTTCACTCTCCTTCTATATTATTCTGGCAAATTGACTCTTAGGGTATCAGCTGGGCATATGTGAGGTCATCTGCAAAGCATCTGTTTTCAAAAGAGCTTGGTATTTGAAGAATCTGGTAATTAATTATTGTTTTTGCAGAAATAATAAATGAACAGTAGCAATGTAACTGATTCATGTTGATTTCAAGATTATCCCCCAAGTCCTACCTTCTATAATCTGACACTAGTTTAAGGAGGTCCTCAGTTGAAATCTTGTTACTTTCTTGTCTATACAGTGGTGAAAATCTTGAGTCTCTGTCCACATTTCCCTGGTTGTCCTTAAATACTGATCTGAAAGAAAATAATATTTATTCAGTTTGATATTTGGCATGGGAGGGAGGTAAGAATTCTACTACTGAACCACAGTGCTCCCCTTTTGGTATCTGGATCTCATTTATCAAGATGTATTTTTAAGCTGACTAAAGTGATTCAACTTCCCACTTTAAATGGAAGAAACTCCAAGGAACTCATGTAAAGAGACAAGAAAACTTCTTTGACAAAAATTTCATTTGTATACTGTATTTGTTATCTTTAATTTCTTATTTTCAACCTAGTATCTAAAGTGGCAGAAGCCCATATTAATTACATTTATTTATGATTTATTAATGTATCAAAGCCATAGAGTATTAGGAGTATGAAGAGAAATAGGAACACAGGTTATTACTTTTTCATTATTTCCTGGGCAAATTAGGGTCATGTTGGGTTGGGTGGTGTGCCATTAGAATTTATGAGTAAAGGAAATGGGATAAGGTGGTGTACATGCGTGTAGAGAAGCAGAGTTTTTAACGTTTTCATGGAGATAAAGGTGCCCATGTCCTAAAGTTTAGAACAAAGACAAAAATAAAATTGAAAACACCTGAGTAAGCATTTTGTACTAAACAAAGAGAGTACCATGAACCTGGACAATTTATTTCCTTCCTTGATCCATTTCAATGGGATTATATAGATTTAGTTAAAATACATAAAGGTTTTTCATCCCAATAACATAGTAATGCGAGGCAACATTTCTTGAAAAGCAAGTATACATGGCATGCTTAGTGCCATTTTTCTTCCCTATGGTTTATCATACTCTGTGCCCATCGAAGAAAAATTAAACCTATGTGTAATTGATTTGTCTTTAGTGTTAAAGAAATGCTGAATTTTTATTTCTCCTAACTTAAGAACCTTCATGAGACTCGTACTACTCTTTAAATGAGCTAAAGATTTCAATACATAGGCTGAGAAGGTCATTTAAATGGTTATCTGATCATAGAGATTGAGTTTAGTGTCAGATACTTTAGAAAATGGGCAAAGAAAGGATCAGAATGATATTTTTAGAATACTTCAGCCTTTCTCCTTAGTTTTTCTTTTGTGTGTGTGAAGTAGCAACTGAGAGAGAAAAAAGAAAAGTCTTCTATGAAATAACACTGCAGGAGCTATGAATATGAATCAGCTATGTGCTGTGTTTAGTCGTGTCCGACTCTTTGCGGCCCCGTGGACTGTAGCCCACCAGGCTCCTCTGCCCATGGAATTCTCCAGGCAAGACTACTGGAGTGGGTTGCTATTTCCTTCTCCAGAGGATCTTCCTGACTCATGGACTGAACACCTGTCTCTTGCATATTCTACAATAGCAGGTGGATTCTTTACTACAAGGGCTGGGCCAGGAATTTCTCAGAATGATATTTTTAGGATCCTTGAACGTTTCTCCTCAGTTTTTTTCTGTGAAGTAGTAACTGAGAGAAAAAAACGTCCTCTCTTAAATAACACTGTGGGAGACAAATGAAAATATTTAACTTGAAGATTATTTTCATTTATATATTATCCAGGACTTTTGTCTGAATGTGTCATTTTTTTCAACATCAGTTCAGTTCAGTTCAGTCGCTCAGTCATGTCCGACTCTTTGCGACCCTGTGAATCGCAGCACGCCAGGCCTCCCTATCCGTCACCAACTCCTGGAGTGCATAGGAGGAAGTTAAATTGAGTATTTTTTTTTAAGGTTAATCAGTCACTTGAAATCTATTGGTTGAGCTATATCACTGATTTTGCTCTTATCCATAGCTCTGTTGTGGAGATAGCTCAATTACATTGGAAACATTGTGAAGAACAGAGCGTCACAGAGGAGCACTGATCACAGCACCACACACTCTGTCCCTGCTTGATAAATATGCTAACTGGCAGGAGAGCAGAGAACTCATTCATTTACACAGATGGTTTCAGGGTGGCTGAGACATCATGTCCTGTTCCAACTGCCAGAGTTGAGCAATGATTGGTGTGCAATGATCTCAAAGCCTTGATGTGTGGGGTGTGATTGAAAAAAAAAATGCTGTGTTTAGCCTAAAGGAAAAGAAGCTTAGGTATCCATGAGAGCTTCATTCATAAGCATGAATAGCTGTGATATAAAGAATGAGGAATTGATGTTTTTGAACTGTGGTGCTGGAGAAGACTCTTGAGAGTTCCTTGGACAGCAGGGAGATCAAACCAGTCAATCCTAAAGGAAATCAATCCTGAATATTCATTGGAAGGACTGATGCTGAAGCTGAAGCTCCAATACTTTGGCCACCTGATGTGAAAAGTAGATTCATTGGAAAAAACCCTGATGCTGGGAAAGGTTGAGGGCAGGAGGAGAAGGGGGCGACCGAAGATGAGATGGTTGGATGGCATACTGACTCAACGGACATGAGTTTGAGCAAACCCCGGGAGGGAGGGAAGGACAGGGAAGCCTGGCATGCTGCAGCTCATGGGATTAGCGACTGAACAACAACAACACAGAACTGAAGCACATTTTCTGTGGCTTTGGAAGACAAAACATACAAGTGACTATCAAGCAGCTTAAAAATGTGTATATATTATATATGTATATATGTGTGCATGCGTGCATGCTAAGTAGCTTCAGCTGTATCAAACTCTTTGTGACCATATGGACTATAGCTTGTCAGGCTCCCTTGTCCATGGAGTTTTCCAGGCAAGAATACTGGAGTGGGTTGCCATTCCCTTCTCCAGGGGATCTTTCCAATTCAGGGATCGAACCTGTGTCTCTTATGTCTCCTACATTGGCAGGCAGGTTCCCACTGGTGCCACCTGGGAAGCCCCATGTATACATATGTACATATACATATATATATATATATATCTCTCTCTGAAGAATTATCTAATCATTAGAGCTATAAAAAGACAGAACCACTCTGGGACATACTTGAATTTTTGACATTAGAAGGATCTGGACAGAGGTTGGACAACCACTTGTTGGGGGTGTTGCTTCACTGTCTTTTTATAAACGTATAGATAAAAGAATGAAATTTTTGTTTTAGTCTTGTTTAATTCTAAAGAAAATCCAGCATTTTTACTCTGGTCCATCTGAAATGCTGCATAGGATACAGAAAAGAAATCAAAAACACTCTTGTCCTGCAGAGGAGGAGAAATATTGTATGACATCCCTTACTTGTGGAATCTAAAAAGAAATGATACAAATGAACTTACAAAACAGGAAGACTCACAGACTTAGAAAATAAACTTATGGTTGCTGGAGGTAAGGGAAAGTTGGGGACTTTGGGAAGGTCACGTATACACTGCTGTATTTAAAATGAATAACCAACAAGGATCTGTTGTATAGCACAGGGAACTCTGCCCAATGTTATGTGCCAGCCTGGATAGGAAGGGGGTTTGGGGAAAATGGATACATGTATGTGTATGGTAGAGTCCCTTTGCCATTCACCTGAGACTAACATAATATTGTCAATCAGTTATAGCCTAATACAAAATCGAAAGTTTAAAGTTTAGGAAGAAAAAACAGATTCTTGTCCTGGATTTAGGCCCGTGTAACTCTGAGCCTTACATGGGTGGAAAGAGTTTGATTACCAGCAAGGCACATTTGTAAAGGTTGACTTTCTCCTGAATCAATGCGTGTACAACACCGTATGTAGCCATCTGAATGTGTTCTCTTTACCTACTCTCAATATAATCTTTTTTACTATAAAATGGCACTGCAGCTGGTGCCAAAAATAAGAACATGCACCAAATTAGCCCTAGATAAAATGTTCACAGTGATGAATATGTGTGTCTCACAGCTGGTGGGATGATTGCATCTGGGCAGAAATATTATGACTTTATAAGGTTATTGTCAACTTTAGGCTTCTTAGCGGCAGTTGATTTTAAGGGCCAAAGGATTTTAGAGTACACTCAGAGCTGTATCATGAGACAAGCTACAATCAAGAAAATTGAATGGAAAGGAAAAGGAGTCAGAGAACCTGCAGTATCAATAGGGTATTCAAATAAGACAGCAAGCTAGCTCATGTCAAAATGACATGAGTAGCAAGGAGCCCTCCCCTGACTTGATCAACAATTTATTTAAAGCAGTTTCTACACTGTGAAGGGAAAATTAAAATCTTCTTTGGTTGTATCTTGTACTTGTTTTTGTGGTTAGATTAAGTGTTCTGTAGCCCGTCAGGTTCCTCTGTCTACGGAATTCTCCAGGCAAGAATACTGGGGTGGGTTGCCATTTCCTTCTCCAGGGGATCTTCCCAACCCAGGGATCGAACCTGGGTTTCCTGCATTGGCAGGCAGATTCTTTATCATCTGAGCCACCAGAGAAGCCCCTAAATAACACTTTCCCAAGTGGTCTAACAGGAAATCTTGAGAAATACTCTTCTAACCATTTTTCTCAGTTGCTAGAGAGATTTCTGTAAATGTAAATCTATATTTATATACCCACATTGGTGGTGTATTTGGTGGTATTTCCTAATCTATGACCAAACCACTGATCAGGCATTCATGTGGCATGAACTTGTGGTTTTGTTGGCTTTCCTGTCCTAGATATAAATACTTCAATAGTTGGTAATATCACCAACCTCCCTAGAAACTTCATCTATCTTTCCTCCAGCACATCTGACCAGATAACTTCAAAGTAGGATTCTTACTGCTTTTCCTAACTGCTCAGTTTCTTTCAATAATGGGCGATTCTTTCACTTCTTTCTCCCACATTATTATTCACTGTCCCAAATTGACCTGAAAAGACTTGCTGGGGGTGGATATGATCTTTATACAGACTTTTATTTTAAAAATTTTTTATTTTAGAATTTTCTTGTCTCTTATTATAATTATGAATGGACATCTCATATGTTCAGGGTCCTTCTGCAGCTCTTTTTCTGGAATTATCTGCTTGTGGATTTTGTCTGTTTTATTTTACTTATTTTTGGCCACACCAAGCAGCATGTGGGATTTTAGCTCCCTAACCAGGAATTGAACCTGGTCCCCCTGTTGTGGAAGTGCAGAGTCCTAACTGCTGTACTGCCAGGGAAGTCCCAGGACTTTTAATAATCATATTAGATTAGTGACTTCTAATAATGGCTATCTTTTATTGATTACATAGTTGTACTCGCTGATCCCTGAAACAGTAAATTAGGTATTGACACCTCTCTTTTGTATATTCAAAAAAACCTAGGTAAACAGAGACTATAAATTCTTGTCTAAATTCACTTGGCTGGTAAACAGAGTTGAGACTTAGAATCCAGCTCTAGCTCTAAAGTATCTATTTATAACAGTGCTCAGGATAATTCTAATATTTAAAAAGAACATGTGTTCACTACTATAATTTTGCTACATTGGAATATTTCACCTTGCAAAAGGACAGCCTGCCTTTGCCCTTCGACTTGCCCAAACTGAGTGTCCTGTGGGAAATGACAATACTTATTAACACGAAAAAGTTTGGCTTCTGAATTATAACTAGTCATCCTTTTTCTTTTTTTCCTGTTTTTAAAATTAATTTTTATTGGATTACAGTTGCTTTACAATGTTCTGTTAGTTTCTACTGTACAGCAAAGTGAATCAGCTATATGTACACATATATTCCCTCTTTGGATTTCCTGCCCATTTAGTTCACCTCAGAGCACTGAGTAGAGTTCCCTGTGCTATACAGTAGGTTCACATTAGTGATCTACTTTATACATAGTATCAATAATGTATATATATCAATCCCAATCTCCCAATTCATCCTGACCTCCCTTTCCCCTCTTGGTGTATACACTTTTGCTCTCTGCATCTTAGTTATCCTTTTTCTTGAAGCTTATGAAAAATAAAAAGAATTAAGTTCATTATAAAGGGTTCAGTATTCCTAAATAGCATCTTTTTTCATACAGAATGGGAAGAGATATTAAAAGAGATAAAATGATATTTATGATGCGCTTTATGACAGATGCCTTTGTGCTTATGATTGCACTACTGTTCACAAGGCAGGTGTTGTCAGCTTCATTCTGTAGATGGAGACCCTGAGACTCAGAATGGGAACTGACTCAAAGTTATAGTCTATAAATGGCTCCTGATCTGGACCACATTTGTCTCTTTCTCCTTAGAGGGTTGCCTTAGAGCAAACTGATTCCTACAGACTACATGAGTTTACCTTGATTACTGCTGCCCCAGACTTCCACATTTCTCCTCCCTGTACCTAAGGACTATCTCCAACTTTCAATACCAGTATCAAAGTTATGAAAGATATTGGTGAGTGTACTCTGGTTCTTCACCTCACTGGATACTGTAAGACCTGAAAATGGCATAACTAACCAGTTCCCCCTTCCTCCTGTATTTTAAAGTTCTTTGCATTGGGGTGTAATCAATATTCAAATGGATACCTAATAGGTGTTCTTTTTTGGTAGAACTAATTAATCCTTATTAGTTGATTCAGTTTGTACACTGTTGACCTTTTGCCATGTCTATGCCAGGCTCTTCTTCCTTTAAGAAATTAAGTACTGATAAAGACACAAGAAGACAGAGAGAGACAATAGTAATTGATGTTTAAATAAATCTGAAAGGCAATTTTTGATCTTTATGCAGAGGTTATACACCCAGGTGGGTGACTCCACCATTACTGTCCACATAACTCAGCATTTTGCTCAGAGAGTCAACTGGTACTGATAAATGTGGCTATACTAATAAGTACCAAAATCAGAGAGTTTCAGGGATCGATCCGATGGCTTCATTTGACCATCCATATATAGATCTGTGTTTTCTGCACAGATGAAAATATGTAGCTGCATAAGAAATCATGGTGCTTCCATCTGAATTTTATATAATACAGATGTTATGACCATTGGACACCTGGTCATGCATACAATGCACCCGTGTCATGGTCCCAGTCTATTATGAGCTGGCTTGCTAAATTGTAAAACACATATTTCTAGGGAACTCCAGGTATTTATTTATGAAGATGAACACACTGGCATTCTTCTCGGTGTTGGCATGTTAAAAATAACAGGTAACACAGACATGTTCAAAACTGAAGCTTTCAACGTAGATTATAAATGCATTTCTATTCTGTTGATTGCAATTGTCAACCTACCTCACCGCCCAAGCAAACGGCATTCGATATTTCCCCAACTTGCTGCAGAACTGCCTGTTGGATTTTAGAATCTTTTGTGCATACTAAGGAAAAAAATAAACAGAGACATTGTTTAGAATATCACTATAGAAACTGTCCATGTAAAATGGGAATAAATACTTTTCTGTGTTGTCTTATATTGAAAATCAGTGAAATCCTGCTTTACTGGCCCAGAGATTCTACCCTATAAAGAGCGAAATGATGTCATCTGTGTTCAAATTATTGCATAAGGTTTTTCTTTCCTTAATTATTTTTTAAACATCCTCTTTTTATTCCTTTTTTACTTCTTGGCCATCCCACGTGGCATATGGGATATTAGTTCCCTGATCAGGGATCGAACCAGTGCCCCCTGTTTTGGAAGCGTAGAGTATTAACCACTGGATCACCAGAGAAGTCTCTCTTTCTTCTTAGTTTAGAAATTTTAAATGCAGAAAACACTCATCTTGGAATACCAACTTCACCCCCTGCCTCTTTCTTTTTCCTGACTTAAGAGACCTTAAAATATTGAATGGAAAGAGTTATCAAATTTACATTCACAGTTTGTCCTATATTTCTGTTTGTTATGACAGCAATCAGCAAATCTGTTCTGTCAGGAGTCACATGGTAAATATATAGGGGTCTGCGGGCCATGTAGTCTTTGTCTCAGCTTCTTAGCTCTGTCACCACAGCAGGAAAGCAGCCAAAGATAATCTTAAATGAATCAGTATAACTGTGTTTCAATAAAACTTTATTTACAAAAATAGGTGGCAGGCTGGGTTTTAAAGCACTCTCTCATAAATATGTTAGACACAGTCCTAAACTGTCACATACCCTCAAATTCAATTATTACACATTATTATACATCTTTGGGTGGATAATAAAAACTTTTTGTATTTATTTTCTATTAAAATAATAACATTCAATTATTTAAAAAATGCAGTAATTGAAAAGAGAAAGCAGAAACAATGTCCTGTAGTCCCACCATTTAAGGAACTTACAGCATTTTCTTTCTTCTTTCTTTCTTCATTTAGGTATTATTATAACTTGGTAAACAATTATTTTACTTTTTCGCTTAGTTCTGCATAAGCATTGCTGATGTCTTAGTAAACTGTTTTTCCTTGTTTCCAGTCAGATTAATCCTAACTTTTCATTATTGTTAACACTTTGGTCCTTGGGGGTTAAAATTTTATCCTCGTAAATTTATTTTCACCAATAGATTCTCAGTTACAATTACCATATCAGAAAACATAAGCTGAGACTATATACTTTAAAAATTTCCAACTGGATACTCATTTCACTAACAAGGGACTATTTCAAGATTCATATTTATCAAACTTGATAATTCATCAAGGCAGTGAGAAAGTCACTTCCTAGGCAGGTTGATAAGTCCTGTGTCCCCAAGGAGGAGAAAGGGGCCTGGGGCTCTCGAGGAGGAGATAGGGGTCTGGAATCCTCAAGAGGACAAATGTCTTTTTTTTCCTCTACGTTTCTTAGTCTTGCTGCTGCTGCTAAGTCGCCTCAGTCATGCCCGACTCTTAGCGACCCCATGGACTGCAGCCCCCTGGCTCCCCCGTCCCTGGGATTCTCCAGGCAAGGACACTGGAGTGGGTTGCCATTTCCTTCTCCAACGCATGAAAGTGAAAAGTGAAAGTGAAGTCGCTCAGTTGTGCCCGACTCTTAGCGACCCCATGGACTGCAGCCTACCAGGCTCCTCCGTCCATTGGATTTTCCAGGCAAGAGTGGAGTGGGTTGCCATTGCCTTCTCCGTCCTTAGTCTTAGTCACATAAAACTTTTTTTTTCTTTAAGATGATTACACAACAAACAACTCAGTTTAAACTCTGTACTAAGGATTATATAACAACAATGTATCCTGCTTGAGGACAGTTTCTCCTTCCTGAAAACCTTCTGACTAATACTGGTATCTTAAAATGTATATTATGGGAGTGGCTCTGGTAAGATCTTTCTATTGTTAAATTCTAATCCTGTCATCTTAAAATGTAAATTGTGGGTGTGGGTCTGGTAAATTTTTACAACCTGGAGACATTCTTTTGATTTATTGTAATAACCAATTGAAAAAGTATATAATTTCCTTGCTAAGACTAGCGAGGAGGGCACTCTCTGTCCCCCTTCTCATGCCTATGTCAGAGGCTTTCTCTGTCGCTTTTAATACTTTAATAAAACTCTGCTACACAAAAGCTCTTGAGTGATCAAGCCTGGCCCCTGGTCCAGAAGCTAAATCTTTGGAGATCAGGAATCTGACATTGTTCATCTTAACCTATCAGCAGTGTGATTTTTGTTTCTTGAAAGTAACTGAAATCATTTATAAAAAGATCATGCATTACCTTGTTGGAGTCTGGATTTTTAATATAAGGTTCAGCACCACTTGCGATGTTTCCCATCAGTACTTTTTCAATTTTGGCCACTAAAACAATTTCAGAGTGTGGATTGCTTACAGAAAATATAGCCTGTATACAAAGAAAACAAATAATAAGCATTTAGGAAACCACAATGAAGACATATACAAAAGTCTACTTTTACAGTACAACTTTAGGGGAATTTTTATTTGGAAAACTACTCATCTTATGTAATCTATTGGTAAGAACAATGCAACAAACATCTTCCCTCCTATGAGAGATAAACAGAAGTGCAACCTGCTTTGGAAATTTTAGCCATTCTTCTGGAAATCCCTTGATGTGAGGTTCTCCTGATTGTCTGGGAGTGACAGTGTCTACGTTTCCATTTTCCACAGCCACAGATGCCCCTAAGAGCATCTGCCTGACAGCAGTGTGGTTTAGATCCACATGGAAATCGGCAGAAATCTTCCTGCTGTCTCTGAGGTCATAAAGTGCCACACTCACAAAAAAAGGCTCAATCTGTGGGAAGAAGAAAGAATTGGTGGTTTTGACATAAAACCATTACACAGACAATAGGCTCTTTAGTATAGCATTTAATAACACAATAGATAAAGTACTACTGAGAGAGTCAATTACTAGGCAGGTTGATAAGGAGTCTGGGGAAGAGAGAGAGGAGGAGAGAGGGGTCTGGGGCTCTCAGGGAGGAGATAGGGGTCTAGAATTCTCAAGGAGGAGGAAAGGACAAATGTCTTTTTTTTCTCTATATTCCTTAGTCTTAGTCACATAAAACGTTTTTTTTTTTTTTTCTTTAAGCCAAGAACTGATGATTACACAACAAACTCAGTTTAAATTTTGTGCTGCTGCTAAGTCACTTTAGTCGTGTCCGACTCTAGGCAACCCCATAGACGGCAGCCCGCCAGGCTCCCCCGTCCCTGGGATTCTCCAGGCAAGAACACTGGAGTGGGTTGCCATTTCCTTCTCCAATGCATCAAAGTGAAAAGTGAAAGTGAAGTCGCTCAGACACGTCCGACCCTTAGCATGGACTGCAGCCTACCAGGCTTCTCTGTCCATGGGAATTTCCAGGCAAGAGTGCTGGAGTGGGGTGCCACTGCCTTCTCCGAAACTCTGTACTAAGGATTATATAAGAACAATGTACCCCGCTTGAGAACAGTTTCTCCTTTCTGAAAGTGAAGTTCAGTCGCTCAGTCGTGTCTGACTCTTGGCAACCCCATGGACTGCAGTGCACCAGGCTTCCCTGTCCATCACCAACTCCCAGAGTTTACTCAAACTCATGTCCATTGAGTCAGTGATGCTATCCAACGATCTCATACTCTGTCGACCTCTTTTCCTCCTGCTTTCAATCCTTCCTAGCATCAGGGTCTTTTCCAGTGAGTCAGTTCTTGCCATCAGGTGGCCAAAGTATTGGAGTTTCAGCTTCAGCATCAGTCCTTCCAATGAATATTCAGGACTGCTTGCCTTTAGGATGGACTGGTTGGGTCTCCTTGAAGTCTCTCAAGAGTCTTCTCCAACACCACAGTTCAAAAGCATCAATTCTTCATGCTCAGCTTTCTTTATAGTCCAACTCTCATATCCATACATGACTACTGGAAAAACCATAGCTTTGACTAGATGGACCTTTGCTGGCAAGGTAATGTCTCTGCTTTTTCATAGCTTTTCTTCCAAGGAGCAAGCATCTTTTAATTTCATGGCTGCAATCATCACCTGCAGTGATTTTGGAGCCCAAGAAAATAAAGTCTGTCACTGTTTCTCCATCTATTTGCTATGAAGTGATGGACCAGATGCCATGATCTTAGTTTTCTGAATGTTGAGTTTTAAGCCAAATTTTTCACTCTTCTCTTTCACTTTCATCAAGAGGCTCTTTAGTTCTTCTTTGCTTTCTGCCATAAGGGTGGTGTCATCTGCATATATGAGGTTATTGATATTTCTCCCAGCAATCTTGATTCCAGCTTGTGCTTCACCCAGCCCAGCGTTACTCATGATGTACTTTGCATATAAATTAAATAAGCAAGGTGACAATATACAGCCTTGACGTACTCCTTTCCCGATTTGGAACCAGTCCATTGTTCCATGTCCAGTTCTAACTGTTGCTTCCTGATCTGCATACAGGTTTCTCCAGAGGCAGGTCAGGTGGTCTGGTATTCCCATCTCTTGAAGAATTTTCTACAGTTTGCTGTGATCCACACAATCAAAGGCTTTGGCATAGTCAATAAAGCAGAAATAGATGTTTTTCTGGAACTCTTTTGCTTTTTTGATGATCCAATGGATGTTGGCAATTTGATCTGAACATCTGGAAGTTCATAGTTCACATACTGTTGAAGCCTGGCTTGAAGAATTTTGAGCATGACTTTATTAGCATGTGAGATGAGTGCAACTGTGTGGTAGTTTGAGCATTCTTTCTGAAAACCTTCTGACTAATCCTGATATCTTAGAATGTATACATTATGGGAGTGGGTCTGGTAAAATCTTTCTATTTTTAGTTCTAATCCTGTCTTCTTAAAATGTAAATTATGGGAGTGTGTCTAGTAAGATCTTTACAACCTTGAGACATTATTTTGATTTATTGTAATAACTAACTAAAAAAGTTATAATTCCCTCACTTAGACTATCGAGGGGGACACTCTCTGTCCACCTTCTGATGTCTATGTCAGAGGCTTTCTCTGTCCCTTTTTCATACTTTAATAAACTCTGCTACACAAAAGCTCTTGAGTGATCAAGCCTGGTCCCTGTTCCTGAAATTAAATCTTTGGAGATCACAAATCCGACACCATTCACTGTAAGCTATCATTACTATTTATATAGTATAATATTTCTATTTGTGTTATATGTAATACATAATACTATATATTACATATGTTATATATTCATTAAATATATTTTTCCTTACTTCTTTATTTTGGTTGAGTCATGCGTCATATGGGATCTTAGTTTCCTGACCAGGGGTCAAACTTGTGCCCCCTACACTGGCAGTTTATTATATGTAATGTGCAAAATATAATATTTGTATAAAATCATATAATACACACACACACATATTATATATATGTGTGTGTGTGTATAGACTCATGGATTGTTATTTTATTCAGTAAATTTCCATCGCTTACTATCATTATTTAGAGTGATACTCAAGTTGTCCTAGATTTGGCTAGAGGTACACCCTTCATTTGGAGAAGGCAATGGCACCCTACTCCAGTACTCTTGCCTGGAAAATCCCATGGACGGAGGAGCCTGGTGGGCTGCAGTCTATGGGGTCGCTGGGAGTCGGACACGACTGAGCAACTTCACTTTCACTTTTCACTTTCATGCATTGGAGAAGGAAATGGCAACCCACTCCAGTGTTCTTGCCTGGAGAATCCCAGGGACAGGGGAGCCTAGTGGGCTGCCGTCTGTGGGGTTGCACAGAGTCGGACACGACTGAAGTGACTTAGCAGCAGCAGCACACCCTTCATTGTAGCTCCTATGTCTCTATGGCAGGTCTTCATCGTTTTTGGAATACCTCTTTCTATACCCAACAAGGTTTTTCGGGTTTGTCTCTACTCTTCATGCCCCAGCCATTCCTCCAAAGACCCTTGGTTCCTGTGAATGAGGGTGACACTTTGAAATCAAGATCTGGGTGCTTGTTAGGCTCACTGTTTCTGGGACACACACCCACATACATGCTGCTGCTGCTGCTAAGTCGCTTCAGTCGTGTTCGACTCTGTGCGACCCCATAGATGGCAGCCCATGAGGCTCCCCCGTCCCTGGGATTCTCCAGGCAAGGACACTGGAGTGGGTTGCCATTACCTACATACACACAATATTCACAGCTATAATTGTAACTGAGCAGGACCCCATGGGGTCTTCCCAGGACAGGCCTTCCCCCATATCCTTTGCTTTAGCATCTTTCTGAAGTACCTAGATAATATTAATAGTTGTTGTTTAGTTACTCAGTTGTGTCCAACTCTTTGTGACCCCATGGATTGTAGCCTGCCAGGTTTCTCTGTCCTTGGGACTTCCTAGGAAGAACATTGGAGTAAGTTCCCATTTCCTTCTTCACGGCCTTCTCTGGTGGCTCAGATGGCAAAGCATGTGCCTAGAATGCAGGAGACCAGGGTTCGATCCCTGGGTCGGGAAGATTCCCCTGGAGAAGGAAATGGCACCCCACTCCAGTACTCTTGCCTGGAAAATCCCATGGATGGGGGAGCCTGGTAGGCTATGGGGTTGCAAAGAGTTGGACCTGACTGAGCCACTTCACTTTCTTTCTTTCTCCAGGGATCTTCCCGACCCAGAAATCAAACCGGTATCTCCTGCATTGGCAGGCGGATTCAGGATTCTTTTATCACTGAGTCACCTGGGAAGCCCTAGATAATAGTATTTCATGCAGATTTCCTGAGTTGTTTTGCAGATACGAAACCCACCCCGCCTCCCCGCCCGCGCCACCCCCCACCGCCCCTCCCCCCCAGCTAAAAAGCAAGAACTACTTGATGACCATGAGCACATAGCCCCAGGCCTCCTTGAGCCTAAAGATGAATAATGTTAACCCCTGTGACAGGACGCTGCTACCTCACCATCAGCCAATCAGAGAACTGTTCACAAGCTGGTCACATACCCTGAGATGCCCGTGTCATCTTCCCTTTAAAAATGTTTTGCTGAAACCTTTTGGAGAGCTAGAGGCTTTTTAGGGCATGAGCCAACCTGCCTCCTTGCATGGCCTTGCAATAACCTTTCTCTGCTCCAAGGTCCTATGTTTCAGTTTGTTTGGCCTCTTTCTGCTTCAGGCACATGAACTTGTGTTAACAATGATTTCTTTATCACTATCTGTATGTGAATATTTGCAAAAAACTCATGGGTTCATGCTGTAGCTCCATTTCCAGTCAAGATCCTCAAAGGTTCCTTCTAAGCTTTCCCTTTTTCATATTTGTAAATATTTCTTCCAGTAGCGAAAAACCTGACTCATCATTAATTACTTATTTCTTCAATCAGTTTACTTTTGGTTTCAAAGTAACCCATCTCCCAATCATAGTAGCATCTGTGGCACCTCTGAGTCTCCCTGTGGCTTTCTCCCCCGAATCATCTGGGGTTCTTGGGCTCACTCAGCTCCAAGCCTCAGTGCCACTGCCCCCTCGACCTCTTGCTACCATGCTAGGAAGGAAGAGGAAGATGTGACTAAAGGGAAAATGAGAAGGTAAAGGAAGATGGAAAGGGAAGGAAGAGTTTCTTATTTGAGTAAAGAAGTAGAAGTTTGGTAAAGAGGAGTTTATAAGGGCTTCCAGTAAGTGGAGTGACATGGGCAAAGTCACAAAGACATGAAAAAACACAGGTTTAGAGTGAGATCAGGGTGGAAACACAACATTAGGATGTGTTTGTAGAAAATACACTGGAGAAACATTAGGGAGGTACAACTAGAAGCCTTGGAAACTCATTGCGTGTGTGTGTGTGTGTTGGTTGGTTGGAGAAACGGTTCACAGGGGCATGAATTAAAGAAAATCCTTAGGTTTGGGACTATAGAAATTAATTGAATGACAATGCCATTCACTAATGCATAGGATGAAGATACAAAGATGAATTCTTCAGTACAGAAAGTCATTTGTAGGACATTCCAGGAGCAGTGGGGTATATGAGTGTTGAGTTCAGTCAAGGAAATTGGGCTGGAGAGTAGAAAACGAAAGATTTGGGTGTGTCATGCTTTCCTGCGTCATGCTTTCCTGTTCAAGCATGAAATGAAAAAAAGAGAAAATCCTAGGAAATGGCAAAATGGCATCACAGGAAATACGAACATGCATGGGATAGAGGTGGGAGTAGGAAAACCAGTTTACAAAGAAGACTGGGGAGTGGTGAGGGATTTTTAAAAACAAGTTGATAAAAACATTTAATGCTGCCAGAGTATCACAGACACTGAAGGAGAAAGATTTAATAAAGAAATAATTTTCAACTAGAAAAATGTCAAATGCAACAGAATTTAAATAGAAGGACAGAAATATAGATATGTAATTATATTCACATATATATGTACATATATACACATGAGTAATTATATGTATACATAAGTAAATACATGCACATGTAATTAACTATAGACTTCTTAAAATGTATATAATTATAAAAAGTTTTTAAAGTTTTGTTTATGCTACTTAATCTTGAACTGATGCCTCTCATCCACCAATATTTTGTGGATCAGTTCAGTTCAGTTCAGTCACTCAGTCGTGTCCGACTCTTTGTGACCCCATGAATCGCAGCACGCCAGGCCTCCCTGTCCATCACCATCTCCCGGAGTTCACTCAAACTCACGTCCATCGAGTCGGTGATGCCATCCAGCCATCTCATCCTCTATCGTCCCCTCTTCCTCCTGCCCCCAATCCCTCCCAGCGTCAGAGTCTTTTCCACTGAGTCAACTCTCCGCATGAGGTGCCCAAAGTACTGGAGTTTCAGCTTTAGCATCATTCCTTCCAAAGAAATCCCAGGGCTGATCTCCTTCAGAATGGACTGGTTGGATCTCCTTGCTGTCCAAGGGACTCTCAAGAGTCTTCTCCAACACCACAGTTCAAAAGCATCAATTCTTCAGTGCTCAGCTTTCTTCACAGTCCAACTCTCGCATCCATACATGACCACTGGAAAAACCATAGCCTTGACTAAATGGACCTTTGTTGGCAAAGTAATGTCTCTGCTTTTCAATATGCTGTCTAGGTTGGTCATAACTTTTCTTCCAAGGAGTAAGCGTCTTTTAATTTTATGGCTGCAGTCACCACCTGCAGTGATTTTGGAGCCCAAAAAGATAAAGTCTGATACTGTTTCCGCTGTTTCCCCATCTATTTTCCATGAAGTGATGGGACCAGATCCCATGATCTTCGTTTTCTGAATGTTGAGCTTTAAGCCAACTTTTTCACTCTCCTCTTTCACTTTCATCAAGAGGCTTTTTAGTTCCTCTTCACTTCCTGCCATGAGGGTGGTGCATTGTAGGTTATATACAAAAAACACATTGTGAGCAAGTTTATCACTATACAGACTCACTCATGCCATAGATTTTGCTGAATGTTTAATAAGTATCTTGTGTTCTTTGAAATGCAGGAATATGGCTAGCTTATAATAAGGGTATTATTTTAATTCCTTAATATTAGCAATATTTGGCAGAGCCCTTGCTGTTAGAATTATACATATAAAATAAAATTCAACAAATTAAAAAAAAATAAGACAAAATGTAAAAGTTTCATATTTTACCAATTTAATTTAGAAAAACTCCTGGTTTTTGGTACTGGTAGTCTGCCAAGAGATGAAAAATACAAAATTAAATGAAATAATTCAGGTAGGAACCCAAAACACATTGAACATCAAAGAAAAAAATCCTTATTATTATTATTTTGCAGATTGCCCCCCTTTGATTTTCACTTCTGTTTTGTTAATGGAAATAAATTACCTACTTTGATAATCAATCAAAAATAAAGCTCATATGGTGATTCACTTATTTCTTCCAATTCACCTTTTCAACTTAAATGTCACATCTTACTTTTTGAATCACTGGTTTTTCAATAAATATAGCAAAACACCTACAAAGCCCAATGAATCATCACAGGTTTCTTGCTTAAAATTCTGTACTTCTCTTTAAAAAAATTTAAGAACATGAAATTCTAAATGTACTTCTGCTGTAAAGCAGCTTCATTAGTTCAGATTTTTGGATCAATTTCTATTTTCAAAGAAATATTTTATACTCTAAAGCCATCAACTTGAAGTTGGTTTTCAATTGACTGACTGAAAAATTATATGCTGTCATATATTGTTTCCTCATCATGAAAAAGTTCTTTTGGGGAGTCTTTTTAAAAGCTCATTCATTAAATGCAACTGCATTGTTGTTGGCTCTTCAGCAACTTGGAGAAACATTTCAATTAGTTTAAAAGCATGTTCGCTGAGTTGAAAACAATGAGTTTAAAAATAGAGACATGAATAAATGAGTGTCACTGAATAATCGCAAAAAGATTTTTTAAAACAATGCCATTACATATAAAACTGAAGTTGAGTCCAGATGAGGCTGTTTTATCAGGTTTTTACATTGTTTATAAGCACTGAAATTATTCTTAAAAGTATTTTCTTAGTTGTTGTTTTAACATTTGTATCAATTACAAAATTAATTAAAAATGATACAAACAGAACACTTGAAAACAACTTTGGCCTGACAGATAATGAAAGGGCTCCCGAAAGCTGCTCTTTGAATTGGACATATTCTCTTGTCCGAGACTGCGCCAAATACGAACATCTAGCTTCTGAATATGGGCTTTAATATAAAGATAGGAATCCAACGGGCTCCCCAGGTGGCGCTAGTGGTAAAGAACCAGCCCTCTAATGCACAAGACTTAAGAGATGCGGGTTCGATCCCTGGGTTGGGAAGATCCCCTGGAGAAGGAAATGGCAACCCACTCCAGTATTACTGCCTGGAGAATCCCATGGACAGAGGAGCTTTGAGAGCTACAGTCCATAGGGTCGCAAAGAATCAGACACGACTGATATGACTTCACACGCACACATAGGAATCCACGTGGAGGGAGTCACATGTGCCTGGCACTGGAAAGAAAGCCCATTCTCTTTGATGTTTGTTTATAAATTTGAGTTTTTAATCACACTTAAGGATGTACTTGGAGAAGGCAATGGCACCCCACTCCAGTACTCTTGCCTAGAAAATCCCATGGACGGAGGAGCCTGGTGGACTGCAGTCCATGGAGTCGCTAGGAGTCGGACACGACTGAGCGACTTCACTTTCACTTTTCACTTTCATGCATTGGAGGAGGAAATGGCAACCCACTCCAGAATTCTTGCCTGGAGAATCCCAGGGACGGGGGAGCCTGGCGGGCTGCCGTCTATGAGGTCGCACAGAGTCGGACACGACTGAAGCGACTTAGCAGCAGCAGCAAGGATTACTGCAGCCATGAAATTAAAAGACGCTTACTCCTTGGAAGTAAAGTTATGACCAACCCAGATAGCATATTCAAAAGCAGAGACATTACTTTGCCAACAAAGGTCCGTCTATTCAAGGCTATGGTTTTTCCTGTGATCATGTATGGATGTCAGAGTTGGACTGTGAAGAAAACTGAGCGCCGAAAAATTGATGCTTTTGAACTGTGGTGTTGGAGAAGACTCTTGAGAGTCCCTTGGACAGCAAGGAGATCCAACCAGTCCATTCTGAAGGAGATCAGCCCTGGGATTTCTTTGGAAGGAATGATGCTAAGGCTGAAACTCCAGTACTTTGGGCACCTCATGCGAAGAGCTGACTCATTGGAAAAGACTCTGATGCTGGGAGGGGTTGGGGGCAGGAGGAGAAGGGGATGACAGAGGATGAGATGGCTGGATGGCATCACTGACTTGATGGATGTGAGTCTGGGTGAACTCTGGGAGTTGGTGATGGACAGGGAGGCCTGGCATGCTGCAATTCATGGGGTCGCAAAGACTTGGACACGACTGAGAGACTGAACTGAAGGATGTACTTTGGCTTCCTTGGTGACTTAGCAGTAAAGAACCTGCCTGCCAATGCAAAAGACTTGGGTTTGATCCCTGAGTTGGGAAGATCCCGTGGAGAAGGAAATGGCAATCCACTCCAGCATTATTGTCTGGAAAATCCCATGGACAGAGGAGCCTGGTGGGCTACAGTCCATGGGGTTGCAGAAGAGTCAGACATGACTTAGCAACTAAACAACAACAAGGATGTATTTGGTCAAAAAAAGAATTCATTTTTATTTAATAAAATGACGAAGTGATATTATGATTTAGGTTAAACTTTCCTGATATTTCTAAATAGCTTCAAGACTAAGTTTCTAGTTTTATTTTTTTAAATCCCAAGTGAAAATATGTTCTGAATACTCCTCCTAACACTTTCACATAAAGGAACATTTTTCCTGCCATAGTCATCCTCCACGTGGCCACATCTACCATGCTCTTCTCTGGCTTCATGTTACTCAGCTTCTTAGCACCATTCCACACAGCTGACTCTTTCTTTTTTGGCCTCGTGAGTCAGTCTTTCCTGGTTTATCCCTACATCAACGACCATTCCTTCTGAGTTTTCTTTGGTCACTTCAGTATTCATTCATTTAATATTTCCTACATACACAGAAATTTCTACATGATTCCCTGTAAGTCACTGCCTGGACTAGCCTTTCAGATTTATATCTCTGCTCATGCCATTCCCTTGAGTTCTAAACCTGTGTTTGAATCTGCCTAATGAACATCTTGATTTGGATATTGAATAGGCCAATTACGCTTCACATATCCATCATGTACTTTTTGGCCTGTATCCCCCAAATCTGCTCTTCCTCTAGTCTTATCCTCCTAGTAATGACACCCCTATGCATATAAGGGTCTAAAGCAAAACTTAGAGACTCATCCTTGAGATTTTTCTTCTCCTTATCCTGAATATCCCATATATCCAAAAAATCTGTCAATTCAATTTACAAAACGTCAGTCAAACCCATCCATTGCTCGCCTTCCTCTTTGCCAGTCCTAGAGCAAGCCACACTGTGAACTGTAGTAATAAACTTGTTTTCCTTAGTCACCTCGTTTCTTTCAGTCCATTCCTCCAATGGGATGTTTTAAGAACACAAATTCTTGAATTAGAATTAAGAATTAGAATTAGATCAAACCATTTTAAAGTGCTTCAAACCCTAGGATCGCCTCCAATTACACTAAGGATAAATCCAAACTCTTCACTACAGTGTAGAAGACCCGATCTACTCTTATTCTGCGCTGTTTCTCCCACCCCATCTTGGTCTGCCCTTCCCTTCACTATCTCCTTTCAGTTCCTAGACTCTGCCAATGTTTACCAGTCTCAGGGAGCTTCACACTTGTTCTTTCTTCTGCCTGGAACCTTTTGCCCTGACCTGATGTTTTCCCTTTCTCAACCTTGGTCTCTGTTCAAATGTCACCCTCTCAGAGAGGTCTCCTGCGGTCATCTTATCCTCAGTAGCCCTCCTCTCAGTTATTCTGTATCATATCTCTATATATTGATTTACTTTAAAGAACTCTGCACAGTGTGCAAGTTTCTTGTTAATTCATTTGTTTCCTTATTTACTTCGGTCTTTTCCCAAAGATTCTAATCTTCAAGAGGCCGGGGACTTGTTCATCTTGTTCCCTGCTGTTTCTCCAGTACTTAGAACAAGTCTGTGGCTTCCCTGATAGCTCAGTTCGTAAAGAATCTGCCTGCAATGTAGGAGACCCCAGTTCGATTCCTGGGTCGGGAAGATCTGTTGGAGAGGGGGAAAAGTGACCCACTCCAGTATTCTGGCTTGGAGAACTCCATGGACTGTATAGTCCATGGGGTTGCAAAGAGTCCTTGGAAGAAAAGCTATGACCAATCTAGACAGCATATTACAAAGCAGAGACCTTACTTTGCCGACAAAGGTCCATCTAGTCAAAGCTATGGTTTTTCCAGTAGTCATGTATGGATATAAGAGCTGGACTATACAGAAAATTGAGCACCGAAGAATTGGTGCTTTTAAACTGTGGTGTTGGAGAAGACTCTTGAGAGTCCCTTGGACTGCAAGGAGATCTAACCAGTCCATCCTAAAGGAGATCAGCCCTGAGTGTTCATTGGAAGGACTGATGCTGAAGCTGAAATTCCAATACTTTGGCCTCCTGATGCGAAGAACTGACTCAATGCAAAAGACCCTGATGCTTAGAAAGACTGAAGGTGGGAGGAGAAGGGGTTGACAGAGGATGAGATGGTTGGATGGCATCACCAACTCAATCGACATGAGCTCGAGTAAACTCCAGGAGTTGGTGACGGCAGGGAGGCCTGGCGTGCTGCAGTCCATGGGGTCACATGGTAGTCAGACATGACTGAGCGACTGAACTGAACTGAACTAGAACAAGTCTAGCTCCATTAGGTGCACTGAACAAAGTATTTGCTCGAGAATGAATAAACTCAACTTTAACTACTTTCACTCTGTCACATACCTAGGGCAAGTTACAGTTTATAAAATATGAAGAAGCTTCATTTTGGGGGAAGATTCTTACTGGAAATACATTTAAGTTTTAGCTCATTTGTCAACAAGAATCTCATAGGTAACACTGAAAACATCAATATCTTGCATGCATCATATTTACAGATTCTCCTCATTAAACCTGAGGTCCACAGCACACACCATTACCCTGCTACTAGAAGAATAGGAAGAAGGAGGCTCAGAGAAACATTAAGGTACCTGAAGACCCACGGGAAGCAGGTTACAGTCTTTCTGAAAGGGCTCACCCATTTGCCCGCTACTCACCATCAAACTAACAAGGCTTATTTTACTACATCATAAATAGAGAGGTGTACGGACTGTGTATACAATTTGCAGAAAAATGTCATACTGTTTCTATCTTCTAAAAGCAGATGTGGCTTGTATCATGGATTTGGAAATAAGTTCTTTAAGGTGAAAGATGAAAATTGAGGGATGATTTATTAGAAATAAGAACAGAATGCATTAAAAAAGAATGAAAAGGAACACACCAATATATTAACAATGATTTTTGATGTTAAGATTGAGTACTTTTTCTTTTTTTCTTCATAGTTCAACCTTTGACAATATTTATGCTATCAAAATGTGCCCTTCCCACCCATACATTCACAATTAGTATAGAACTGTCCCTTAGAATACTAAAAATGAACTCTCAAGAGAGCCCGTTTAGTAAGAAGAGGAATCTTGTATTGATTTAAAGAGTACAGTGATGTTTCCCAAATATCAGTGAAGCACCTTTTCCCCCTACCATTTACATGTATTATTTATTTAATATTTATATATTATTCTACTTGACTCACTATTTAGCCTCGTTGTAAGCAGCAGTAGCTATGAAATCACAGGGTTAATTTGTTCATTATAAATATTCTCTAATATACATTAAAATTAACATATGAACATTAAAAATGTGGATTTAAAAGCCATAAAGTTCCACCAGGAAGATACAAACTGGAAACTCTGAACTATTGGGCTGATTTAATGGAAAGAACCATAAAGCAGAGTCCCTTTGTTACTTCTTCTGTATGTTAAAAGGGAAATTTTGTGGCAGTATAATTGACAATTCTACTTCAGAACTTGTACACTTTAGTCAAGTGGAAAAATGCTGTCAATCATATTCCTTGGTACAATAGAGGGTGTGAACTCAGTGCCTGGAATCATCAGGCATAGAAAAGATTTTAACGAGGGTGGTGTGATGTTTGCTGAGGGTACAGGATGTATCAGAAGAGAAACTTACATTCGTTGTCGGATCATTTTCATTCTCTGTCACACATCCCTGAAGATTTAAGTTTAGAGCTTTACAAATGATCATGATTCTCTTGGCGGCCTTCTCTTC
This sequence comes from Bos indicus x Bos taurus, assembly GCF_003369695.1. Taxonomy (NCBI): domain Eukaryota; kingdom Metazoa; phylum Chordata; class Mammalia; order Artiodactyla; family Bovidae; genus Bos; species Bos indicus x Bos taurus. The sequence continues at coordinate 112,870,811 of NC_040077.1, forward strand.
AAATGGTTTGATCACAAACTCGGGTTCTAAAAGGTCTTTTTTCTGAAGTTTCAAGCTCTAAAAAAGTTTGGAAAGTTTTACTCAACATACACCCATCATAAGAAAAGAGTTTCTAAATTATAAACAGCAACTATACAAGTCAAGTTCACATCTGCTTAAAGAGAATTCCGACTTACATCTATATCTGGATCCAGTGAGAACAGATTTAGCCTCTCCATGTTTCGAGTTGCTTTGACAGTCTCTTCAGTTTCTGTGAGGTACTACAGAGGAAACAGTTCTTAGTTTCTACTTGGCTGGAAACCTACAGCCCAGCCCCACACACATGGCCAAGAAACAGTCCCTTAGTATTATCACTGTTTTAATATCATCCATCAACACTCTGCAATCTTACAGAAACATGCTTTTTGTTTTCTGACTGTTGTGTTTCTTAGTCTAAATCTTAAAGCATTTACATTTTTTCCATGAAAGCGATAAGTAAGAAGTAATTTGAGTTTATTTGCACAGAAAAATGTCAGCTTTATTACTTTCGTGAAGTCTGGGTGCAGGCTGTTTTCTGAAGAATCAGCTTCCTCTGGTGTGCTTTCACAAGTTACAGCATTATCCAGGGAATCTTGAAAAGATACATCAAGACCAGGTCATTAAATAATCTTCATGAATCACTCATTTTTCAAGCCTGTGACATATCGAAACTGGGTTAGACTCAAGAGCGATGAGGAATGGACACTGGTGAGAAGATACCTTCACTGTGCCCTGGCTCTAGTCCTCCACATAGTTGGAAAAACTGGGCCTGGAAATCGGATGTCCTGGTGATCATTTTGGGACACTCTTCATGACACCATCCTGGGCCCATAAGAACTCTGGACCCTTACAATACTACATTCATACTTGGGGTTGTCTTGTCTCACTTCATCAGTGTATACTAAAGCTTTCTTACATATGAAAATATTTTTGATAATTCTGACTCTCAGGCCATCAACATAAAACCTACATTCTAGCTTCAGTTAGTTAAACTCTCTAGGACTCTGGAAACATTAATATTCTAGTTGATGATGATTAAGTAAATCATGAGTGTAAAACACCTTCTACGGTATATAGCAGGAGTTAAAACCAACACTAATTTTCTTCTTCTTTATCCCATGACTCTCGTACATGATAGGCTACCAGAACTTAAAGACTCTTTGGGGGACCTCTCTGGTGGTTCAGTGGTTAAAAATCCTCCTTCCAATGCAGAGGATGTGGGTCAATCCCTGCTGGGGGAACTAAGATCCCACATGCCCTGGGGGAACTAAGTCTGAGTGTCATAACTAATATCCAATGCAGTCAAATAAATAAATTAACTAAAAAGATAAAGACTCTCTGGTTTTAATGTACCATGTATTGTGCAAAATGTCTTAGAACAGTTTTCCTTTGGGAGGAGTGACTGAGAATAAACTTGTCTTCCACATGACTATTAATATAAACCTGTTTTCCTCCTCTTCTTCTCACCATTTTTTCCCCTTTCTCTTGCTCTCTTCTCTTTGCCTAGAATGGCTTAGAGTCTGATGAAAGAACTGGGATGGGCAGAAGAAAAATTTTTTATCTTATAAAAATCTCTGATCTCATGCAAAATTTATGGAACTTTCACAACTTGCCTTATCTCCATGGGGTCAAAAGCACACATGAAAGATGCTTTTCAACTATAAGGAAAGGATGTATGTTTGCCATTACACAGTAATGTTCATTAATTAAATTTAATGGGATCCATAAAACACAGAATCTCTCCTCTAACATCCCATTAGACATGGTCATTTTTTAAAAATATTGCTGATCAATGATTCCCAATATCATTTGCTGGATGTCGGCCTCAAATCACTGCCAGTCAACTTAAAAATCATACCTCTGTGAGGTGACCCCCACTATTCAGTAAAAGTAAAGGTTTGGGGGGTGATTTCCTGGAGCAAACAGCTCAGGGTTGGATGAGCTAGACCTGACAGCTACCAGGGTTACTAGCAGCTAAAATGAACCAAATGCACAGGTCATAGTTGGCAAGGGAGGCGGGTAGTGTGCTCACCCAGCCCCAGATCCGTGAGCTCTGCACTCCTCCTGCCCTGAGGGGGCCCCTCAGGACTGATCTGCAGGATTCGGTTGAGGGTGTGGATCCATTCATCCATATCTGACTCAGTCTCAGCCGCCAACACAAAATAGGTCAGGTCATTCATTTTCAATTCAAAGGCATATTTTCTTAGCCTGTTATTCTGCAGCATAAAAAGAAAAAAATACCAACTAAGTCTTAGAGAGTGAGAGAGATTTTGTCATGGGGTTTTCCACACAAGGAGATGATGTCAAGGAGATTTTCCAAAACAGATAAAAGTTTAGATGGCTAAGAATTATTTTGGGCTTTCCAGGTGGTGCTAGTTGTAAAGAATCTGCCTGCCAATGAAGTAGACATAAGAGACATAGATTTGATCCCTGGGTGGGGACAGGTCTGGAGGGCTATAATCCATGGGATCACAAAGAGCTGGACATGACTGAGTACACCACATCTGCATCTACAAGAATTATTTTATTTGGTTTCTTTCAAGGATTTTTGGACAAAGAAGATATTTTAAGGTTTTTGTTGACTGGGTGAGCATGTGGGCTCAAACATTTCATCTTCAGGCCTGGGGGAAGTGTATTCTAAGCTTCTTTAAACAGTTGCTTTGAGTTGCTACCTTCACTTTCTCACCTTGTGTTCTGTCCACAATTCACTCCAGTTGTGATTTTGACCCCATCATATCCCAGAGGCTGCACTTGCCAAGGTCACCAACAAACTCTACGTTGCTGTACTACCCCAAGGGCTATACAATCTCTGTTAACCTTTCAGCAGAATTGACACAGTGGCTACTTCCTCCTTCATGAAACCCATCTCTCTCTGGTTCCCATGACTACACTCTATTTCAGTTTTCTTTCCTCCTGAATAGCAACCACTTTTCAGTCACCTCTATTGGCTCTTCCTTACCTTGTGACTTGTCATGCCAACCTCAGCTCTGCCTTAGACTCTTTTCTTCCTTATCTGGTCCAATGACTTTAAATGACATCCACACGCCAGGGGCTCCCAATTCCTTTCTCTGCCTCTGGCTTCTTCATCAACCTCCAGACTTTTGTCTTACTTGACATCTCTACTTGCATTTTGTGACCATGAGGCTTTATTCTAGTTTGCTGGATGTGTTCCCATCATAGACTTTGTTGCTGCCATAAAGGCCTGAAACAACCCTCCCATCCCACTCACCAGGTATGTATTTACATACATAAAACCATGTTTGCCCTTCACGTACTTAGGTGACTTGTATTCACTCTTCAGATCTGAACTAAAATTATCCTTGCTCAATGAAACTTCCTCAATTCCCCAGTTAGGACAATGTTCTTGTCTTCCAGGGTATGCACAAAAATTTGGGATTGCATGCTTATTCACTTTCATTTGTTTGTTTGCACAGCATATTCCTCCCTTCCAACTGCCTTCATGAGAGCTGGAGCACCACTATAGCCTTCACAGTGCCATCACACAGAAGGATTCAACAGTGCATTTAAAACAATTATTTCTTATGAATGGGACAGAAGAGGTTCCAATCTTGGGGAATGAATGAACAACTGAAGAAATACACTAACAAATGAAAAACAGAATTTTCTGTTGTGCAGAGAATTAAAGTGGTCTGATTTGATGAGTAACTACCTTAGATTAGACTTTCACAGAAGGTGAAATCTATAAAGAGAAGTTAGCTGTTTAAAGATCAAAGAAGCACAATTAAAGTAGTGGGAATACAAAAGCAGATTATTATAGTAGTTTATATACATTTCTGCCATGAGATTAGAAATATAAATGCAAAGTAGAAACTTCCCCGAATGATAACTAGAATTATGTAACCTGGGGTGGTTGAAAGAATTCCTGAAGATATTCTGTCTTCAAATCACTCCCAGGTAACTCTGATACAAGTATTCAATTCTTACACACACTGTTCTAAAGCCTAAGAGCACTCACAGCTGTAGTAAAGCAAGACTCTATACAATTAAAGTAAGTAAAATGCAAATAAGAGTAGAAATCGAAGATGAGAGTGGCACCATAGTGTGGGAGTACAACTTAAACATCAAGGTATAAACTCTTTCTGAGAACAAGATTGCTGTTTCTTGGAGGCAAAAGAAAATAATCTTTAATATACTTCTGGTAATCTTCTCTTCCTTTGGGATGCTCTGAGAACTTCCCAAAATAGCTTTCAACTTCCACAATAGCATGATTACTACTACAAACATGACACTTATTAAACATTTGCCGGCTATATATCTGGCCCTGTGTTGAGTTTACACTCATCATTTTTATTTAAATCTCATAACAACTCTATGAGAGACACTATTATCATTCCATTTAGCATATGAAAACACTGAGGCTTGGGGAGACAAATGAAAACCTGCTCGAAATACATGGACACCAAGTGGTGGAGACAGGAAGTAATCCCTTTACACTTTAATACCCCCTGAGACAACCCAGCATAAGGAAGATGTTCATTGGTTGCTGTTCTTCTTTGCCACCTGCTGGGCATTATCACACTCTAAAGGGGCAGCCATGCCTGGGGGTGCTGGTTTCTGAAAGTAGACACTGGGACAACATGTAAGCCTCAGGAAAAAGAAAAATTTGTGGATTGAAGGAGAAAAAAAAATTAGCTAAAAAACTAACTGATCCTCACTGTGGGGTTTAACAGCTCAAGTGGCACTTTCTAGACTCTGCCAAAGACAAGTGCTTTGCTCATATTCATGCTGCTAAGTCACTTCAGTCGTGTCTGACTCTGTGCGACCCCAGAGATGGCAGCCCAACAGGCTCCCCCGTCCCTGGGATTCTCCAGGCAAGAACACTGGAGTGGGTTGCCACTTCCTTCTCCAATGCACGAAAGTGAAAAGTGAAAGTGAAGTCGCTCAGTCATGTCCGACTCTTCCCGACCCCATGGACTGCAGCCTACCAGGCTCTTCCATCCATGGGATTTTCCAGGCAAGGGTACTGGAGTGGGGTGCCATCGCCTTCTCTGGCTCATATTCACACTTTCCCATTATTGTCAATTATTATTATTTCTTTGCCTTGTAAGGATTCTCTTGCAGACTGGCATTTTCAATAGCCCATGAGCCCAGGGCAGAAGGTGACTAGTCATCCTCAGTGCAGTGACAGTGTTCATTCTTAAAAGGTTCTATCAGGTTTGTATTTTGTGCTGGGCAAAAACAGACAAGGTCTCTGCCCAGAGAGGGGAGACAGGTGTTAACCAATTCATCATCCAAATGTGAAATTGGAAGGTAAATGTGCTTAACTTCTGTATGAATGTACTGAAGTAGAGGAATAAATAAACTGTGGAAAATTCTGAAAGAGATGGGAATACCAGACCACCTGACCTGCCTCTTGAGAAACCTATATGCAGGTCAGGAAGCAACAGTTAGAACTGGACATGGAACAACAGACTGGTTCCAAATAGGAAAAGGAGTACGTCAAGGCTGTATATTATCACCCTACTTGTTTAACTTATATGCAGAGTACATCATGAGAAACACTGGGCTGGAAGAAACACAAGCTGGAATCAAGATTGCTGGGAGAAATATCAATAACCTCAGATGTGCAGATGATACCACCCTTATGGCAGAAAGTGAAGAGGAACTCAAAAGCCTCTTGATGAAAGTGAAAGAGGAGAGTGAAAAAGTTGGCTTAAAGCTCAACATTCAGAAAATGAAGATCATGGCATCCGGTCCCATCACTTCGTGGGAAATAGATGGGGAAACAGTGGAAACAGTGTCAGACTTTGTTTTTTTGGGTTCCAAAATCACTGCAGATGGTGACTGCAGCCATGAAATTAAAAGACACTTACTCCTTGGAAGGAAAGTTGTGTCCAACCTTGATAGCATATTGAAAAGCAGAGACATTACTTTGCCAACAAAGGTCCATCTAGTCAAGGCTATGGTTTTTCCTGTGGTCATATATGGATGTGAGAGTTGGACTGTGAAGAAGGCTGAGCGCTGAAGAATTGATGCTTTTGAACTGTGGTGTTGGAGAAGACTCCTGAGAGTCCCTTGGACTGCAAGGAGATCCAACCAGTCCATTCTGAAGGAGATCAGCCCTGGATTTCTTTGGAGGGAATGGTGCTGAAGCTGAAACTCCAGTACTTTGGCCACCTCATGCGAAGAGTTGACTCATCGGAAAAGACTCTGAAGCTGGGAGGGATTGGGGGCAGGCGGAGAAGGGGACGACAGAGGATGAGATGGCTGGATGGCATCACTGACTCGATGGACGTGAGTCTGAGTGAACTCTGGGAGTTGGTGATGGACAGGAGGCCTGGCGTGCTGCGATTCATGGGGTCACAAAGAGTCGGACACGACTGAGCAATTGAACTGAACTGAGAGGAATAAAAATCAAAGTATAGACATTCTTTTTTGAGAATAGGATTGTTATTGCAGCATGAGAATTGCAACATGAAAATACTACTATTCTTGCAGAACCCTCTGTGTTCTGTGAGAATACAGAAAAGATAACTTTGACGAGGAAAATGCCACAGCTTTATATATATATATACATATATTTGTATAAATTCCTTTACTAAAGTTAAATTTATATAGAGTGAAATACACAAATCAAGCTTTTGACAAATGCATAAACTTATGTAATCCACACCCAGCTTTTTCAGATCATTTTGGCTTCAATGTAAACAGAATGGGGGGGGGCAGTGGCTGGAAAGGCAGTGACCCCAACATTTCCTATGCAAAGCAAACATCTGGGTAGTTTCTTTAAGAATGCAAATTCTTAGAAGCTATGCTGTCCTCAAGAGGGAGGGCCAGACTCCTTCACACACCCTCCCACACACTTCCCCGGGTGCTGAAGAAGGAGGTCCATAAAACCGCCTGTGACCTGCACTGACAGAGAGGGTCTAAGGTCAAAGACAGTCGACCGAGAGCAGGAATGAAAGACAGACGTGCGTCCCATGACAGTATCATACCTTCAAAACACCACAGGAACAGAATAGACCCTCAGGAAAGAATAGAAGTGCTCAGAGCAGATCTAAAGTAGCTGAGTGGGGCAGGATGCAAACAAATCTCAGTGTTTTCTTGAAAACAAACAAATGAAAGAATCTGCTTGACTAATCTGATGCTGTAAATAATGGGGAAGGGTAGATGCAAAGCCGCGTAAAATGCTTGTATTAGGTCCAAATTAAAAGTGGATTGAGCTGCAACTTGCTTTCAAATGGAGATGTCAAGGAACTAATAAAAAATTACAAAAATTGATTTTCTAAATTGCCTTCTGTATGTGAATTAAATATGGCTGACAACGTCAACAATATTACATATTTTAAAAAATCTGAGCAAAATATAATAAGCTCTTGTTTCTCAAAAAGGGGTATTTATAAATGAAATAAATATTCTATTCACAATTTCTCTCAAAAGCCAAATTATCTTTTTCTCCTTGGAGTGAAAGAGAACTACTTTCAGTGCAGAGAAGCTTATGCTGGGGAAGATTAAGATGCCTTAAGTGGTTTTCTATCTCACCCTCTGTAATCTTCAAGATAATGGCATATAAAACAGCAAAAAAGAAAGGACCAGAAGTAGAAAACCAATGGGACATTTTAATAACCGTGAAATGCAATGTTAAGTCATTAAAATGATAATCAAGAAGTAATCGTATTCTTCTTCTCACTCCTCAAATCTTCCTTTATTTTCCTGAAATCAGTATCCCTGGTGACTGATACAGTTTCTTTGTTCATTCAAGCTCACCACAGTCTATCTACATGACTTCATAAATAAAAGGAAACTGGAAATATGTCCTAATGCCATCTGATGTGCTTAATGAGTTGTGGCAAATGGATTGCTTTTCACACTGCTCACCTAGAAAAGCTTTGAAATAGATACTTCAATGAAACCACTAAAGCCAATGGAGGATGGAATATTGAAGGGAGTTATCCAAGCAAAATATGCCACTGTACCTGTTCTGTTGCTGGCATCTTTGACAGAATTTTGAAGAAACAGGAGAAGAGCCACACAACATCAAATTCAGGTTAGTGGTATTGGTGGCTACTATCCATGCAATCCTTTCCATTCTCTGTATGTTCATTCATTCAAATACATACTTGTTCAATACATACAAAAATATATTGGCTATTTTCTATGTGCTAGGTAGAGAGCGCTAAAAAATGTTCAAGTGACGTGCTTGCCCCCACGGAACTTACATTCTAGTGCAATGTAATGTCAGGAAACAAGCAATATAACGTGCAATATATATATATATATATGCAATATATGTATTACATTGGAGTATGAAATGGCAATCTAGTAGTCTTGCCTGGAAAATCCTGTGGACAGAGGTGCCTGGCAGGTCACAGTCCATGGGGTCACAAAGAGTTGGCCATGGCTGAGTACATATACACACATTTGTATAATACACTGTAGCATCATGCAGTAATATCATTCTTGCAAATGATATCAGAACCTAGTTTTTGAGATGTGTCACACATGTTTAATTACTCATGCACATGCTATATTTATTCTGTGTTTTTTGGCGCATCTTTCCATAGGTGAGAAGCTCTTTGAAGACAGGAACCACATCTAATTTATGTTTGGCTTTCCCACAAAGCTTTGCATGTAGCAAAATTTTCCATATATATTTGCTGAAATAAATGCTACATCTAAATTTCACGGCTTAAAATGACACACATCTATCTTCAGAGTGTTTCTTCTGCCTGTTGGCTTATGTAGGATAAATGTATTGATATGTATCTATGCAAGCATACCCACTAGATATATGATCACCAAAGTATTTCCTTGGGCATCTTTCTGTAAGTCTGGATTTCCCTCAGCTTCAAATCTAATTTTTCCACTTATTAGCTCTGTTACTTGGGCAAGTCACTTTATCTCTCTGAGCTTTATTTTAATAAATTGAGACAATAATAATGCATTTTCCATAAACTGTTGTCAAATACTATATTAGATGAAGAAGATTACAAGTGTCATTCTGGTTTTTATTTTTATCACGGGAAGTGAGATTCTTAACCACCAAGGTTTGCTGGGGGGTTTATAGGTTATAGGTGACTTCTAAATTTGTTTTCATTGGCAGGTACACATCTTTTTTTTTTCCTTCCCATTATGACTGCCTTTACGTGGGCACACACAGTCTGAGATGCTCTGTGTTATCTCACACAGGAGAAGGAAGTGACCCTACTTCCTGTAGTGGTCTGGGCTGCAGAAAGCATCTGAATGTTTAGACTTTGGTTAAGCCTCAAAGGCCATTATCTTGGGACCTATATTCACAAGGTAGCAGATCCAGGACCTAGGAGGAAACTAACAATGTTCAGTTCCAGATGCGTGCATGCGTGCTCAGGCGTGTCTGGCTCTTTGCCACCCCATGGACTGCAGCTCACCAGGCTCCTCTGTCCATGGGATTTTCCAGGCAAGAATACTGAAGCAGGTTGCCATGCCCTTCTCCAAGGGATCTTTCCAACTCAGGATCAAACCTGGGTCTCCTGTGTTGGCAGGCAGAGTCTTTACCACTGCGTCACCTGCGAAGCCTGTTCAGCTTTAAGCCTTTATGTATAAAGTGACTTCAGTCATTGTCACTGTTAATATTGGGGCACTGAGTAGATGGGATTCCTGGGCTATTTACTCCGTTCAGAGTGGCAGTGGCATCCATCTGGGATGGATGGATGGATAAATGAATGAATGAGTGAATGAATGAATGAATAAATGAGAAGACTCTGAAGGAACAAGACAGGATAGATTAGGCTTAAATAGCCCTTAATCTCAGACCAAAACTGAAATAGTAAAAGTTGGAAGTTTTGCTTCAGACTGGAAATGAGGGGTATAAAAAAGATCTAGTACTGTTTCATGACACTACAAAGAGTGGAAAACTACTGTAAGGTCTCTATTTTACCAAGATCAGGAAATTCCTAACCATAAACATCACCTAAAGTCTCTGAGGGGCTTCCCTGATGGCTCAACAGGTAAAGAATCTGCCTAAAATGCAGGTGACACAAGGGACTCGGTTTCAATCCTTGGATTGGGAAGATCCCCTGGAAGAGGAAAATGGCAACTCACTCTAGTATTCTTGCCTGGAAAATGCCATGGACTGAGGAGTCGGTGGGCTATAGTCTGTGAGATAGCAAAGAGTCAGACAGGACTGAGTGACTAATGCTTGCAGAGTCTCTGAGAATTTTGGGTAGGAGTTTCTCTCTACTTGAAGTAGCCCTTAAAACATATTTCTGAGAATTCCAAGCCGTGTACTCCTAGGAAAAATGGTGCTATAGAATGGGTTTGAATGAAGCAAACTAAAACGGCTTATTCACGAAAGAGTGTTATGAGCTGGAACGCACTGAGAATGCTGGGTGGTAGGCAGCACTTTCTGAGGCAAACTGTTTTTCTTCTCTGTTTTATTCAAATGAAACTGACAATGATTCTTAATAAAATAGGTCTGACTCATTCTATTATTCATTTGCTTTGTGCTTCTGTGCGTACGTGTTTCATCTTCAGGCACATTTTGTACCTGAAAGCTTGATAGAACAAAGACTAAACTGGCACTGTATCATTCAGAATCTTCTTTTCAGATGTAAAAACTTGCAAGTCAGAAAGAGCTGTAAGCAAATATGTGAGAACTGGGATCCAGATACAAGATGACAAGGACCTAGATGTCTATCTTCCCAAAGGGATCTCAAGAAACTAAAGGTCCCTCCTATAAAGGATAACAAGCTTATGATAAAGAAGAATATAAATACAGGGATATAGAGCTGAACTCTTTAAAAGATAGAGTACATGATCCCCAATATGTGAATGATTATTTATTGGAAGATGAAGTAGGATTATTCAACTCTGCTTTAATATGTAGAATCTACCTTGGGAATTCCTACCTATGTGCCCGTTCTTTTCTATGCATTCTTATAGCCAACCCAGAAGTGTTTATCACTGTTCTGTGCTCCTAGAACATTCCATAGAAAGTACATTTATACCACCATTATAGCTCTTGAGAAACTGTGTAATAGTTATGAGCCTATGTCCTCCTCTGGTTATGACTTCGGCAAGGAATTCCTAATGCCTAAACACATTTCTAGCATGTCATAAGTACTAAGTAAGCTTTTTGGATGAGTGAATAAATGAATGAATAAAGAAATGGATAAATTAGCCAGCTTGAAGTGTTAGTCAATCAGTTGTGTCCAGCTCTTTGCAATACCAGGGACTGAAGCCCGCCAGGCTCCTCTGTCCATGGAATTCTCCAGGCAAGAATACTGGAGTGGGTTGACATTCCCTTCTCCAGGGGATCTTCCCAACCCAGGGATCAAACCTGGGTCTCCTGCATTGCAAGCAGATTCTTTACCATGTCAATCAATATTTTCTAGAAGGGCTTTCCCATGATGGGACGTTTAGCTCTCAAAGTTGTGACTTTTATAATTAATGGAAAGACTGGGAAAGGCTGGCTGAGGACACACTGTCTCCCAGATCCTTTTTTAGTTTAGTTTTACAGATGAAACACTGGGAATAAAACAGCTTGAGTAACTTACTCAAGGCTCTTAGATAGTAAAGGGTGAAACCAGAATTCAAACATCGACTTGTATACACCCCACTCTTATGTTTTTCCTTGGAGGACATTCTCTTTCCAAGGCACTGCTTAAGCAGAGACTGAAACATGGTCTAAAAGGTAATGGAGAAGAGGTGAAAGGTCAGATTAGAGCACTAACTGACTCTGTGTTCAACAGAGTTATACCACTCTTGGAAGAAGAAATTACACAGGAATCTATGTCTCTGCAAACTTAACACCTAGCAAGGGATACAATGATACTTCTTAAAAGATGATGACTCATTGGCTACAGCAAGTTTGGAGGTACAAAGGGAAAAGAAAGTATTCAGTTTTTCAGCTCAATGTCTATAAAATGTAGTTATTGATCTTTAAACCTATTGTTAAAGTCTTACTTCATATTTCTAAAGCCAAAGAGTCTCCTTTGTGACCAACAATAGAAAACTATCTCCATCTTCCATTAAGATCCTTACTGCCCTTTCCATATGGAAAGTTGGCAACTGTGTTAGAAAGCAATTATCTTTCATTTCTAGTGGAGGGCTCAGCAACACTTAATTAATTCTTTCCCTTTAAAGTTCAGTATTATTACTTTCTGGAGAAATTCCAGATTTTAACAGCTAAACCATCCAGAAATAGATGAGGCTTAAGTGACTGAAGAGAATTCTATTTTGCATCCATGCATCTGAGGGCCCTCGGTATGAATCCAAGAGGCAATCTAAGCCATGTAGCAAGCTATGTGAATGCCCACGGTTTGGTGGAAACACAAAGAATTGTTCCTAGTGACTTGTGATCAGAAACAGAGTCCTCAATCTCAATGAGCCAGCGTTTAATGTTAAATTGGAGGGAAGACTACTAAAACACTTGATTGCTTCAATTTTTACATGAGAAAGAATAAAAATGTTCGATCATCAGAGTAGAAAGAATAAGATGTCCAAATGAGGCGTATGGAATTTTTCTGCTTCTTTTTGCCAAAATGGTCCATATCAAATTTAATACTAAGGACAATAATTTGAGGACAAATTAGTGCAGAAGAGCATTGTTGGTTAAAATTGCCATGTCTGAGTTTCAGTTTCTGAGATTCAACTCTTGAGAACCAATGCAATATAATCCTTGCCCTTGAAGAAACCTGCTCTTAGAAGGAGGATGATGTGTATATACACTGTAAATTTACAATTGCAATATTACCTAAAAATAAAGGTAACATTCATGAAGAACTTTCTTTGAACTATGTGATTTACATATAAGCATACTGCATTCTTTAGCTCAGTGGATCTCTACACTGTAGCTATACAGGTGGTCATTTTCCTCTTGTCCTTGCATATATCAGACTTGCTCTAGCCTCAGGACATTTGTACTTGTTGCCCCTGCTCATGTTTTAATCTCTAGATCAAATATTTTCTCTTCATAAATGTTTCTATCACTTCTGGAGCATAAAGATTCCTTTCCAACTTCACCATGTGTCTCTCCCCATTCTGTAGCCTTGTTCATTTTCTTTATTCCAGATTTTAACAACTATTCCATTCCGTTATTTCTTTTTTTTTCCCCCCTGCCTATTTTCTGTTTTCCTTACTTTATTGAAGTAAGTTTTGTGAAAGCAAGTCTCTAGGCTGCCTTCCATCTCCACTGAATCCTTAAGAGTCTGAAATAGTTTTTGGCTCATATCAGGTACTCCATAAATATTTTTAGAATGAATGAATGATGATTGGATGAATGCATTTTTCAATTAAAAAAACTCTCAGGGAAAAAGAGATTTCTACTCACCTGTACCACACCTGTACAGGAATCCAAAAAGATACAGCCTTTGGGTTCTTTGGATATTTTTTCATCTTTGTAAAAATTCATGATGTAGGAATTATCTGGCAACTGAGTCAGCTGGAAGAAGCGCTTTTTGAATGACTAAATAAAGGAAAAAAATATGAGGAAGTAGTTCAAATTCATGGAAATTAGAATTTTCTAATCCCTTCAAGAATACTACATTTCTTGAGCACTGTTCTGAGAAGAGCATCTTCCTTTCTCATAAATAAAATATGACATGAAACACAAACTCAGTGCAAATAGCTCACCTCAGTTGTGTGACTAAAGAGGGGGTGGGTGTCACGAAAGGTGGCAGAAACGAAAATGAGTCTCTATGTCTCCTTACCCGAACAGTAACGGTGTTGTTCACGGTGCTGTTAAAATTCCCCTTGTAGAGCCAACCAGACTTGAAAACTCCGGTCCCTCCCGTTCCCCCTCCGCCCTTGGAAGATGAGTGGGAAGTGGTATCCTGTACAAAAGGCATCATTAGCATCACAGCAATCTTTGTGAATCCCAGATCCTAGACACTGCACTTAAAAATGAGACTCCCTTTTTCTCTGACTCATCTGAAATAATCATGTTCAATTTCAAAACAAACGTGATTCGTTTTGTCTAAAAACCCTCACACCAACGGTTACTGCAGCTTTAGGAGAAATTAGTCTGAATTTCAAACATGTTAGATAGGACCTAATTATCCTCATGTTTTAAACATTTCACTCTCAACCATTTACTTACTTCATCCTTATCAGCATCTTCATGGTCAACCTCAAAGGAATGTGAAGGAAGTTTCTCTGGTTTGTATTCTGCTCTAATATTAAAAAAAAGAAGAAAAAAGATTCTGATTTGTCATTTGAGACATTGCTTTCAGCTGAGTAACAGCTTCTTATAGACTTTTATAAAATAATGTTATCTCACGTGGGGCCATTTTCTTTGGAAGTACTAACTTGCCCCCTACACCATTATATCTTATCTCCAGTAAATAAATCTCCATTTTAAACGACAGAGTTACTATTTGCACAGATTTACACATGTCCTTTTTAATTAGATGAAGGCAAATGGGACAATTTTAAGGCCTTGGTGATTTATATTTTTATTCTTCCACATTTTGAAGTGGAATATAATACAGCAATATTTTCATTATTTTTTTTTCCTTTTGCTTTTATGTGACATGCTCAAGGCTTATAGGATGGTCATTTGAAAACCAGCCACTACTCTGGCCACTAGGCTGTGTTGGTCCCCAACCCTGGTGTCTCCCAAAAGTCTGCACCAACGTGACTTAGCCGCATTTGTGCTCACTTGAGGCATTTCCATGGTAGCACAGAAAACACCTCTCAGTCAGAGCGTTGCTGATCAGCCCAAAGGAGCAAGAGTGTTCACTTGGCTCTACAAATGGTAAAATAAGACAGAAATAAATGTTCCTTGACTTAATTCTATCTCATAACACATGGTTGAATGGAACCCAGATAGAATCATCCAAACTTCAGGTATTCTTTTATACCAAGCTAGAAAATCCTACATGAAGGATTTGCAAGGTAGAGCCTTTTCTTTGAAATGACTTATATTATGTAGAAGCAACCCATGAGCACATTCAGTATTTCCATTGCAAATGGTTTCCTATGTTGGTGGTATTCCAGACAGTAAGGTGAATAACCAAGGACTCTTTATATGAATATACATACATGAAAGTTAAAGTATTAATCGCTCAGTGGTGTCTGACTCTTTGCGACCCCATGGACTGTGGCCTCTGTCCATGGTATTCTCCAGGCCAGAATACTGGAGTGGGTAGCCATTCCCTTCTCCAAGGGATCTTCCTGACCCAGGGATCAAACCCAGGTCTCCCACATTGCAGGCAGATTCTTTACCAGCTGAGGCTCAAGGGAAACCCAAGAATACTGGAGTGGTAGCCTATCCCTTCCCTAGCAGATATTCCTGACCCAGGAATTGAACTGGGGTCTCCTGCATTGCAGGTGGATTCTTTACCAACTGAGCTATCAGGGAAGCACAATTATACAGGTATTCATAAAATCACCAAACTGTTCATTCACATAGAAATTCAGTGGATTCAAATGAATTCAAAATATCCTTTATCCTTCTTCTGAAAGACCTAAAAATGCCCATTCCCAAGTCACAGTAGAGGAAGTCAGAACACAAAAAGAACAGTAACCTTGCTACTAAATTGTGAAAAGCCTGAAATCAGAACCACGGTCTCCACACCTGATAAATGTGTTTTTTTTCCCCCTCTATTGTGGTAAAATATACATAACAGAAGAATTTCTATTTTAACTATTTTCATGTGCACAGTTCAGTAGCATTAAGTAGATTCATACTATACGCCCATCGTCACTGACCATCTCCAGACCATTTTAATTCCCAAACTGACTCTGTATCCATTAGACAATAACTTTCCACTTCCTCCTTTCCTCAGTCCTGGGTTATCATTGTTCTTACTTGCTGTCTCTAGGTTTTTGACTATTCTAAGTACATCTTATGAGTGGAATAAGGCAACATTTATCTTTTTGTGTCTGGCTTACTTTATTAGAATAATGTCTTCAAGGTTCATTCATATAGTGGAGTGTATCAAGAGTTCACTCCTTTTTAAGGCTGAGTAATATTCCATTGTAACCTGATAAGAGTTTGTGCCCCCAAAGTAATTTCCACGAAGGTATCCTGAATCCACAGAATTAGGACCCTTTCCCTGTAGACTCTGAGTATACGTCTCTTATGATGTTTGCCTGGTTCTGTTATTTGGACACTTGTCTTAGCCCTCCATCTGATTATACATTTCTTAAAGCCAGAGACTCTAATGAAGTCCCATCTACATCCTAGCTTTTTTTCTTTCCTGTTGCAGACATACTCAAGATTCACTGTTGATTGAATTATTGATAAGCAAGGTGAATAGGGATAATATGAAAAGGCATACTTTAAAACTTTGTTTTTGTAAGGGATTGTGGTGATATTCTTTTTAGCAGTGGACACATTCTGAGTGATCAAAATCCTGAGACAACTCCAACATGTTAAATAGGTTTTTATTTATTTATTTTAATTAATTTTTATTGGGGTATAGTTGCTTTACAATGTTGTGTTAATGTCTTCTGTACAGTAAAGTGGATCAGCTCTTTGTATACATCTATACCCTCTTTTTTGGATTTCCTTCCCATTTAGGTCACCCCAGAGCACTGAGCAGAATACTTTGTGCTATACAGTAGTTTCTCATTAGTCATCTATTTTATACACAGTATCAATAATGTGTGTATATATATATATATATATATATATATATATATATATACACATATAAATCCCAATTCATCCCACCTGAACTTTTCCCATTTGGTGTCCATATGTTTGTTCTCTATGCCTGTAAATAGGTTTTTAAAAAGTATCTTATTATTTATTTTATAAATAAATACCGAATTTACTTTATAAATTTAAATTATTTTATAAATTCAAATTAATGGAAGTTGCTTGCTACCAAAATTCATAACTAATAAATATAAAGCTATTCTGGTGTACACAGTACTTGATTATTATAAATGATATATGGAGTCTCAGTTCAGCCCTAATTCCGATTTATTTCTCTATTTTGTTTTGGTTGCATAGTCCTGTTAGGACATTCCAGCACCCATAGATGCTGCTGCTGCTAAGTTGCTTCAGTCGTATCCGACTCTGTGCGACCCCAGAGACGGCAGCCCACCAGGCTCCCCCGTCCCTGGGATTCTGCAGGCAAGAACACTGGAGTGGGTTGCCATTTCCTTATCCAATGCATGAAAGTGAAAAGTGAAAGTGAAGTCGCTCAGTGGTGTCTGACTCTCAGCAACCCCATGGACTGCAGCCTACCAGGCTCCTCCGTCCATGGGATTTTCCAGGCAAGACTACTGGAGTGCGGTGCCATTGCCTTCTCCGATCCATAGATAAATAGCTGTAAATAGTAACAGTCTAATTTAAAAGCCAGAGGTTTAAAAGAAGAGTGGTAGGAAATGTGTATTTCAAAGTTATTAACCCCACAGGTTCTGACACATGGTCAGTGATCAATAAACATTTGTTAATTAATGTGTATGAATTTACTTTCTATGTGTTAGTCCAAATTTCAAAAACGTATTAATATATAATACAACCTTCTTCATCCATGATTTATCTGAAAGCTGAAAAATATATACCAAGAGCGCAGAAATTCTGTACTAAAGTCTTAATATGTACTAAGTAGCACATTTGTTGTTGTTTAGTTGCTAAGTTGTGTCTGACTCTTTCGCGACCTCATGGACTGTAGTCCGCCAGGCTTCTCTGTTCATAGGACTTCCCAGGCAAGAATAATGGAGTGAGTTGCCATTTCCTCCTCCAGGGGATCTTCCCGACCCAGGGATCGAACCTATGCCTCCTGCATTGGCAGTTGGATTCTTTACCATTGAGCCACCTGAGAAGCCGGAGTAGCACATTGCTTTTTATTAAACTGTATGCACGTATAATCAGACTTTTGTACACAAATACCAGGGATCCATGTCTCATCTAATCTTCCTATTTTGCTGAGAAGATGAGGTTTGTAACAGTTACTCACAGAAACACATAGTGAAACAGATGAGGTCAGACACTTTATCTCTGAAATGTTACTTCTTGTATTAAGGACAAGTAAGTCTAAACCATCTTTAATAAGCATGTTAAGTATGAGGGCAGCCATTTTTCTCTTCCAAAGGATTCCTGGTGTATCTAGTTCTTTCTGCTTCTTGCAAAACCTCAGAGATACTCAAGTCTATCTGTGCCAGCTGCCCTGATGTTAACTTGTTCTGCCTCTTTTGTTAGGGCCAGGTGGTGCTGATGGTAACGGACCCACCTACCAATGCAGGAGACGTAAGAGACACGGGTTCTATCCCTGGATTGGGAAGACCCCCAAAGGAGGCATGGCAACCCATTCCAGTTTTCTTGCCTAGTGAATCCCATGGACAGAGGACCCTGGCGGGCTACGGTCCATAGGGTTGCAAAGAGTTGAACACGACTGAAGTGACTTAGCGTGCATGCATGCAAATCAGAAGGCAGAACACTGATGTAGCAGACCACACTGTTATTTTGGGACTCCTGAGAAGTTCCTTCTATCACACCTAAAATTCTCTTCCTCTCCTTAACAATGTCCTGACACTCCTTGAACCAGAAGTAGTCCCTTTTGCCTTTCCATTTGATTGGCAAAAGAAAACTGTGAAACACGACCCTTTCCTCAACCTCTGCTCCCGTGACAGGTGACAGGTTGCCTGAGATTCAAAGGCAAGTTCAAAGGGCTGATTTCCGAGCAATTACTTGAAGTATTTTGTCTGTAGAGGAGGAGAAATGAGTGTTCCAGAATTCTTAAAATGATGGCAGGGCAGTAAAGGCACTATTAAGAAACATCCCAGGTGAAAGATAAAGGGATGAGTAGGGAAAACTGAGGATATGGCAACAGAGACAACTTTGAACACAGAAGGTCAATATTTGGCCCCAAGGTGGCCCTAAACTATATGCTAGTCCTTCTCTGTCCGTCTCCCTTTGACCTGGACACTATTCATTTCTGAACTCTTTATTCTGTCATCTTTTTTCATGTGATTTATCCTTTCTTCTCTTTCTCATAAAAGAATAATTTTATAGATATTTGATAATTGTGGCTTGAAACAGTGGCCATGTTCTACAGTCTATCATTTCTGCAAAGATATTTATAAAAGTGTAAAGAAAGGAGAGAAGGAACAGTCTTTCAAATTAGTAATGAAATAACAAAGAATTAAGGAAACAAAGTCGGGCTTTCATGAATCTCAAATGTATAAGGCTAAATACTTGTGAGGGTTTTCCCACAAATCTCTCAGCAGAGAACTGGGAATTGAGACAACCTTAAAAGGACAGACACAATTTCACAAAAGTCCATGATCTTAAAGTGACTTATGCACAGCTTAACTCAAAATGCTGTATCCACAGTTCCACAGGGATTGAACCCAAGTCTCTTGCATCTCTTGCAATAGTAGGCAGGTTCCTTACCACTGTGCCACCTGGGAAGCCCCCAGATATAGTAGATCCACACAAAGGAATGTTGCTCAGAAGGAGAAAGGATTTACCAATACATGTAACAATGTGGGTATCACTCAAAAACATCATGCTGAGTCAAAGAAGTTGGAAACACAGTAATACATACAGCATGATTCCAATGTGATGAAGTTTTAGAACTAGTAATACTAATCTGTAGTGAAGAAAATCAGAACAATGGTTGTCTCTGGGGAGAGAGGAAAGTAGGGGTGAGGACTGACCAGGAAGGGGCAGCAATGGGCTCTTTGCAGCTGATGATTATGTCCCTTATCTTAGTAGTGTTTTCAGATGCACAGGTATGTACATAATTAAAGCCATCCAATGGTTCACTTACAATGTGTGTCTTTTCTCCTAAAGTTTCCCTCAAAAGAAAAAAAAGTAAACTATAAACATACGTATCTCTAGCTAATGGTATGCATTCTAAAGTGTTTAGAAAGGCAACATACAGTGTGCTGATATTTTAAATTCACTTCGAAATGGTCAAAATATAAGACGGACTGATAGCTAGATGCATGGGTGGATGAACAGATAATGTCATAAAATACATAGCAAAAATAGCAAAATGCAAAAGATACATTCTAGATGGCAGGAATGTGGGTGTTGATTGTATAAGTTTTCCAAAACTTTTTGTATGTTTGAAAATTTGCATAATAGAATATAGGGGGGATTTTTTAAAAAAGTGTTGAAGAAATTATCTAAAGAGTGATGAACGTGACATCTCTTGAATTTTTTTAATACCAAGAAAAATTAAAAAAAAATGTACACTATTGATACTCCGTGTAAAACAGACAACTAATGAGGATATACTGTACAGTACAGGGAGCTCTACTTAATCCACTGTGGTGACCTGAATGGGAAGGAAGTCCAAAAGGGGGAGGGGAACCTATGTATATGTATGATTCACTCACTTTGCTATATAGTAGACACTGATACCGGAGAAGGCACTGGCGACCCACTCCAATACTCTTGCCTGGAAAATCCCATGGATGGAGGAGCCTGGTGGGCTGCAGTCCATGGGGTCGCAAAGAGTCGGACACGATTGAGCGACCTGACTTTTACTTTTCACTTTCATGCATTGGAGAAGGAAATGGCAACCCACTCCAGTGTTCTTGCCTGGAGAATCCCAGGGATGGGGAAGCCTGGTGGGCTGCCGTCTATGGGGTCACAGAGTCGGACACGACTGATACGACTTGGCGGCAGCAGCAGCAGACACTAATACAACACTGTAAAGCAACTATACTCCAATAATAATTAATTAAAAATTATACAAAAATATGTGCAACTATTCTCAAATGCTGAGGATGAATTTCTCAAGTATTTTCCCCTAGCATTTCAAGGACAGATGATTCTGAAAAGAGAGAAAAGGGCTTCATATAAACACTGAAAACAATTTTTTAAATTTGTAAAGTTTCACAAGTTGTAATGTTACAATACTACAACTTGTGAAGTCTCAAAACTCTTTCATAAAAACCAAATTTTCTTTAAGCTTTCCTTTTTATCACTTAAGTATTATGATACAAAAAGTTATATGATAGACAGATAAGACCAATAAGGTCTCTAGCAAAACACAGCCACTGCATTAATCCTTAGTGATATTCATGCAGACCTTATTGTTCATTAAAAAATACGTGCAGATTAGTGAATGTCAATTTAGGTCATATCCAGGGTGGGGGATAGGTCAATGGGAATGCTCTTTCACTGTTAGATTTTCTTAAATCTAAGTTTGCTTGATCAAATTCACTATGAGTTGAGAGTGGTCTTAATTTTTGGAGGCGTTCTTCCTTGTCACTAAATGATCCAGTTACCAGACAGCACCTGTCACTTAGAAGACCTGTGATAATGCCAACCATGTATTAGAAATTAAATCCCCAAGTGGAGAAGGCTCGCCCTCTAAGGAAGGAGAGAGTATATAATAAAGCATAAATTAACAAGATAATTTCCCAGGATGGAAATGGTTTTGAAGAAAATTAAAGAGAAGAAGGCCTCTCCCAGGAGGCTCAGCTGTAAAGAATCTGCCTGTTAAGCAGGAGACGCAGGAGATGCGGTTTTGATGCCTGGGCTGGGAAGACTCCCTGGAGGAGGAAATGGTAACCCACTCTAGAATTCTTTCCTGGAGAAAGAATTCTTTCCTCTGTCCCAGGGACAGAGGAGCCTAGTGGGCTACAGTCTATGGGGTCTCAAAAGAGTCAGACATGACTTAGCAACTAAACAACATCAACAAAGAGAGAAAAACGATCAAGGTAGAGGTGGTAGAAGCCAGGTTTAGAAAGGGTGGTCACAGATGGCCATTTCCGTTGAGAAGGAGAAGAAGCCGTGCCTGTGATGATCTGGGGGAAGATCATCCTGGCACAGTGAATGGTGAGCAAAGATCTTGAGGAAGATAGGCTTGCAGCCAGCATTCAGGAGAGCCCCGCTGGTGGGGCTGGAGCGCAGAGAGGGAGGGAGAGCGAGGGGAGGTGAGGTTAGCCGTGTAAGAAAGTGTCCTGGAGTGCGCTGGCAGAGCCTTTGGACCACTGCTGAGGCGTGGGGCTACTGAGAACTCTTCTTTCCCACTCCCCTTCCCACTGACCCACCGGGCACAGCATTCCTGTTTTTATCGCTGCTCAGTTTCACATCTCTGGGGCCGTTAATCAATGACTGGTCTCTCTTTGGGAGATCATTTAAAGATAAGCCCCTCTGCTGGCTGAAAGTAAAATTCTTCCCCCAATGGCACTGTGGGCCTTTGGGCTCCAAGTTTAGAGAGCTCAGCAGGGACTTCACTCTCTGGTGTCTGGATCCACAGTAGCTGCCATTTTGGTCAGTCTTATTTCCTATGCCCCAAACAAGGAGTGTGGGGATACTTGAGTTGAGTGAGGTTGGGGGCAAGTTACCAACCCTTTTAGTGGTTTGGTTTGCTTTATACAACAAGGAAGACAGTTCCTACTCCGTGGGATCATGTGAATTAAATGAACATAAATGAACATAAATACGGCACCTGGAACATTTCAGCTCGCAGTGGACACTCAAGAAGTATTCTTTTATTAAAAAAAATTTTTTTTGTTCCAAATCAGTCCAGCTAAACTGGTTCCATTTTATTTGCTCTTCTATCAAGAAATATACTTTATGAAATTTTCTTCCGTATACCTACCCATCTGTGGTAAAACTTCTAAATATGTCGTATTATTCCTGTATTTTACCCCATGGATTAACAAAATCTGTGGCATCATATTTTTTGTTTGTTTCATAGTTTTTAAATTGAGATATAATTGATAGATGATGTTATACTAGTTTTGGGTGTACAAAGAAATGATTCTATATTTATATATATTGTGAAATGATGACCAGAGTAAGTCTAGTTAACATCATCATCATACGTAGCTATTAAAAATTTTTTTTTTCTTGTGATGAGAACTTTTAAGATCTACTCTATTGGTGACTTTAGAATACTTCATAGGGTATAGTTAACTCTAGACACCAAACTGTACATTCCATTTCCATGACTCATTTATTTTATAATTGGAAGTTTGTACCTACTGATTTTCTTCGCCCCACCTCTGGCAACTATCAATCTGTTCTTTGTACCTGTGGGCTTGTTTTCTTTTCATTTTGTTTTAAAATTCCACATAAGTGAGATCCAAGGGCATTGTCTTTCTCTGACTTATTTCACTCAGCATAGTGCCCTTAAGGTCTACACATGTTGTCAAAACTGACAAATTGCATTCTTTTTATGGCTTAATAGTATTCTGTTATGTATATATGCCACATTTTCTTTCTCCAGTCATCCATCAGTGGACACTTAAGTTGTTTCTTTGTCTTGGCTAGTGTAAATAATGCTGTAATGAACTTGGGGGGTGAGTACTTCTTTTTGAATTTTTGTTTTTGTTTTTTTTCAAATAAATACCCAGAAGTGGAATTGCTGAATCATATGGTGGTTTTAATTTTCATTTTTTGAGGACTCGCCGTACTAGTTTTCATGGTGGCTGTACCAGTTTATGTACCCACCAAGAGTGCACAGGGTTCCCTTTTCTCCACATCCTTAGCAGCACTTGCTATCTCTGGGTGGTTTGATTATAGCCATTCTGTCAAGTGTGAGGTGATAATTCATTGTGGTTTGATTTGCATTTCCCTGCTGATTAGTGATACAGAGCATCCTGTCATGTACTGGTTGGCCATTTGTGTGTCTTCTTTGGGAAAATGTCTAGTCAGATCCTCTGCTCATTTTAAAAATCAGATTATTGTATTTCTTTCTTTTTTTGCCATTGAGTTGTAAGAATTATTTGTACATTTTGGATATTAACCTCTTATCAGATATATGATTTGTAAATATTTTCTCCCATTCAGTAGGTTGCTTTTTCATTATTTTGATGATTTCCTTTGCTGTGCAAAAGCTTTTAGTTTGATGGAATCTCACTTGCTTATTTGTCCTTTTGTTGCACACACACACACAAAAATTGCCAGAACCAATGTCAAGCAGCTTATCACCTATGTCTTTTTTTTTTTACCACCCGACCCCTCCCCACTGCCCCCCGCCCCTGCCACCAGGAGTTTTATGGTCTCTGGTCTTATGCTCAAGTAGTAAATCCATTTTGAGTTAATTTCACTTATGGTGTAGGATAGTAGCCTCATTTCATTCTTTTACTTGTGGCTGTTAGTGTTCCCAGTGTTTATATCCTTTCGCCATTTATATTCTTGGCTCCTTTGACATCATATGTATTTTTTAATGACATTCTTGTCTCCTTAGGAACACTGATTTGGGTACTGATTTTTATTTCTAATTTGTGAAGGCCTTACTTTTTGTATTCTATCCTTAAATAGAGTCTGTCTCCAATATCTTCCTATGAATAGACACACCAAAAAGTGAGGTTCTTAAGAGTTAATAACAACACAATTTTAAATTCAAGGACTATAAGTGAGGGAGATAAGCAAACATCTTTTTTCACTTCTCCATAATTGTAAGTTTTTATTTTATAGCCTCAGCAACCCATAAAAAGAAACGATCAGTTTAAATTGGTAGCAGACATAGGAGAATTCTAATCCAGGAGGTATGAAAATGATTTACTTCTAATAGCCTCAGAAGGCCCAAGTAAATTATGTGTCTACTACTGACCTAAATATCTGTAGTCTAGTGGGGAGTGCCTAGCCTTGTAAAATCATTAAAAAATACTTTTGCTATTCAATATTACAATCTTCATTTGTTTAGGGGATACGTGAGGATTATTCTAGAACTTCTGATTTTCATTTTGAATATACATACATAGTTCATTACAGTTTCCTAGTTAGTGGTAGTCTTCTTCCCCTTCTTGGTATCAACTTTCACATCCTTTAGTTAAACTGAGAGAAATTCTCAACAATATTTATGTGACTTTTGCGTTTCTTCTCATGGGATTTCTTCTTGTGCTCTACAAGAATTCCAAGTCAGCAATGACATCTGGACCCTGTTCTGACTGGAGGTGCTTTCTCTGTTTTTCAACAGAGGAAGAATATAGTACATGTGAATTTTTAAATTAATATATATTTTTATGGCATCAGGGATATAAGAAAAGATGACGTGTTTGGAGATAAAGCTACTAAAGTGTTCAGTAGACCTAAGGACAGTAGGAACATTTATGCCAAATGAAAGCTAAACACCTCTTTCTACACTCTCTCCCTTTATAAATTGTCTTCCAAGTGCTTGGACATGGCTTCCAAGTTGTAACCACTTCTCAGAACTATTTTCAGAAAGAGGAAGACTTGATGGTAAAAAAAATGCTTTGCTTCTCAATGGCAGCTACATGCATGACTAATGTCCAGACATTCTGAATGTAATAATTACTCATGAAAGTTTAGGGTGTGATAAGACCATCTCAACATGAAATTACAGGAGGTTATCTATTAGGAGTGACCTGAATCTAAAGGAATGTTCAGAGCTTTGGCAAAAATCAAACATTCACTGTTTTGAATAAAGACTTGCTGTTTTCGAGGAATATTGCTTTGCTCTTCCCAGGAACTCAACTCCAAAGAAATGGTCTCCTTCCCTCTTTTTTTTTTTTAAATTCTCACTGCTACAATCCCATTTTCCATACAGTGGAGCAGGTAATCTCTTAAAGAGGTAAACTAGATCATGTCACACTCTAGGTTACAATTTCTATAGTCTTCTGTTGAATGAGAATAAAACCCAAGCTCATTTCCAGGGCCCACAAGGTCCCTTGCCTGGTTCCAGGGTTTCAATCAACCCTTAGGTCCAGATTCTCTGATGGTCACTCTGATTCCCAGCTCACAGCTTTTGCCCCTGTTATTTCCTCTGGGGACCCTTTTCTCGAGATCACAGTGCTGGTAGCTACTGTTCCTTCAGATCTGAGCTTAAATGTCACTTCCAGTGCTGCCCCATAACTCCACCTTCTTCAAATTTTGCATTTGGAGTTGAACGCAGTACTTCCAAGTATTCTAGTCTGGAAAAGATGTTTCTGTGGGCACGGAAGATCTTAGAAAGTGGTGCCCAAATCTAAACCATGTGCCCATTAAAAAGTTATGTGCAATGTGTATGACCTCAAAGTCTCACTTGAGGAAAGGGTTAGTAAAAAATTCACTTATTTCTGTCTTAAGTTTTATTTTCTGGATAATGTGCATCATTTTAGTCTGATGAACCAGTGTGTTGGGAGATTCCAGTTCATCACAGTTCTTTGAATTTAAGCAACTTCAAGCCCATCCAGGATTATTAGATTTTAAAATTTTTGACCCACTCAGTTTACTTATCCAATAAGTAATTACTGCATACTTACTATGTGCCAGGGCTTCCCTGATAGCTCAGCTGGTAAAGAATCCATCTGCAATGCAGGATACTCTAGTTTGATTCCTGGGTCAGGAAATTCCCCTGGAGAAGGGAATAGCTACCCACTCCAGTATTCTAGCCTGGAGAATTCCATGGACTATAGTCCATGGGGTCACAAGAATTGAACACAACTGAGTGACTTTCACTTTCACTTTACTATGTGCCAGGCATTCTTCAAGGCCTGCAAAAGATTCTGCAAGGTAGGAAGAGTCCCTGACCTTTTGGACTTGACTTTAGTGGGAGACACAGACATGGAATAAATGACTGCTCTAGGTCACGTAGCTTCTCTATAGAGGTGACAGGTAAGCAGGTACAGAATGAAGTTATCTTCTCCTAAAGACTTTATTTCCCTACAGTCTGAAAAGAATTAGGTACTTGCTTTTCCTTTTTGCTGTTCTTAGACATTATTGCTCTTGTGCAGGTTGTTTATTTTCATGCTTTTTGATATCCCAGCATGAAAATATATGAATCCAATGGCAAACCTGAATGCTATACACACCATATCAGAAAAAAATTTCTGGTCCAACTTGTACCTTTTAATCTTCTTGTATCTGCTATTGAAAGGACAGCTCACACAAGAATGACCTAACACTTTAAAACTTTGCTCACAGCCTTGTTGGTGTTTAGTCACTAAGTTGTGTATGACTTTTTGCGACCCCATGGACTATAGCCCGCCAGGTTCTTCTGTCCATGGTATTTCCCAGGCAAGAATATTGGAGTGGGTTGCCATTTCCCTCTCTAGGGGATCTTCCCAACCTAGGGATTGAACCTGGGTCTCCTGCTTGGCAGGCGGATTCTTTACCACTGAGCCACTTGGGAAGCCCTAGGCTATCCTAAATGAGTATATTTATCTGTCATCCAATTCTGTGAAGATATAAATAATACTTTGTTCAACAAAATGTTCTCTTGTGACTCTTATTTTTTAATTTTTTAAATATAACTTGGTATTAGGTGAATGTACACATATTCATAAACAGTGACAGAGAAGATAGTTTATATATGGAAAAAGCCAAGGATTACTCATAAAAGGTTCTTACCGAGGTAACTGTCGAATGTCTCCAGAATACTGTTCATATTTGTAGTTTACCACATACCACTGGGAACTATAAAATTTACAAGCCTGAAAGGAAAAAATGACAGTTAAAATTTATCATTCAAATATCAGCTGTCCTGATAAGAAGCAAGGTGAATTCAGTGTTCATTATCTCCGGGTTAATGTTAAGGTAGCTATGTGAGTGATTTTAAGGTAGGTAAGAACATGCTTATTACGATCATTTCATTTTTCAGTGAAAGGGAAATCTAACCCTTCCCAGAATCCTACAGGAGGAACCATTTAACATATTTAGTCTACTTTTCTCCATCAAGGAAAGCCTAATTTAATCATCTGCTGAATCATAACCGGATATGTCACTAACCTCAAGTACTGTCATTTTTTCAGTTTTTCTTGGCAATCCTTTAACAGTTCTTCATAGTGAACGATGTTATTAATTATGTGTCATCCTTTCAACATAATTTTAGCCTATTTCTTCTTGTTCTTGCATCAGCAAACCTATCCTTTTCCTCTTTATGACAACCCTGTTGATAACTTTAGTTTTTCAGTTTTACCTCATTGCCTTCTGAGCCCAGCCTTCTCCCTGATCATGGATTGATTTTTTTATAAGTATATGTGAATAAAAGATGACCAAAAACCTTTAAAACACCAAGTTAATAGTGCAAAAGAATCAACTTACAGTGGTTCATAATGGCTGAATTTACAGTATTCATTGATGGCAAATATTCCCCAAACACCATCTATGCAACTGGCACAGCATTATCTCACAGTGGTTCATAATGACTGAATTTACAGTATTCACTGATGGCAAATATTCCCCAAGCACCATCTATGCACTGCCTGGCACAGCACTGACCATGGACTGGTAATGGGGATTCCACTAGATGTTTGTTTGTTTGTTTTTTTTTATAAAAATTTATTTATTTTAATTGGAGGTTAATTACTTTACAATACTGTATTGGTTTTGCCATAAATCAACATGAATCTGCCACAGGTGTACACGTGTTCCCCATCCTGAACCCCCCTCCCTCCCTGTACCATCCCTCTGGGTCATCCCAGTGCACCAGCCCCAAGCATCCAGTATCATGCATCGAACCTGGACTGGTGACTCGTTTCATATATGATATTATACATGTTTCAATGCCATTCTCCCAAATCATCCCACCCTCGCCCTCTCCCACAGAGTCCAAAAGACTGTTCTATACATCTGTGTCTCTTTTGCTCTCTTGCATACAGGGTTATCGTTACCATCTTTCTAAATTCCATATATATGTGTTAGTATACTGTATTGGTGTTTTTCTTTCTGGCTTACTTCACTCTGTATAACAGGCTCCAGTTTCATCCACCTCATTAGAACTGATTCAAATGTATTATTTTTAATGGCTGAGTAACACTCCATTGTGTATATGTACCATAGCTTTCTTATCCATTCATCTGCTGATGGGCATCTAGGTTGCTTCCATGTCCTGGCTATTATAAACAGTGCTGCGATGAACATTGGGGTACACGTGTCTCTTTCAATTCTGGTTTCCTCGGTGTGTATTCCCAGCAGTGGGATTGCTGGGTCATAAGGCAATTCTATTTCCAGGTTTTTAAGGAATCTCCACACTGTTCTCCATCACTAGATGGTTTTTAAGATTCCTTTCGATTCTAAAAGTATGTGAATCTGGGAATTAAACAGCAACAGCACAACTATAAGGATACCTGTCCTCTAGCATTAGTAGGAAAAAACGAGGAGTAATAAACTTAATGCAATATGAGAGATAAGACCTCTGATTGTTTTTGTAACCAAGAAGGGGACAGGCAAGGAGATCTCTTTGTGAGAATCATTATTCAGGATGTAGAAGCACTACAACAAAGAAAGCACTGGCCCTGTCTTAGCAGAAACAGACAGTGGGAGAGAATGGCCCAGAGATGGGTACAGATGGGAGGTGGAGAGCGCCGGGCGGGCACCTGGTCCAAGATGCACAGGGAAGGCAGGGAGAGGGACTAGGAGTGCTAAGCCGCTCTAGATTTCTCCGGCCTCGAACTTTCTCAATACCATTGCTTTATTTGTTCAGGGAAACACCCACACACAAATGGGGGCTGACGGCAAACAATGTGTGAGGCTAGGACAAAGATAGGAGGGGGAGAGTGGCAGCAGCGCGAAAGGAGAAAAGAAGAGATAAAAACACAACAGGCGCGAGACAAATGGACATGGATAACAGCCACAGGGAATCCAGCGGATGTGTACTGACTCTGGATGGAGAAGAGGAATGTGAATAAAACTGAGTATTTAGCTAATATTCAATTTTTTAACTTGCCAATTTCTGAGCCAATTGTGCAAACCACATGTTTCTGGAAATAAGAGGAAATCTGAGCCCTGATATATTCCTTGGCTGGAAAGTTCCATCTTCATTCTGGATAAAGATGCCAGGAATTCAGGCAAGGAGAAAAAGACCCACAGCATCCCTACCCAAGGAGGCAAAACATTCATGATTATGGTTCTTTCCCATCCTCTCTCATTTTCTTACTTCCCTTTCTCAACACTTTGCTGTAGTTTTCAAATGGTACAAAATGGAAAACAAAAACATAAAACTCATCCCTTTTTGGCAGTTCCTTTCAATCTTTTTTTTTCCTGGTGCATAGTTTATCCAATTGTCCTTGAATATTTGAATTGAAATACTATTTTTATTCACTGAATGGTATCAGTTCAGTTCAGTCATTCAGTCGTGTCCGACTCTGTGATCCCATGGACTGCAGCACGCCAGGCTTCCCTGTCCATCACCAACTCCTGGAGCTTGCTCAAACTCATGTCCAATGAGTCGGTAATGACATCCAACCATCTCTTCCCCTGTCATCTCCTTCTCCTCCTGCCTTCAATCCTTCCCTTAATGGTATATTCTAAAGATTTTCTACTTTTGCTTTTCAAATTTTATGACACTTTAAATAAGTAGAATAAAGTCTCATACCCTAATTTATAAACCCAGTCTCTTAGTTCATTAATACGGTTAATAAACATTTTTGAAGCCATACTCTGTACCTAGGGATTTTCTTTGCTGATGCAAATACATCTGTGAAAAGGACAAAAATTCATGATCTCTTAAAACATAAGCCCTTGTGAAAAGCTGGTCAATAGACACAAAAATAAGTAAATTGTGTTAACATATCAGGAATGGTAAGTGTAGTGTGAAAAAGAAAGCAGATGAAGGAGGATGGTAGAGTTGGGAGAAGGAGGACAATTTAAATAGAATCATTAGGGTGAGTCTTATAAAGAAGGTGACATTTGAGCAAGACTTATAGAAGGGCTTCCCTGGTGGCTCAGATGATAAAGAATGAGCTGCAATGCAGGAGACCTGGATTTGATCCCTGGGTCAGGAAGATCTCCTGGAGAAAGGGATGGCTACTCACTCCAGTATTCTTGCTTGGAGAATTCCATGGACAGAGGAGCCTGGTGGACTACAGTCCATGGGGTCACAAAGAGTCAGACAGGACTAAGCAACTAACTCAAACACTATAAAGGGGAGAGAGTGAGTCATTCTTAAGGGTATTTCAAATTTTGTGCCATTGTAGAAAAAAATGCTTCAGAGTATATCTTCACACATTTATTCCTCTCATTCTCCCCCAAGTCTGATCCATTTTGGATTATTTTCTTAAGATAAAGTGTTCAAAGTATTTTAAAGATTCTTGATTAAAAAACCTGCCAAACTAATATATACTCTTTATAAGAATATATAAGAGGGTATATAACTGAACCAAGAACTGCAGGGCTTCATTCTTGGGCTGGAACTAGTATTGACTTCCAACAAGACTTGTAACTCATTTTATTTATTATGATCTCTGATTTAGCAGCTGAACATTCAGGACATTAGACTGGATTAGAAATTTCTGTCTCATAATATCTATCTTCTGCTTCTTTAACTACGGTACAGCCTTTGACTGTGTGAATCACAACAAACTGGAAAATTCTTCAAGAGATGGGAATACCAGACCACTTTACCTGCCTCCTGAGAGATCTGTAAGCAGGTTAAGAAGCAACGTTAGAACTGGACATGGAACAACAGACTGGTTCCAAATTGGGAAAGGAGGATGTCAAGGCTGTATATTGTCACAATGATTATTTAACTTATACTCAGAATACGTCACGTGAAATGCCTGGCTGGATGAAGCACAAGCTGGAATCAAGGCTGCCAGGAGAAATATCGATAGCCTCAGATATGCAGATGACACCACCCTTCTGGCAGAAAGCAAAGAACTAAAAAGCTTCTTGATGAAAGTGAAAGAGGAGAGTGAAAAAACTGGCTTCAAACTCAACATTCAAAAAACTAAGATCATGGCATCCAGTCCCATCACTTCATGGCAAATAGATGGAGAAACAATGGAAACAGTGACAGACTAATATTTTGGGCTCCAAAATCACTGCAGATGGTGACTGCAGCCATGAAATTAAAAGATGCTTGCTCCTTGGAAGAAAAGCTATGACCAACCCAGACAGCATATTAAAAATCAGAGACATTAATTACTTTGCTGACAAAGTTCTGACTAGTCAAAGCTATGGTTTTTCCAGTAGTCATGTATGGATGTGACAGTTGGACCATAAAGAAGGCTGAGTGCTGAAGAATTGATGCTTTTGAACTATGGTGTTGGAGAAGACTCTTGAGAGTCCCTTGGACTTCAAGGAAATCAAACCAGTCCAGCTTAAAGGAAATCAGACCTGAATATTCATTGGAAGGACTGATGCTGAAGCTGAAGCTCCAATACTTTGGCCACCTGATGTGAAGAGTCAATTCATTAGGAAAGACCCTGATGCTGGGAAAGATTGAAGGCGGGAGGAGAAGGGGATGACAGAGGATGAGATGGTTGGATGGCATCACTGATGCAATGGACATGAGTTTCAGCTCATGTAGAGCTGGGAGGTGGTGATGGACAGGGAGGTCAACTCCAGGAGGTCGTGATGGACAGGGAGGCCTGGCGTGCTGCAGTCCATGGGGTTGCAAAGAGTCGGACATGACTGAGTAGTCGACTGAATTGACTAACTGACTGACTTTCTTATATTGGTATAGCCTGGTAAAAACTTCTTTTGTTTTGCAGTGGTAAGTGTTTGTCAGATACTGTTCTACTAGGTCCTTTACATACAATCTTAAGAAGCACTACATGAGATTTTGTTATTCCCATTTTATAGACCACAGAGGCAAGGAGAGGCGCAGACTTCTGCCCAAGATCCCACACATGACAGAAGCAGGATTTCAAAGCGGATTTGTCTGACTTAAGAAGTCTGTTCAAGTCATTTATGAGTTGTTTGCTAACTGCAGACTTCGGTTTTTTTCAAATCACATCTGGACTATCAAGCCAAATCTTTCCTGTGGTGTTTCTCTCTGTCTTGAAGTCAGACAGACCTGGTTTTGAATTTTGGTATTAATTGGCAGATCTCAATTAAGTGATTTAGTATCTCTAATTTTTTTATCTGTCTAAATAATACCACCTTCTTTAGGTTCAATTCCTATAAAATACCTACCTGAGGGTAAATAATCAATAAATATTTGATTAAAAAATCAGTTTTGCCAGTCAGTTTGACTCATTCTATAAATCACATTCATAGTAGTGGATAAAACAACTTGTTTTTCTTGACTTATTCAAGTATAGTTTTAGAGAGCTATCTAAGCTCTGATAATCACAGTATTCTTTTTTTTTTTTTTTAATCAAACTCCTGAATTTATTTGTTAGGTTTCTTACATCTGGTAGTAGGTAGATGAAGATTTAGGTTGAATTAGATGACCCTCAGGAATCTTTCTAAATCAGTGATTTCTCCGATTCTGAGGAAGCCAGTGGATTTTACAAACATACAAATGTTTCTCCTACATAGTTAGGCATTTTAGAAATGTTACGCATAGAAAATTATTCTCTATTCTTTGTTCTAGCCCACATACTCACTCTAAGAAGATCATTAAGAACTATTATAATTATGACAACAACTCCTCTTTGTCCAAAACTGAAGCTGAAGTGACCTGTGAAATTCAAGCCACAGACTATAACTCTGCTTGTTACAATGAGGCAATGGTCCCATTTTCTCCTTAAAAATTATTAATACCTAGTTCACAATACTGGTTTCAAAATACCCACTTCTTTTCCCCTTGAAAATGGGGGGCTGCCATAGTCAGCTTCAAAGATGAAGGCCGGATGTCCAACAAAAGTTTGTTGAACTGGTTAATTTTTCCAAACAGCAATGCCCTGGTTCACATTTTATTCATTTATTACATTTGCTTGTTCAGCCTTTATCTTGCCATCTCTGCCTGTTATTTTTTTAGACATACAAAAATTTGAGTCAGGTCAACTTGGCCAAAGGCTTTTAAACTATTAGGATAGTGTTTCCTAAACTGTGTTGTGTCCATGGGGGTTACTAATTAAAATGCAGGTTCCTGGGCCCTACAGGGGATTCACTGAATCAGAATCTCTAGAGGGGGCCTTGAAATCCATCACTCCACCGGAGTGACAATATGACTATGTCCTTAACATGTTGTCTGCCTAGGAACTGAAAACATTAGGGTCCCAGCTTCATGCAGGGAATTTTAGTAACTGAGATGATGCTCCAGTGTTATTCAAGTAGGCATGGTCTTTTATAAGAGCAGGGAGCATACCAACTCCAGGATGGGGCCTTTAGGAGACATTCAATGATAGGAGACATTCAATACATATTTTTAATGAATGAATCTTCCATGTTTTTTTTTTTTTTTTCCTTTAGAAATAACTAAATAGGACACCTTAAAAGTTCTAAATACCTAAATACTTTAGAAAAGATTGGACAACTGTAAAGGGTATCCTAAAACACTATAAATAAAACATTTCATTTTTCTCCCCTTTCTTTCCCTTTTTAGAAAATCATCTGTTGCCAACATCTGTTGGATCATTGAAAAAGCATGGGAGTTCCAGAAAAACATCTACTTCTCCTTTATTGACTATGCCAAAGCCTTTGACTGTGTGGATCACAACAAACAATGGAAAATTCTTAAACAGATGGGAATACCAGACCACCTGACTGGCCTTCTGAGAAAACTGTATGCAGGTCAAGAAGCAACAGTTAGAACTGGACATGGAACTACAGACTGGTTCCAAATCGGGAAAGGAGTATGTCAAGGCTGAATATTGTCACCTTGCTTATTTAACTTATATGTAGAGTATATCATGCGAAATGCCAGGCTAGATGAAGCACAAGCTGGAATCAAGACTGCCGGGAGAAACATCAACAACCTCAGATATGCAGATGACACCACCCTTATGGCAGAAAGTGAAGAAGAACTAAAGACCTCTTGATGAAAGTGAAAGAGGAGAGTGAAAAAGCTGGCTTAAAACTCAACATTCAGAAGACTAAGATCATAGCATCCAGTCCCATCACTTCATGGCAAATAGATGGGGAAATAATGGAAACAGTGAGAGACTTTATTTTTTGAGGCTCCAAAATCACTGTAGATGGTGACTACAGCCATGAAATTAAAAGATGCTTACTCCTTGGAAGAAAAGCTATGACCAACCCAGACAGCATATTAAAAAGCAGAGACATTATTTTGCCAACAAAGGTCTGTCTAGTCAAAGCTATGGTTTTTCCAGTAGTCACGTATGGATGTGAGAGTTGGACTCTAAAGCTGAGCACTGAAGAATTGACGCTTTTGAACTGTGGTGTTGGAGAAGACTCTTGAGAGTCCCTTGGACTGCAAGGAGATCCAACTAGTCCATCCTAAATGAAATCAGTCCTGAATATTTATTGGAAGGACTGACGCTGAAGCTGAAACTCAGATACTGTGGCCACCTGATGCGATGAACTGACTCATTGGAAAAGACCCTGACGCTGGTAAAGATTGAAGGCCAGA
This sequence comes from Bos indicus x Bos taurus, assembly GCF_003369695.1. Taxonomy (NCBI): domain Eukaryota; kingdom Metazoa; phylum Chordata; class Mammalia; order Artiodactyla; family Bovidae; genus Bos; species Bos indicus x Bos taurus. The sequence continues at coordinate 112,905,844 of NC_040077.1, forward strand.
GGAGAAGGGGACGACAGAAGATGAGATGGCTGGATGGCATCATCAATTCGATGGACATGAGTTTGAGTAAGCTCCGGGAACTGGTGATGGACAGGGAAGCCTTTCATGCTGCGGTCCATGAGGTAGCAAAGAGTCAGACATGACTGAGCGACTGAACTGAACTGAACTTAGAAAATCATCAGAATCAATTCAAATCATGTTACCTACCTCAAATAGCAATTTGAGTTTGGCAATGTAATCTGTCCAGCTCTTAAAAAGGCTGATTATTAGATTATGACTACAGAGTAATAAGCAGGCAATAGATGGCTTTTTAGATTCAAAATTATTTTTCTTCCTGGCTATAGAGGCTTACTTAATTACATGACTACTGCCTTGCCAGGAAGGTTTATGTGACCACAAAAGGTGCTCTCTTTGGCCCTTACTTACCACTGGGATGAATCGGTATGTGTAAAATGATGGTGGTAATTTTCATATCAATGCCATTCTTTATAACCTTTAGAAATAATTATGACTATTTTGTAAATGTTAAAAAATGCAGCATCATGAATTTAAGTGAATTCAGGTGAATTATGTATTGAAAGAGAGGCTGGATAATTTATTGTCCACATTGAGGCACTTCAAAGTGAAAAGAAATGCTATTGGCCAGGCCAACAGATAGAACATGAAACTTCTTGCAAATCAGGATATTGGTCATCCAATAAATGCATCAGTATTTTAGAAAAAAGGAAAAGGTATTTTCTTTTAAAATTTAAGTGGATCACATTATATATTCCTTTAAAATTAAATCATTAATTTCTGCACTATAAAAATAAGGTGAACTGCAAATGATCTTTTAAAACTTATACTACACTCCAGAGAGAGAAATGGAAATGAGTTTGGAGAAAATAAATGTGACTATAGATCTGACTCAATTTCAGAAGTCATGATAGAATCTTATTTAATAGTTTTTTGAGTCTGGTTTTTTAAAAATATTATTTGATATTAGATAATGTTGCTATGTATATAAATATGCCCGTACAGTGTAAAACAGAATATCATAGCAAAGGCCAACCATAAGTGAAAATAATTTTTAAACTATTTTGTTTGAATTATAGAGTTGCCTAAATTGCTGTCTTGGTTGATTCTAAACTGAAAATGAATCAAGGTATTTGGCTTTTCTTTTCAAAATGTGCTGCATTAAGGCAACTGAACAAACTTTAAAATTAGACTTTCATAAGTCATACCTGTGCCTAATCTGGGGGAATACACTTTAATTTTCCAGCTAGCTATCCCAAGTATTTTGTCAGGACATAACAAATGGATGGTACTAAAAAATAACAACAACAACAAACAAACAAAACCTTTGATAAAATTATGAGTTAATCATTCTTTTCATATAATTCAAAAATTATATTGTAATTCAATGCAATTGAAATGTTAGGTTCAAACTTATGAAGAATCTTTTTTTTTATTTTTATATTCCAGGGTCTCTGATTTATAGTTCTGTCTTTATTCACTTACCACCAAACATAGGATGACTCTCACTGTGAAGAAGTCTACAGGAAGTCAATTTAGAACTGGAACCATTTTGCATATTTGGTAGAGAAGGAAATGACAACCCACTACAGTTTTCTTGCTTGGAGAATTCCATGGACAGAAGAGCCTGGTGGGCTACAGTCCACGGGGTCACAAACAGTCAGACATGACTGAGTGACTAACACCTGCATATTTGGAAACAAGACTACTATTCTAGGGAATTGAACACTAGGAAATACGTTTCTTCAGGGTGGTTAATGTAAAACACAAAAAATTTTGATTTCATTGTTTTTAAATTGCATTTTCCATATACATTCTATCCTAATGCCACTAAACAGTAGATTAATTTGAATTTACCTTAATCAACATTCGTATGTTTATCTCTGTATGTGTGTATGTGTGTGGACTCAGTCATGTCTGACTTCTTGCAACACCATGGATTATAGCCTGCCAGGCTCCTCTGTCCATGCGATTTTCTAAGCAAAAATACTGGAGAGGGTTGCCATTTCCTTCTCCAGGGGATCTTCCTGACCCAGGGATTGAACCCTCATCTCCTGCATTGGCAGGCAGATTCTTTATCACTGAGCTTTACTATCATACATTTAGTGTAAAAAAAAAAAAAAAAATTGGGTGATCCATTTTATTCTGACCAGAAAAAATCATTAAATAAACTAGGCCTATATACAGGTTAACAGATTTTGATATCATTTTCCATTAAATTCTTGAAGTTGCAAAATAAATGTGGCTGTACTTTTAAAAATACTTATAAAAGTACATACAATATAAATTCCCTTAAACCTCCAGCAAGACCTTCACTAATGAATTAAGAGCCTCTTCAAAGAGAAACAAAAATCTTTTTATTTGCACTACTTTTATTAAGAAAATATTATGAATTATTTGCAATTTGGAGAGGCTTTTTTATAGTTGTGTTTCCCCCAATGTGTTCAGTTGCTAAGCCGTGTCTTACTTTTTGCGACTCCATCAACTGCAGCATGCCAGGCTTCCCTGTCCCAGAGTTTGCTCAAATTCATGTCCATTGAGGAGGGGATACTATTTAATTGTCTCTTCTGTCACCCTGTTCTCCTCCTGTTCTCAATTTTTCCCGGCATCAGGGTCTTTTCCAATGAGTCAGCTCTTTGCATCAGGTGGCCAAAGTACTGGAGCCTCAGCTTCAGCATCAGTCCTTCTAGTGAATATTCAGGGTCGATTTTCTTTAAGATTGGGGCTTCCCTGGTGGCTCAGAGGTTAAAGCGTCTGCCTGCAAAGGGACTGACTGGTTTGATCTTGCTGTTCAAGGGACTCGCAGGAGTCTTTTGCAGCACTACAAACTGTGCCTGTACCCCTGATGTCACAGCAGAGGAGCTAGTTCTAGACTGAAGAAAACCATTCTTACTATGCTCTGGTCCAAGGTTAATGAATACATTAGAACCACTCATTTTCTGTCCCATGTTTCAGATTCAGAAAACAGCTTTCATTTTTTTACTTAATTTATTTATACATGCAAAGAAACCCTGGAATTATTTATTGAAAGACTTATTCTTATTTCTCGGTAAGTTTAATTGCACATTATTCTACATATGAGATTCAAACTATTTGTATAAAGTACAAAGGCATTTTGGTCAAAAGAATGGTTTCTTTATCAAAAGTACACAATATACAGTTCAAAATTAAAGACAAAATATACAAAATTATTTTAACCATAAAAGAAATGAAATTGCCTGACAAGATGCATTTCATTTTGTTTAGATATATTTCTTTCAGTTAACAAAAGGACACTGCATGAAATACATTTAAAATCAAGGCTAATCTCCCTTTCCCCATAATTTTCTTGAAATGCTAGGACCCGTGTTGCTTAAAATCTTCTCTCAACATGATGCAGCTTTTATCCTGACTATTCATAATTTTCTTGTGAATTAACTGAACACCACTTATCTGAGTCCAGATGGTGGAAGAGGAAGAAGGAAAGAAAGAAATTTCATTTTCAATATTTTGGTACATAATTTAACAGTCTACTGAACTATTTTTAACTTCAGGATTCAGTGTTGTACCTGAAGAGTTCTAATATTTTTACTGGGTTTACTCTCAAGGCACTTCCTAGGTAAAGGGACAAACATATACTTTCTTTGACAAGATAACACACTTTGCTTCTCTTCAGAGTTCACCCAGCGGTAATCAGGTTGTGATCAAAGTTTATGAAACCGCTCTGTTAAAGAACAACTGGTGACTCTCAATTACCAAATCCAGTGAATTACCCAATCTTGACATGTCATTGGTGTTTTATATCATTGCCTCACTCTCGCTACTGACAGTTCTTTGATTCTGAGAAATCATTTCTCCTTGTTTTCTTCCTACCTCCTGGTCCACTGGTTCACTTCTTGTGCTGGGCTCTCTTTCCCAGCCTTTTACATGGGAATGTCACTCAGGGACCTGCCTCATGGCATTCCTGGGCAAGCTCTTCCAGATTCAGAGTTTCAATTTTTAAAGCCAGAGCCAGAGCCCACCCCTTCCTACTATATTGAGACCTATGTATGTACCTTGTTGAATCTCTTGCTCTGCATGTCACCCAGAGATGTCATCTTATTTTCTTCATCCATCTCTGCTTGAGCAATCTGCACTTTCTTCTGGGTACCTTATTTAAATTACTGACACAACTATCAAGCTAATAGCCCAAGCCAGTAATGTGGGCATCATCGCCAACACAGTTCTCTCTTTTTCATCACCAACTCCTGTGAATTCTATCTCCTTAACAGTTCTTTACCATTACCACCATTATCTGCCACATGTTAGTACAGATCTTTAACCCAGCTAGGCTATTAAAATAGTCTCTCTGGCTTGAACTCTACCATGTCCCCAATTCCTGTTGATTTTCTTCCATCAGATTTACATCGGCATTTCTGAGAGACATTTCTCAAGATACCCAGGGGGGAAGCAGAATTTCTCCATGGCCAAAAAAATCTTGGGGGATATTTCATGCCATTATTCTCTTCTAAGGCAGACTCTGTAGATGTTAGCTAGTTAAAGAACTTAGTGGGTGTTTGTGACCATGAACGTCCTGCAGTTCCAGCTTTCTGCAGAACACTCCGTGCCTGTGTGAAATTAGTGTCTGCTCTGATCTTAATCACCTTTTTCCTGGTTTTTATTGTGCATTTTCTATGGAAGCCTAGCGATTTCAATGACATTTATTCTGTCTTCTCTGAATCTAGTTTGTTTTCCCTATTCAATCTTGGGTTCTTTTATAATTTTTTTTTCCCCTGGAAAATTCAATTATTGCTGGTCTGGAAACCCTGTTTAAAAATCTGAACTTTTCCTTGCCTCAGTAACTTAGTACTTTCTGGATGAGGACAGTACATAATCACTGTGTATGTGTGTGTATACATATTCAGATACAGATGTAGATATAGATATTTTGCTTCTATTATTTTAATGCTTCCACGACTCTTAAATCTATCAGTGTTTTATGTCTTGACCAAAGTGAGACTTGGATTCTTGAATTCATGACTTATGCCTCACTTCATTGTTAGTCTACTCCTGATGCAGGTTGATTTCTAGAAATCACAAAAGGCTTTGCTGGCAGAGTAACTGGCTGCTTTAGTACTTACTATATTTCCCAGCTATTCAGATGAAGTGGTCCCGGGACCCTTGCTCCCTGTTGAGTCACTATATTATTCTCAATTCTCTACTTGTTCATCTTCTTTGTTAAAAGAGACAAAACCAAGAGCTTAGCATTAATTAATGTTTTGTGTACATTAAAATGAAAACTTTGCTGTAAAAGTTTTTCTTGAGAAGTCTGCCTCCTATTTATAGATCCCTTTAATTGCTCCCCTGACCTTCCAGTGAAAGGAAGTGGTGCTTGTTTTATCATGGAAGTCTTTTATAATTTTTATGGTTACAGATGTTGATTTTAGGCTATTTATGAGGATCAGATAAAGACATTGGTTCCCAGTTATGTTCCAAGTGTTTTCATACTATTGCTATATTTATTTCTAGAAACATGGCATTGGGATTATTAATATCATTTAAAGATGGAGAAACTGAGGCAGAAAGAGGAAATCTTTGTCTAAATGAAGGATATATTCCCTTGTACACAGTGAAAATAGCCCCATTAGATCAGGATATTAAGAGCATGATTTAAAGGTGTTTTTCAAAGGGTCAGAGGTAAAAGTGGGTAAAATCATGGTGTTAATTCCCACTCTGTGTGAAAGTGGGCAAGTTATTGATCATTCAGAACCTGCTTTGTAGGGTTTAAAATGAGGTAGCAGTTCTGTAACATAAAGTGCTCTCTCTCTCTACATATATATATATACGTATATATACATATATATACCTACATATCTAACCTATATATAGAATGTTGCCAAACTCTGACTCATGTTAGTTTTACATAACTGTGAAGTGCTTTAGTGGATGTGAAGTACACCTATACTCTTGTCTGGGAGAATACTTTACCTTACATTTCATAGATACAAAAAAGAAATAATAACAGATTAAACAGTAAAGGAAGAGACTGCTCATTTTATTAAAGCACAAAGTTATTCAAGATTTGAAAAAGGAAAGAATGCTCACTGCCTTTCCTAAGAGGCTCAGAGTTGTCAAAAGTAGAGTGTAGAGAGGCAGAATGCAACATTAGTGTTGAACTTGGGGTGTTTAAATAAGATTCATGCCAATTTGTTGCCTAGCAATCAGGGTATTTATCCTTGCCTGGGGAGCAACAGGGCAACTGAGCACAGGGTGGATCAAAAAGGTTGCTTACTGCAATACAGCAGCCACTGTAAGGGGAACACGTGTTTCTACAAAATCCTACAAAAATGGCAATATGAATTCACTTCAGGGCTGGCTTACTCTGGTTGGAAAAATTCAGTCAATATTTTGCAAGTATGGTCCAATAACTACAGGCATCAGGGTTACAAAGCTACAGGGGGTTGTTAGGGTGAAGACTGAGGCAAGTGTTCTTTCCAGAGGGCAGCTATAGCAAAGCACACACGGCAGTCAGCATCGTGGTTAAGAGGCTAGGGGCCAGACAGCATGGGCTGGGATGCTGGGCCCGTCTATTCCCAGCTGTATAATGCTGGACACGTTCCTTAATTTTTCTATGAAAGTCTCCTTGTCATTAGAAGGTGATGATGATGATGAAACGTACGTTTGTAATTATTGCAAGAAAAGGCCTGAAAAGCATATCTGGCCCAAAGTAACTAGTCAATGACGATCAGCAGCTATTAGCTACTGAGGTCAAGACTTCTTGGCAGCCTACTTCTCTGGGGTTATTTCTCAGTCTTAACCCAGCTTTTTAGGGACCCCTTTCTTTTTATCTACTGTCCCCAGGCTCGACTATTCATATTCCTTTATCATCACGTGATGTTTGTCTTCTATCCCAAGGCATAAGTTTTCTCTTTATCTCCATCCTTAAAAACAAGTACAACTATGGGGATCTTCACAGGGTTTTCACTGCTAGTGATCTGGAAAAATTAGCAGGGAATAAAAGAGTTTCTTCCCAGGCTTCTTCCACTTTCTTCTACTTTAGATCCACAAGGGTGGGAAAAACATGGTAAGAAGATTCATTCACACTGTCAAGACAGATGCTCTGTCCTGAGATTTACAACAGAAAAGTTTAGGGTGATGAAGTCTCTAAAGTGACTACCTAATGACTGGAAGTATACAGTTGGATTTTAACTTTTGGAGACAATTTTAGGGAACAGACTCACGTTGCTTCCAATTTTGGCAGTATTTTTAGATATACTCTAACTTTTTCAAAATATTTTTTATTAAAAAAATTTGTAACCACAACAATACAGAATCTATACATTGGGCATTCCAGTTAATGCAGTTAAATGTGTATAATTTTTATTGCCTACTTATTATTATAAAATGTAGATGTGCCAAAACATATTCAACCCCACTTATATCAGCTGATATTACAAATTGGGCTTCCCTGGTGGCTCAGTGGTAAAGAACCCTCCTGCCAATGCAGGAGACTCGGGCTCAGTCCCTGGGTTGAGAAGATCCTCTGGATAAGGAAATGGCAATCCACTCCAGTATTCTTGCCTGGGAAATCCCATGGACAGAGGAATCTTTCAGGTTACAGTCCATGGGGTTGAAAAGAGTTGGACATGACTGAGCAACTGAGCATGCATGCATGCACACTGTACTCATGCTTGTAACTGTATTTTATATTCTAGTGTTCGTTTTTCTAAAATGTATGCTGCATATTTATACACATTTGAGTATCTCTAAATGCCACAGACATGTGAAAATTAGAAGCATTATGTGATAGTGTTTGTGTCCCTATATGCCTACTCTCATTTCTTCATTCACATATTATACATCATTTTTTTTAAAATTTGTATTTCTATGATTACAAGTGTAGCTTGGCAATTCTACATTCCTCTGGGCCAACTTAAAATTCCTGCTCTTTTGGAATTTCCTGCTCCTTTCTTTGTGCTCATATTTTCTTGGGTTATTTACCTTTTTCTTATTAATTTATAGAATTTTGTGTATTAGGAATGTCTGTGGGGGAGTGTGGGAAAAGATATATGAGTTGTGAATAAATTCTCTAACCATTTTCTTTGGCTTTATTGATGGCACCATTCATCATAAAAATTCAAGACTTTGTTAAATGCATGTATTTTTCATAACTTTTCATTTTAAAATGTCTTCCTATGTTTTTACAGCTTCTGCTTTTGAAATTAAGATATTAAAAATTCATCTGGAATTAATTTTTACATGTACTGTTAGATACAGCCTTAACTACTTTTGTCCAAAACAGATAGCCCAGTGGTATTTGTAGAACAGTCCACCCTTCACCAGGAATTTGAAGTGCCACATTTACCAGTTATCAAGTAACCATACGCATTTGGGTCTGTTTCAAATACTTGGTTGCTTTCACTGGCTTATTATTATTATTTTTTTTAATTTCAGAAGGCAGAGAAAGATGGAGAATGTCTATTTTTAAGAGTTAACATTTCTCTAATACCAAAGAAATAAAAGAAAACTAGAGCCAGATTTCACTCATGAATATAAATGCAAAAATTTGAAAAAAATTAGCAATTCTAATGCAGCAAAGAATTAAGGTAGAAATACAACTTGAATAAGACAGTTTAAACCAGAAACACAAGTATGTTTTCATAGGACAGTAACCTATTAATTCTATTGCAGAACTAAATTCAAGCAAAAAAAAGCTATTATGTCAATAGGCTGGATATGAATTTTGTAACACTGGGTATCCAGTCTTTATAAACACTGTGGAGACCAAGAAAGGTCCTTCTTGAACATGATTAAGACAAGAAAGACCTTTCTTAGACATTTCTTTTGTCTCTGAAACTATCATAAAACACCAAATCAAGAATAAGACAGGATGCCTGATTGGAATTATTATTCAATATTGTTTTAGAGATATTAGATAATAACACAAAAATTAAGGAAACAATATACTTATTAGAAAAAAAGAAATTTTAAATTTGAAAATCAGTAGCTTTAAAAAAATATCAGCAATAAATAGTAAGAAAAGAAGTCTACTCACAATTTTGCAACAATAGTATAAAATATGTGGAAATAAATTGAACAACAAAGTTAAAGGTTTTTAAAGAAGGAAGTGTATTTAATACACTAGATAGGGTATTAAAAAAGCAGAGACATCACTTTGCTGACAAAGGTCCATATAATCAAAGCTATGATTTTTCCAGTAATCATGTATGGATGTGAGAGTTGGACTATAAAGAAGGCTGAGCACTGAAGAACTGATACTTTCTAACCGTGGTGTTGGAGAAGACTCTTGAGAGTCCCTTGGACAGCAAGGAGATTAAACCAATCAATCCTAAAGGAAATGAACCCTAAATATTCATTGGAAGGACTGGTGCTAAAGTTGAAGTTCCAATACTTTGGCCAACTGATGTGAAGAGTCGACTCACTGGAAAAGATCCTGATTCTCGGAAATATTGAGAGCAAGAAGAGAATGGGGCGACAGAGGATAAGATGGTTGGATGGCGTCACTGACTCAATGAACATGAGTTTGAAGAAACTCCGGAAGATAGTGAAGGACAGGGAAGCCTCGCGTGCTGCAGTCCATGGGGTCACAAAGAGTCAGACACGACTGAGCAACTGGGCCACAACAACAAAAAGTACAATAGTTTTGTAAAGAAAACATAAAAGACCTAGTTAAATATTCCCTGTTAGGAATTTGAACATCATAAATATTTCAAATCATACCTAAGTTAACACATGCTTACTATAGGACTTTTGTAGACTTGGTCTCAATGATTTTGATTTGCTTGTGCAGAAAATGATTTACCAGCTTATTTAAAAACAAAAAAAACAAAAAACAATGATGCCCTACGAGATACGGAAACTTCCTCTAAGGTAACTGTAAACAAAATACTCTGGTACTGATGTCATACTTTTATTAGTAAATGTGAAAACAGTATAATCAGATATCCTGATGTTTTCTGAATGACATTTTACTCATTTTTTCTCATCACCTTCTTAGAAGATGTTGTAATTTAATGTGAACTTTGAGAAAATAAATATGAAATGACAGAATTGGGGAGAAAAAGACAACTCTATGGCAAAGATGGTGTGGACTGAATGGTCCAACATAAAATATGTATGATTAGGAATAATCTGATTAATAAACTTCTACTCATACAAATATGCTTAAAAGCTGAGAAAGGGTTTTGCTATTTTATGTACCTTTATTAAATCCTAATTGGGATACACTGTTTTCTTAGGATTAAAGATTGCATTTAGATTCCACTACTTTCAGTGTGATCCGTGCTAGGCTAAATGTTACCACTGCATATTCTGTAAAGGAAGGACTGGCTACACTTATTCATTCAATCCCTGGTGGTGCAGATGGTAAAGAATCTGCCTGCAATGCTGGAGACCCAGGTTCGATCCCTGGGTTGGGAAGATCCCCTGGGGAAGGGAATGGCAACCCACTCCAGTATTCTTGCCTGGAGAATCCCATGAAAGAGGAGCCTGGTGGGCTACAGTCCATGGGGTTGCAAAGAGTCAGACAGGACTGAAAGGCAAAGGAGAAAAGGAAAGATAAACCCATTTGAATGCAGAGTTCCAAAGAATAGCAAAGAGAGATAAGAAAGCCTTCCTCAGTGATAAATGCAAAGAAATAGAGGAAAACAATAGAATGGGAAAGATAGAGATTTTTTTCAATAAAATAAGAGATACCAAGGGAACATTTCATGAAAATATGGGCACAATAAAGGAAAGAAATGTCATGGACCTAGTAGAAGCAGAAGATATTAAGAAGAGGTGGCAACAATACACCTAAGAATGATACAAAAAAGATCTTCATGACCTAGATAACCATGATAGTGTGATCACTCATCGAGAGCCAGACATCCTGGAATGTGAAGTCAAGTGGGCCTTAGGAAGCATCACTATGAACAAAGCTAGTGGACGTGATGGAATTTCAGTTGAGCTATTTCAAATCCTAAAAGATGATGCTGTGAAAGTGCTGTACTCAATATGCCAGCAAATTTGGAAAACTCAGCAGTGGCCACAGGATTGGAAAAGGTCAGTTTTCATTCCAATTCCAAAGAAAGGCAATGACAAAGAATGCTCAAACTACTACACAATTACACTCATCTCACATGCTAGCAAAGTAATGCTCAAAATTCTCCAAGTCAGGCTTCAATAGTAGGTGAATCATGAGCTTCCAGATGTTCAAGCTGGATTTAGAAAAGGCAGAGGAACCAGAGATCAAATTGCCAACATCCGCTGGATCATAAAAAAAGCAAGAGTTCCAGAAAAACATCTATTTCTGCTTTATTGACTATGCCAAAACCTTTGACTGTGTGGATCACAAAAAACTATAGAAACTTCTTAAAGAGACTGGAATACCAGAACACCTTACCTGCCTCCTGAGAAATCTGTATGCAGGTCAAGAAGCAACAGTTACAACTTGACATGGAACAACAGACTGGCTCCAAATTGGGAAAGGAGTAGGTCAAGGCTGCATATTATCACCCTGCTTATTTAACTTCTATGCAGAGTACATCATGAGAAATGCTGGGCTGGATGAAGCACAAGCTGGAATCAAGATTGCCAGGAGAAATATCAATAACCTCAGATATGCAAATGACACCACCCTTATGGCAGAAAATGAAGAAGAACTAAAGAGCCTCTTGATGAAACTGAAAGAGGAGAGTGAAAAGTTGGCTTAAAACTCAACATTCAGAAAAGATCATGGGATCCAGTCCCATCACTTCATGGCAAATAGATGGGGAAACAATAGGAACAGTGTCAGACTATTTTCTGGGGCTCCAAAATCACTGCAGATGGTGACTGCAGCCATGAAATTAAAAGACACTTGCTCCTTGGAAGAAATCTATGACCAACCTAGACAGCATATTAAAAAGCAGAGACATTACGTTGCGAACAAAGGTCCATCTCGTCAAAGCTATGGTTTTTCCAGTAGTCATGTATGGATGTGAGAGTTGGACTATAAAGAAAGCTGAGTGCCCAAGAATTGATGCTTTTGAACTGTGGTGCTGGACAAGACTCTTGAGAGTCCCTTGGACTGCAAGGAGATCCAATCAGTCCATCCTAAAGGAGATTAGTCCTGGATGTTCATTGGAAGGACTGATGTTGAAGCTGAAACTCCAATACTTTGGCCACCTGATGTGAAGAACTGGCTCATTTGAAAAGACCCTGATGCTGGGAAAGATTGAGGGCAGGAGGAGAAGGGGATGACAGAGGATGAGATGGTTGGATGGTACCACTGACTTGATGGACATGAGTTTATGTAAGCTCTGGGAGTTGGTGATGGACAGAGGAGCCTGGCATGCTGCAGTCCATGGGGTTGCAAAGAGTCAGATGTGACTCAGGGACTGAACTGAACTGAGCTACTAACACTTTCATTTTCACTTTCAAACAAATGAGAAACAGATGTTAAGTGTGTGTCCAATCCCTGCCCCAAAGTTGCCTGTAGTCGGGCTAGAATAAGCAGTTTTATACCAACTTGGAGAAGGAAATGGCAATCCACTCCAGTATTCTTGCCTGGAGAATTCTACGGACAGAGGAGACTGGCGAGCTACAGTCCATGGGGTTGCAGAGTCAAACACGACTGAGTGATTAACACACACACCAACAAAATGCAGATAGATGCTACACACCAACAGAATTTATCAGTCCTTTCCAAATGGTTTTGTGTGTGTGTGAGCTCAGTCATGTCTGACTCTTTGTGACTGTGGATTATAGCCCACCAGGCTCCTCTGTCCATGGAATTCTTCAGGCAAGAATACTGGAGTGGTCTCTCATTTCTTTCTCCAGGAGATTCTCCAGCCCAGGGATCAAAACTGTGTTTCTTGCGTCTCCTACAATGGCAGGCAGACTCTTTACCACTAAGCTACCAGTGAAGTCATTAACTATTTCCATAGTTAATACTTGAAAGAAATATCTCTTTTAAAAACTTTGTTATCCAAAATTCTCACATAATATGGCATTTCCTATAAGTCAACCCAAATAAGTAAAATAAAATTAAATCTTTTTGTTAGGAATACTCAATTATTTCTCAATGTGGGGATTTTAAATTAAGTAAAAACAAAATTTAAAAGTTCCAGAACTCAAATGGTCACCAGACAATGAAAAATGATTCACAGGAAATAAGTAATAAAGGTTGAAAGACATTAACTAACAACTGTAGTTGGAATTCTCTATTGAAAAAGAGAGGGAGACAGCAAAAATAATAAGTTGCATTAAGAACTACATAGGGGAAAACAAAACTTTTTAAAATAATGGATTGGAAGCATTGCATTTACCTCTTTCACCAGTAAATTTTCTGCTTTGTGCTCTGCATCTTCAGGTACTGTTGAATACAAGGTTCGGATGTCCCAAGATACTGTGGTGGTCTGAGAACAACAAGGAAAGGGAATTAAATCTTCCAACTTGAAAGCATTGTGTAGACCACTATACCCAAGACACAATAAGAAAGTGTATTAGATCTCAGTATTTGAGGATAAGAGAAGACAGAAACTTCCATAGTTCTTAGCAATTTACTCTCTTCGAGGGAAGATTCATACCTCTTTTGATCACCACTAGTAGCATTACAGTTTCAAGCATGATCTCCAGGGGATCTTCCCGACCCAGGAATAGAACCTGGGTCTCCTGCACTGCAGGTGGATTCTTTACTGTCTGAGCCACCAGGGAGCATTACAGTTGCTGCTGCTGCTGCTAAGTCACTTCAGTCGTGTCTGACTCTGTGCGACCCCATAGATGGCAGCCCACCAGGCTCCCCTGTCCCTGGGATTCTCCAGGCAAGAACACTGGAGTGGGTTGCCATTTCCTTCTCCAATGCATGAAAGTGAAAGTGAAGTCGCTCAGTCGTGTCCAACTCTTAGCGACCCCATGGATTGCAGCCTACCAGGCTCCTCCATCCATGGGATTTTCCAGGCAAGAGTACTGGACCGGGGTGCCATCGCCTTCTCCGAGCATTACAGTTAGTCCCTCCTTATTTGTGGTTTCAGTTACCTGTGGTTAACCAGGGTCCAAAAATATTAAATGGAAACTTCTAGTGTTCTGTTCTGAGACGTATGATGGTATCTCAAGCCACTCCCCTCTGCCTGCCCCCACTATCTTATCTCATTGATCTTCTCAGGGTTCCAGGATCCAGGATCACCTAAAGCAGATGACCCTCCTTCTGATTTATTGTCAGAAGGTCAATAAATAGTAGCCTAATACTATGTCACTACATCATTAACCTCACTTCATCTCATCACCTAGGCATTTTATCATATCGTCACTGGAAGAAGGCTGAGTACAGTATGAGAAGATATTGTGAGACAGAGACCACATTCACATATTTTTTATTATAATTGTTCTATTTTACTATTAGTTACTCTTGTTAATCTTTTACTGTGCCTAATTTATAAGTTAAACATCATCACAGGTATGCGTGTATAGGAAAAAATAGTATTTACAGAGTACCATCTACACTTTCAGGCATCCACTAGGCATCTTGGGATGTATTCCCAATATACAATGGAAGAGGATGATATTACAGATCACTGTTTTCTCTGTGGAGCTCACAATTTTAAGCTGTTTCCTTCCATGGAGAAAACAAAAATTTGGGCATCTGTATATTTTGACTATTTATATTGGTACCTTTGTTGCTGCTAATGATAAAATACATTTGAAATGAAAAAGAAAACCTATAAAATCAGCAATATGTCAATCCTACTTTGAATAATCTCCTGAATATTCACAGGGTAAATTTGATGCCTTTCAGAAGCTGCGTGTGTGTAGCCACAGATAGAGTGGGAGAGAATAAAGGGTATTCAGTAAGTCTAGACCTTGAAGAAAATAAGTCATGTTTTTGGCGTCTTTATTTTCATAGAAATAAAACATCTTCAACTTTAAGCTAAACAAACCAATTTTTATTAAATGAATATACATCAACTAAAAGGATAAAGTATCTCTTCAAAGAAAACATTTAAAATGTAATGCATAGATTGTTTCTTCTGTATATTATCTTATGGGATGCCATGTAAGTTTGCAACCTCAGCCACCAGCTTCCTTTATTCTGTTCTCCTTGGTGATTACAGGGGTGCTGGGATGATGAGTCTGTTAGCATACATGGTACCAACAGTTGGGATCTTTTATTTTGTACACTGTCAAACCTACAAATCATATAGCACAATTTCCTGGTGGCTCAGATGGTAAAGAATCCGCCTGCAATGTAGAAGACATAACAGACTAAGGTTCAAGCCCTGGGTCAGGAAGATCCCCTGTAGAAGGGATGGCAACCCACTCCAGTATTATTGCCTGGCGAATCTCATGGACAGAGGAGTATGGCCAGCTACAGCGCATGGGGTTGCAAAGAGTAAAACATGACTGAGCTACTGACATTTTCACTTTCAGGATTCATGTGAGCTGTTCTAGATGAAGCGCAGACTGCAATGAAGGAGACATGGGTTCAGTCTCTGGGTTGGGAAGATCCCCTGGAGAAAGAAATGGCAACCCACTCCAGTATTCTTGCCTGGAGAATTCCATGGACAGAGGAGCCTGACAGGCTACACAGTCCACGGGGTTGCAGAAGAGTTAGACATGACTTAGTGACTAAACAACAACAACAGATGAAGGGCATTTTCCCTTCTAATTATTTAAGTAGATGAGAGTCTCAAAATCTGTCCTTACTTTCACAGAACGGGAAGGGGAGGGGTCCAGGGAATTTAGTCTTCTGAGTTCACAATGGCAACTGCAGCTCTGCCACCAGGGGCAGAATCATTCCTCATCTTCTAATCCTAGGCTCATATTTTCTTCAATTTTTTCTTTACTCTTGATATAAGCTCCTGGTGGGAAAGAAATCTGGTCTGTTTTGTTCACTGTTATAACCTCAGTGCCTGGCTGGGTGCTCAAATACTTACTTGTTGAGTGTGTGGGGTATGTGTCTGTGGTTGCCTGTTGTGTATGCCTGTGTGAATGCATGTGTGTGTGATGTGTGTCTGGTGTGTGTGTGTAGTGTCTATGTGATTATGCATGGAGGTAGGCTGTAGTTGACAGTGTGCGTGTGTGTATGTGCATGGTGAGTGTGTGTCACATGTGACTGAGTGTGGTATGTGAGTGTATCTGTGAGTGAATGAGTGTGTGGATGTGCATGTATATATGTGCATATTGGGAAGATGGTGTTTGGACCCTGAAAGAAGAAGAATGTCATGTGAATGTAACATGATCAAGGGATACAAAATAATGAGAAAATTATATTCAAGATACATCATATGGCAAAAATAAAAGCTCATCTTGAAACAGATAAAGAGCCTCTCTGTCAGTGTGTTTGTCCCAGGATTTGACTGTAGTGTGTGAAGGAAGTTTGGAAGTGCTCAGAGGCCATAGCTATTGATTCAAGCCAAGTGTAGATACACATACAGGGAACAATTACTTCCTATGTGAAGCATGCTGGGGCCAACGTGTGTGTGCTAAGTTGCTTCAGTCGTGCCCAACTCTTTGTGACCCCATGGAGTGTAGCCCACCAGGCTCCTCTGTCCATGGGATTCTCCAGGCAAGAATACTGGAGTGGGTTGCCATTTCCTACTCCAGGGGATCTTCCCAACCCAGGGACTGAGCCCAGGTCTCTTGTACCTCCTGCACTGGCAGGAGGGTTCTTTACCACTAGCGCCATCCGGCTCAGACAGTAAAGAATCTGCTTGCAATGCAGGAGACACGGGTTTGATCTCTGGGTTGGGAAAATCCTCTGGAGAAGGAATGGCAACCCACTCCAGTATTCTTGCCTGGAGAAATCCATGGACAGAGGGCCCTGGTGGGTTATAGTCCACGGGGTCACAAAGAGTTGGGCATGACTGACCAACTAACATAGACACACAGAGCCACCTGGGAAGCCCCCAAAGTATGAAACACTTCACGAATTTGCATTTTCATAGTAAGTCCTACATTTTGGGAGTCAATGTAGAACTTACTATTATTTAGATTTTACATTTTTATTCCTTTTGAATTGCCTCTTTCAAATTGTTTCTTTTATGTTATTTACTCTGTTAGAAAATAAACAGTAAACAAACTCCATTGAGGCTGAAGTAGAAGATGAGAATCCGTGCCTGAAGTGAGCTCTGGGGATTATTGCTGGATTTCAATTATCTGGGGATAACTTCTTTCCTGTTTGGACAGATAATTTGCAGATACACAATGTAACTTGATTGGTTTCCAGGGAACATTACATACTGTGATCTACTGGCAAGATTAAGGATTTTTTTTCCTCTAATTCAAAAATTTTTCCATATTTCAATCATTATTTTATAATAAAATTTTTGTATTAAAGCAAGACTCCTCTTTTTCATTATCCACAACAGTTTCTTATTGATTTCTTGCCTTTAAAAAAATAATATCTTCTCTAAAATACTCTAAATCTGATGGACAGTGAAGGGACCTGCAGTTTAGTTTCCTGTTTAGTTATACCATAAGCCTGTTGTCCCACTAAGATCAGTACTCTGTGGTATAGTTCAATAGAGTGAATAGTGAGCTGGTTTAAGAAGTTGTTTTTTTTTCTTTATAGTAGGTTTCTGGAAGGTGGGCTTGGGTTTCCGGTAACGATAATCACACGATTATTTGATTTGTAATGTTACCAGAGTAAAGATTAGGGCCCCAAATACATAGGGTAATGCTCACACTTGATGTATGATTGGAAGTTCATTGAATTTGGAGTAATAAAAATTAATAATATGTACGATGGTTATGTATGATTCCTGATGACCTCTAGATATGAGATGATGTCAGTTCTTTACTAAGGCAGTTAGAGCTGAGCCACTCTTATGTAACCACATGAGAAATAGACAACAATATCTTACAACATGCAAATCTAATACCTTGTACAGAGTACACAGATACAAGAAAAGGAATGTAGAATAAGACACTACTGACCTCAGTTATAGTTTGCCATAATATTGGAGACTTTACTTGAAAAAGCAGAAGGCCTCCATAAAATTTCAACTTTAAGAATTGGAGAGCTTCTACTCATTTTTTTTTATTCCTTTTCTTCACTTTTAATTGAAGTGCAGTTGATGTACAATATTATATAAATTACAGGTGGACAACATAGTGATTCACAATTTTTAAAGGTTATATTCCGTTAATAGTTACTACACAATACTGGCTATATTCCCTGTATTGTATTATATATCCTTGTAGCTTAGTTTATACATAACAGTCTGTACCTCTTCACCCCTTATCCCCATCTTGTTCATCACCCCTTATCCCCATCTTGCTCATTTTTAATTTCTTTCATGTGTCTCTGTTGAAGCAAAAATAAATTGATTAAATAAGAAGAAAAGTATACAGAGTCATATTTGTTAAGGGTATTAACATGGCTACAAAGAATTTCTTTTCTGAGAATTAGATGCTTTCAGACCACTACAAATTGCCTTGGCCACAACAGACTTCCTGTTCTCTTTTATAAACCCTCTGGTCGACAATTAGTAGAGCTCAATAGCATGAGACGGAGCTGAGACTCAACTGGCGCTCAGCCAAGCTCCTCTTCTGGTGGTAGAGTCTTATAAGGGGCCTATTGTCCAGAGATTAGGCATTTGGAAATAAAAACTGTCCTTTTATTTACGAAACAAGACATGCAGGCCTGTGTGTGTAGTTTCAGGTCCATGACATTCAGACATCCTCCACTGCAGCCCTGACACGCTCTGGTTCCTTCTACTCTGTAGTGGGTCATCTCTGTGGCTTTGTCACAGCCACCATTCTGCTGGGGACCGCAGAAGTCGTCATTCCAAGCACACAGCGGCCATTTCTCAATCGGCCAAAGGCCACTGTCAAGAGTCTAAAAAAGAAGTTTCTTTTCCTATCCTGGAGTTGAGCAAAGATTCTTCTGACAGCGTTGTTGATCCCAGCTGCTCAAAAACAGCGGACAATAATGATGGTGTTTAGAATAACCCATCAGTGGAGCTTGAGGAGTCAACAATCCCCTCAATAAGGACTATTAACTAATACTTCATGTCAATTCCAACCTAAGCATGTGTTTTAAAGTAGTCTTCACCTAAATTTCTCAAATTAAAACACTGATACTGCTTTTTATCCTAGGAGAGCAGACATGTAACACTACATCTGTTGCTTGAAATACATTTTTACCCCATTCAGAAGAGTATTGTGATTTTAATTTTTTTTTTAATAGGTGAGCATTTCACATTAATACTTTTAATGTGCTTTCAGGGAAAGGTCCTTCTTGCTTTGCTAAAGTTAAATTGTATGGGAAATGCACAAATGGTGAGCAGTTGCCCATAACTGGACCCTCGTCATCAAACAACCAGGTCAAGCCTGGTGATTCATCCACCATAGTATTTAAGTATATAATTAAGGAACTTTGGAAATCTGTTTCAAAACCTTTTTACTCTTGGACAAGCAAACCACTGAGCAAGTCACTTCCTTTTTTCTGTGCTTCATTTTCTAGGCTCCAAAATGTGTCTCACCTCCTCCAAGGAAGTACATTTTATGTATGGAAAACTCTGAGTATTAATAGATCACAGTGTTCCAACAATAGAAAGATAGTATTGCATTGGGGTCTGCCCTCGGCAAGGACTCAGAGGCTGTGGTCTGAGCTCACTCTCCAGGAAGCATAGGGGAACAGCCTGATCCCTGTGAGGCCTGCAGACAAGGATTCATGGGAGAGCAAACAGAAGCAAGACACAAGACAATCCCCCACAGCCACTCGCCATGGCATCATTTCCAATGGCTGCTCACACTTCTCCTTCATTCTGGGCTCATGCCTACACATGACTTGCCCATTTTCCTTCTCCTTTCATAAATCTTTTTACCTTGTTCTTTCCTAATCTCAGGCTTGATATAGATATCAGTTCTTCTGAAAATTCTCTCTAATTCATCCATCACGCATCTTCTCTTCTTTGAACTATATCATTTACTGTCTGTATCACCCATGAAGTCTGCAGCTAAACTATAGAATATTTTAGATTCATAAGCTTTGCTAGTGATTAACTCAGCCAGTCATTTCACATGTGTGGTTTTGTTTGTTTGTAAGCAAGCCACATTAAATCCCCTTTGGCAATAAAATATTACTACAAATGAAATGTACTGCCATGCTCTTTATTGTGGCTCTGGTATATTGTTATTCTTTTTAAAGAATGATGTACCTGAATGCAGACATATATTTTTATGATTTTTTGGTATCCTGTCTCTGACCACCTACATCACACCTATCTTAACAACTCAAAACATCCTTATCTTTAAAATAGCAGTGTTATTGAAATATAACTGATTTGCCATAAAATTCACCCTTTCAAAATGAACTCAGTAGTTTTAAGTCTATGCATGGATTATGCAATCATCATCACTATTTAATTTTAGAACATTTTCATCACCCCCAAAAGAAACTCCATATCTACTAGAAGTTACTCCCTTTCTCCCTTCTCCCCAGCCCTAGGTAACTGTAACCAGCTTTCTGTCTCTAAGGATTCTCCTACTGTGGACATTGCATGTGGATGAAATCATACCACGGGTATTCTTTTGGGACTGGCCTCTTTTGCTTAGCATAATGTTTTCAAGTTTCACCCACATGTATCAGTACTTCATTTCTTTTTATTGCTGAATACTAGTCCATTGTATGGATATACCACACTGTTTATCCACTTCATTTGATGGACGTTTGGGTTGTTTTCAAGGTTCACTCATGTTATAACATGTATCAGTACTGTATTCCTTTTTATGGCTGAATAATATTCCATTGTATAGACATACCACACTTTGTTTATCCACTCTTCAGTTGATGAACATTTGGGTTGCTTCCACTTTGGATTATGAATAATACTGCTATGAATATTCCTACAAAAGTCTTTATATGGACATATATTCCTAGCACAATCAAGTCCAGAGCAGTCTCATTTTCACATATCCTTTACTGAATTGAAGTAAGCCCTCTAGAACCCCTTCTCTGCAATACTACAATGGTACCACTCACTGTGGGATTCAGGGGGTTAATATTTCTCCCAAATCATGCACCTTATTTTTATAAGAAGCAGTTGGCTCAGAGCATGCTGTTTCGACAGAAACTCTATAGCAAAAATCAAGGTGCTTATGCTTGATTTCTGTCGTCATAGTTACTCTATATCCTTGAACAAGAGCCTTTCCAAATCTCAGCTTCCTTAGCTTGTAAATGAGAGGAATATTCTAACTTAGAATAATCTAGTTTGACAAAGACTCTTACTTAGCTTTTAAATTTCGATCACAGTGTTCTTGCATGAACACCAAGAGCCATTTAAAGTCTGATTTCAGGCTAAGAAACCAAGGATTAAAAAGAGGTTGACATTCCTATAAAATGTTAGGCTGTGTCTCAGTAAGAGACAAAAGAGGAAGAAAATAAACACTCATAGCTTTTCTGCTTTTCCATTTAAGACATATTAAGGTCTGTATTTCTGCTTCCTCTGACAAAATGACCCATGTGGTTGAGCATGGAAGTCCCCACATACCAGGCTGCTTTTTATAGCTAAAAACATTCTATGAAAGAACAAATGTTAAATCACAACTGACTAAGTTCTGCTAATAAGTCATAAAAAATGCAGGATGTATTTGTCAGCCCTGAGACTCTAATTCTGAACTACTGATATGAAGAAAGGATTTGAGAAGATCATGTCAACTCTCTCGACAGGCTATTTTGGAGTGTAATGTAAACCTACGAGTTTGAGAATGCCACTGACCAGTGCTGAAAGGCTAACCTTTCAAGCCGGCTTCTTGATCTTGTTGGTGTCCTTGCTGTCTACAACAGAGCTCACAGACAACTGGGTCAGGAAACTGACGAAACAGCAGTGTGGCTGGGGTGGGCAAGATGGAAATACAGGTGATAGGGTGGCCTTTCCACAGCATCAGTATTGCTTTCGAACCCCTGAACTTTCTTCTTTAAGGTTTTTACATCTCCTAGAAATGATGCCACTTCAGGCTTTCTGTGTCTTTCGCTCAGAAAGAAACTCATTTCTGGCTTTCTCACTTTTTTGTTCTGCTTTTTTGTATCAGCCTCTCCTTCAATGGAATCACTCCACAATATGATTCAATGTGTCCTTGAAACTGTTCTTTAGCTCTTGTTTTTTCCCCCTACTCTCCTTGCCTATTTGTGAAGCCACAGTTTGGTGACTAAGTTCTTCATTTTTTGGTCTTCAGTTTCTATCACTACCAGTTTCAAAAAGAAAGATGAGAAAAACAAGAGTAGCAAACACAGTTATTGAAGGAATACGTGTTTTTGAAATGAATGAGTTAATAAACACATCTAGACTGCTTATTCCAAGAAACCATTATGATGCAAGCACTGCAGAAGATCACACTGCCTGCGTCCAGCACCCACACACCAGAGGAAGTATTTCTACCTCATGGGCCAAGAAAGAGGAAAATACTTCTACTTTGGTGTCTTAATCTAGAAGAAGATTATGTTAATTCAATGTTCAACAATCTTTACTGAACACCCATGAGCCAGATGTTGTGTTGGGTACTTAAAATACAGATATGAATTGATTTCTCCCTTGCCTAGTAACAGCTAGTGAATAAGTACACGGTGTTACAGGGAGGAAATCAGCCTTTGTTGATGGCGGCTAAGTGCTGGTCAGTGAACTGCACGGAATGAGCCTCTGGGGAAGAGGATTATGATCTTAGTGCAGTTTTTTTTTAAGGTTAAGATGTGTCAAAGACGAAAGTAGCATATTAGTGATCTCAACAAAGTCAATGACTTCATTCTCTTTATTCTCAAATTTCATTTCAGAATGGCCTTTTTGGTTCCTAAAAGCACTCAGAATTATATTCTAAATAACCTAAGAGATTTCCCTGGCAAATCCGGTGGTTAACACTCTTTGCTTCCAATGCAGGGGACGCGAGTTCAATTCCTGGTCAGGGAATTAAGCTCCCATATGCCACATGGCACAGCCAAAAATAAATAAATAAAAAATTAAAAGTCTACATGTGTCTGAAAGATAATTCATGAAATAAATATTCGTTTTCTCTTTGCTTGGTGCCAAGTGCCATTCCAGTTGCTGGGGGCCTCACCATGATCAAGACAGGGACATTCCTGCTTGAGGTTACTCTTTGATGGTGAGAAACACGTGACAGGAGTGAAAAAGCAAATTGAGATATTTCTAGGCACTGGTAAGTGTTATAAAGAGAAGCAAACAGGGGATGTGAGTGACACAGGGTGGGGGTGGGGTAATGTAGGTTGGAAATCAAGGATGGTTCTTTGAAGAGGTAGCATTTGAACTGAATCATGAATGAAAGATACAAGTCCCTGTGCAGGGTGCATAAAGGCCCCACAGAGCAGGTGGGCTTGGCAGGTTCAGTGAGCACAAAGAATGCTAGGAGGGAAACAGGACTGGAAGATAAGTACTCAGCAACATCAGGAGTCAGATGAGAAGTTGGATTTGACTCTAAAGGCAATGGGAAACCACTGGAAAGTTTTAACTAGAAGTGCAGCACAGCTGTTGTTGCTATTCAGTTGCTAAGTTGTGTCTGACTCTTTGTGACCCCATGGACTGCAGCACACCAGGTTTCCCTGTCCTTCTTTATCTCCCAGAGTTTGCTCAAACTCATGTCCATTGAGTTGGTGGTGGTGCCATCCAATCATTTCATCCTCTGTCTCCACCTTCTTCTTTTGCGTTTATTCTTTCCCAGCATCAGGGTCTTTTCCAATGACTCAGCTCTTCACATCAGGTGGCCAAAGTATTAGAGTTTCAGCTTCAGCACCAATCCTTCCAATGAATATTCAGGGTTGATTTCCTTTAGGGCTGACCAGTTTGATTTCCTTGCTGTTCAAGGGATTGCCAAGAGTCTTCCCCAGCAGCACAATTCCAAAGCATCACTTCTTCAGTATTCAGTCTTTTTCATGGTCTAATTCTCAGATGCATACATGACTACTGGAAAAACCATAGCTTTGACTACAGACTTTTGTCAGCAAAGT
This sequence comes from Bos indicus x Bos taurus, assembly GCF_003369695.1. Lineage (NCBI taxonomy): Eukaryota > Metazoa > Chordata > Mammalia > Artiodactyla > Bovidae > Bos > Bos indicus x Bos taurus. The sequence continues at coordinate 112,929,755 of NC_040077.1, forward strand.
GACGTCTTTGCTTTTTAATATCCTGTCCTGCTTTGTCATATCTTTTCTTCCAAAGAGAAAAGTGAAAGTGTTAGTCACTCAGTTGTGTCTGACTCTTTGTGATCCCATGGACTATAGCCTGCCAGGCTTCTCTGTTCATGGAATTCTCCAGGCAAGAATATTGGAGTGGGTTGTCATTTCCTTCTCCAGGGGATCTTCCTGATCCAGGGATCGAACCTGGGTCTTCTGTATTGCAGGTAGATTCTTTACCATCTGAGCCACTAGGGAAGAGGAGGCGTCTTTTAATTTCAAGGCTGCAGTCACCATCCACAGTGATTCTGACACCCAAGAAAATAAAATCTGTCACTGTTTCCACTTCTTCCCCATCTATTTGCCGTCAAGTGATGGGAACGATGCCATGATCTTTGTTTCCTGAAAGTTGAGTTTTAAGCCAACTTTTTTGCTTTCTTCCTTCATCAAGAGACTTTTTAGTTCCTCTTCACTTTTTGCCATTAGAGTGGCATCATTTGCATATCTAAGGTTGTTGATCTTTCACCTGGAAATCTTGATTCCAGCTTGTGAGTCATTCAGGCCAGCATTTCACATGATGTACTCTGCATATAAGTTAAATAAGCAGGGTGACAATATACAGCCTTGACATACTCCTTTCTCAATTTTGAACCAGTCCACTGTTCCATGTCAATGGCATTATCTGATTGTATTTCCGAAAGCTTCCTTTGAATAAATCAAAGCAAGGCAAAGAAGGATGCAGGAAGACCAGTCAAAGGCTATATCTGGGGATACAAATGAAAAAGGATGATAATGGCTTGGGCCAGCAGTGTACATGGAATACTGCCTTGGTAAAAAATTATCTCCTTTAAGGGGTATCGAGGACCAGAGCAAGCCCTTGTCTCTTGTTATTTCTTCACCATGAGCATTCTTAATCGACTTTAGTTTTCATCCATATTAGGGCACACACTGCTTAAACATGGGGCTTTTGTTTTTCTTGTCAGTCTCTCTTGTCTAGGAACTGCTATTCTATATTCAGCACCTCGTGGGTCCTGAATAAATATTGATTAAACAAACCAAGTGATGAATCATGTCTGCTGCAGTGTGGGTGCTTGGTAACGTGGAAACACAGAAGTAAGCTGGATTCTTCCAGCCATAAGGCACAACCGGAAAGGACATTTGGAAGGAGAGTGGGGAGCTTGGGACTGCTTGCCCTCCTTTCATTCTGAGGAACCACTGGGAAGCCCAGAGAATCCTTACCCATCACTCAAGGATGGGCCTAGGAAATGATACCCTAGCCAGGGAAACGGAAGCCTTGCTGTTGCTGAGCAACACCTCTGAATGTGATGCAGAGTGTGGATGGAGCACACAGTGGCAGAGGGCATTTAAGGAAGGGTTTTACACAGAATCCGCCTGCAATTCAGGAGACCTCAGTTTGATTTCTGGGTTGGCAAGATTCCCTGGAAAAGGGATAGGCTACCCACTTCAGTGTTCTTGGGCTTCCCCTGTGGCTCAGCTGGTGAAGAATCTGCCTGCAATGCGGGACACCTCGGTTAGATCCCTGGGTTGGGAAGATCCCCTGGAGAAGGGAAAGGCTACCCTATCCAGTATTCTGGCCTGGAGAATTCCATGGACAGTCCATGGAGTAGCAAAGAGTCGGACACGACTAAGTGACTTTCACTTTTCACTTTACACAGAAGGAGAGGAGAAAACCCCCAAAACAAATGAGGTTGTAATGTATAGTGGGGATTCCCAAACTTCTTCTGTAAAGGGTCAGATAGTAAATCCCTTAGGGCCCTCTCTCTCTGTTGCAATTACTGCTTGTACTTGTGGACAGTCATGTCTGACTGTTGCAATCCCATGGACTGTAGCCCACCCGGTTCCTCTGTCCATGGGATTTTACAGGCAAGAATATAGGAGTGGGTTGCCAGTTCCTCCTCTGGGGAATCCCCCAGACCCAGGGATCAAACCCGCGTCTCCTGCATTGGCAGGTGGATTCTTTACCACGGAGCCGCCTGGGCTGTACCTCTGTTGTAACTCTGCAGCCATATCATGAAAGCAGCCACTGACAACAGGTGAATGAAAAGGGGTCACTGGGTTCAAATAAAACTTTATGGATACCCAAATATAAATTTCATATAATTTTCATGGATTATAAAATATTCTTTTCTCCCCTTCAACTATTTAACAAAATTCTTTGAAGAAAATAAAATAGGGTGCTGTTTTAAAAAAACATGAAAACCATTCTTAGTTATGAGACATGCAAATTTAGGTGACAGGCCACCCATGAACCATAGTTTTTCAACCCCTGCGTTGTAGAGTAGGAACGAGAGAAAACAATTCATCTGAATATTGTTCAAAAGCCGGCAACTTGATGTAATAATATTCAACACTATCCTTTTGTTTGTCAAAACACTGCTTCATGCAAATGAAAATTTAGCTGTTTGTCTAATATGATATTTTCTGATAAGAGCGTGGTGTCCAGTGTCTCTTGAGCACCTGCTAATTGCAAGCTATGCTCCCGTTTACACTCCCAGCTTCATCTATACCCGCTATGTGTTTTCCCTGCACAGACCAGATGAGCTTCTAATGACATGCACCAGGTCATGTGGTGCCCTTCTTGAAACACTCCGGTGACCTGCCACTTGCCTTTCGGATAAAACGCAAATGTTTTACCTTGTCCTTGCTTGACCTCTGACCACCCTCTGGTCCACCCATACCGCTCTTCAATCTCAGATCTCTCCAGGGCCTTTGCAGCAACTTCCTGCAGCCTGACACCCTCCTTCCTGTCTCAGCTTTTAGCAGGGCTGGTCCTCCTTGGGAATTCAGACCTCAGCTCAAATGTCAGCTTGTCAGAGGTGCCCTTGAGCATCCAGTCTAGCTTAGTTCTTCTCCTCATTATTTCTATTACTTGGCCCTGTTCATTCTTCACAGAACTCTTGTCTTTATCCAAATTATCTTGCTAATTAATTTATTTACCGTTCTTTTTTTTTTTTTTTTTGCCTGATTCCTTCTACCAGAAGGCAAGCTTCATTAAAACAAGGTAATTTCTGCCTAATCACTGCTATTTTCCCATTCTGAGATTAATATCTAGCATTTGGTATTAGAGTTTGTAATTTGTTGAATGAATAAAGGAAGGACATTTCATGAGAGTGATAGAGTGTTCCATTCAGAACTGTGCTAGTATTTTACCCCAGTTGGGACTGAGGGTGACTGTGTATGACAGGGTAGGGGGGTTTGGTAAGGGACGAAGAGCATGGTTTTGAGAAATTGGTGAGTACCGGATTTTGGAAAATCCCCTGCGAAACACTTCATTTGGAAGGCAATGGGGGTGGTCATAGAAGGGTCTTTAGCAAGTACAAGATGAAAGAACTGTGTATTTATTGAAATGTTTACCTCAGGAAAATAACAAAGTATGTTATGATATCCTTTGTTTACAGTATTAAGGATAGTGAAGGATGTAATCAGATCAGCCTTTGTTTAAATGAATGTGGAAAGATGCCAAAAAATGAATTCAAATTAATGAAATGTTACATTGCATCTATATGCCTCTGTGCTTATTCGCTTTGTTGTGTTTAACTCTTTGTGACTCCATGGACTGTAACCTGCCAGGTACCTCTGTCCATGGGGATTCTCCAGGCAAGATACTGGAGTAGGTTGCCATGCCCTCCTCCAGGGGATCTTCTCAACTCAGGGATCAAATCCAGGTCTCCCGCATTGCAGGCAGATTCTTTACCATCTGAGCCACCAGGGAAGCCCAAGAATACTGCAGTGAGTGGCCTATCCCTTCACCAGGGGATCTTCCTGACCCAGGAATTGAACTGGGGTCTCCTGCATTGCAGGCAGATTCTTTTCCAGCTGAGTTACCAGGGAAGCCCACATGCCTCTACTCTCTTTTTCAAAATATATATTTTATATCATTTATTTTGGCGTTATAGTATGGCATGTGGGATCTTAGTTCCCAGACTAGGGATTGAACCCATGCCACCTGCAGTGAAAGCACAAAGTTTTAACCATAGGACTGCCATGGAAGTCCCTCTACTCTCTTCTTGAGTTGGGGGAACTTGGAGTAGCTTTTGACATATTTCTCAATAACAGAGCTAGAAGAAAAGGGGCTCCCAGTGTCAATGTTTTGTGTATGCTGTATGACAAAAAGAGACTGTTCATCAAGGTTTACCTTTGGTCTGAAAGAAAAGGAGGATGTGGAATTAAAAAGCGAAACTTGGTTCAACTTTGTGCTAGCAGTTCAGGCCCCGTGGCCTGATCTGACCACGGAAATGAGATTTCTGCCCAAGATAAGTCTCTCTTAAATGTGTCAAATGCTCAAGTGAGAAACATTTAAAAGTCCAAAAAACAGATTGGAAGATTTCTTTTTATTGCCTACAGATTTCTCCCATTACTTTACTCCTTTACTCCCATTACTCCTTTCTCCCATTACTCTTGGTACTTGGAACAGAAAATTGTTGACTTCCAGTTATCTACTTTTTAATTAATCCATGGATAAATGTGAAAAAAATGAACCTTTAGAAGCCAGAAGCCAGATTTGTCCCAAAGACACAAGAAGGAATGGGGGTTTGAGGTTGCATGAGGAAGTGTCAGCCCTGGGGCCCCAGCAACTTGTCAGAGGCTTCCAGGGACAATGGCTGTTTCTCAAGGTTACCTTGAAGTTGCCTTTTCATCTACTTTAAGATGATCAGGTTTGTAATGCTTAAGACTACTTTTAGGGAAAAAAAAAAAAAAGGGAAACATTGCTATCTGCCCATTGAGATCTCTGTTATATAGATATTCATTAATAATTTAAACAGTTTTAGTTGATCAGAGATGGAATGTTTGGGACACTTGGGTGCTCATCATCCATAATTTTACTGTGCGTGTCTCCAAAATGAATCTCCTTTTTATTCATTCACTCCACTACCCTCTGTGTGCCTGTGATCATTGTCCTTAAGGAGACATGTCTCAGATTACAAACTCTTCCATGAAGATACACTTGCCTCCCTTTCCTTGTCCACAACACTCAACAAAGGACAACCAAGATTAAGGGTGAAGTTTTTAAAGAATTGTATCTTTTGTGCCAGGAGATTCCCACCTCTGCTATTGGCTGGTTACAGTTGCTTAGAAGCTTTCAGTTACAAATGGCCTAAGGGAGAAAGTGCTCTGCGAGGCCAGGTAAGTGGTGAGAAACCCAGATATTGCAAAGGATACAAGTACCACTTGGAGCCAGGCAGCACCCCATGCCCCTCCCATCCCAAGAGGCCACTGTATCACTGAGCCTCCAATCTTCCAATATTAGAAGGCCCTTGGGCACTTTCTATCATCAGATATGATGATAGAGACATTACTATGATGATGATAGTTCCCTCTGTGATGATGGTGATTCAGGATGATCACGGGAAGAGGGCTGAGCTCCCCAAGTCTATAAGGAAAGACAGTGACCCAATTTGGGAGGATCTTATATCACCCTGTGGGGCCCTTCTGTACTTGGACGGCTTGAAAAGACAACACTTACTGAAAAGTCGTCACTGGGGAAGAACAGGAGATCTCGAAGGGGATCATTCTGATAGGTCTTTTCAAGTTCTTCAATGACAGTTTCATAATCCAAAGGCTCGAGAAGCCGAGGCTTTTCTTGCTGTAGACAAAGAAAATATCACATTAACCACCGACATGTAAAATCTCGCTTCTTCTCAACATGTGGTTGGAGTTCATTTCTTACAACCATCAAAGCTTTGACACTGTGCAGTCCTTCCAGGGGAGTCAGGGAGACTCCAGGCATCTGGAGCAAAGCCACAGAAGTATTATTTCCAGATCTGAAATAATATGAGATCTTGACATACCTGACATCTCATTCAGTGACTTAAGCTGTTGGCACCGAGCCCCTCATGCACACGGTTTTCAGCCCTGTCACATCCCTGGAGTAGACAGTTGGGTAAACTTGATCTTTGTCAATGTGAAGAAAGGCCTTCTGCTTACTTGCTCTAGTATTATGATTATCATCATCATTTTTGGTGGATTAGATACTTCCTTGAGAGGTCTACTTGGGTCTGTTTCAAAACACTGTCTCCTTGCTAGCAATCAAAGTATTACAGACTGTCTTAGTTGTCACTGAAACATGGATCCTATGTCAGGATTAACTGCTTGGCTCTAAGCCTCTTTGCTGATATAGACAGAAGTTAGGTAATTCTCTAGTAAAATTGAACAACACAATTATTATGGATACAGTGTGGTGAAAATGGAGAAGAGTTTGAAAAAAATAGCCAGATAATCTCATCACATTATAGTCCTGAAGTCAAAGGAAAAGCACTTCCCTCAGAGAAGCTGCCCAAGAGATAAATGCCAGTGGGAGGAAGGTGGTTATTTCATTCTATGGTCGATGTGTTTATCCCAAACAGAACTCACAAAGTGAGAAACTTGGAGTCCAAAATAAAGAATAAAATATTACAGAAGACCAAGGACACAGTTTGAGTTCCCTTAGCCCTTGGATGAAGCATTCATACAAACTAAATAAAAACAGATGACTGGATTATTTGGGGGCTCCTGGAAGCTAGAGTGGTTGCCAAAATATGCATGCTACAGTGGTCTCATCAGTTCAGTTAAGTCGCTCAGTCATATCCGACTCTTTGTGACCCCATGGACAGTACACCAGGCCTCCCTGTCTATCACCAACTCCCGGAACCTGCTCAAACTCATGTCCATGGAGTCGGTGATGCCATCCAACCATCTCATCCTCTGTTGCCCCCTTTTCCTCAAAAATGAGAAAAAAAAATTTGTTTCATTGGCCATGTCGATGACATCAATAGACCCTTTCCCATCAACCCCATGCCTCCCTACTCTGCAAAGCCACAGATTTAGCTTTAACTTCTAGAGCCTTCTTTGGAAGATCTGTGCTGGTAAAGCTCCAGAAACTGTTACTGATATTTTAATAATTGCTAATGAGCTCCTCAAAGTAGCAGTCAATGTTTTTTCCAAATACAAACAAAACAAAATGTACCACAGTGGACTAACAACAAGGATTTCTATGTGCTTTCTGCATTACAGTCAAACCAAACCCATTCTACAATGCTTAAGTAAACTGAGGACTATGAAAAATGAGTACTCACACTGGAAGGGCCCTTCAATTAAGATTGCTGATTTAGCAAATGAAAATACAGAACTCCGTGTGGAACTGGGAGAAAAGAAGAAATTTAGTTGCCTGACATAATCTATTTAGTGAAAGAATTTTCAAGTAGAAGATACAGAGATACTATGGTATGATGGGTGATTTTTTTTAAAAAGTCCTTCTTGCATCTTTCCCCTGCCTTTTGATATGAGTATTCTATTTTAGACTTATTTTAAGTTCCAATTGCCTATTTTCCCAGGAAATTAATTCCAAGGAGCAGAGATTGATAGCTCAAGAGGCAAATGTAGGCTCCAGATGTTGCTTTTGGCTCACTTATTATATTTTTAGTTTGTTTTGAGTGTCTTTGAGTAGTGGTATATCATTACAGGTCAGCAATAGTCCTCAATAACCTATCGCCTCTTACCCTACAATGTCGCATTTATTTTTTTTTAACTTTTTATTTTATATTGGAGTATATTTGATTAACAATGTCCTGTTAGTTTCAAGTGTACAGCAAAGTGATTCAGTTAGGTTGTTACATAAAGTTGAGCAGAATTCCCTGTGCTATAAGTAGGATCTCAAGGGTTATCTGTTTTTATCCCTATCCCTCTCCCTTTCCCCCCCTGTTAGTCATAAGTACTCCAAGCCTTTGAGTCTATATCTGTTTTGTAACTAAGTTCATTTGTATCATAATGTCAGATTTACATTGCCAGTTGCCCCAATAAGCCTTCAAGTTTGAAATACCTGGCTTATTCTGGAACTTCTTCCCTTTTCCCCCAATAATCTGTTTGTGTAGGAAATGTAGCAAGTAAAACAGAATGCATTATAGAAGAGTTAGGGTGTCTTATCTCTGCCATCAACTTGGTTGGTTACATCCTGTTTCCTCACTTTCTTCAGCTCAAGTGTCTCATGTCCTTCCACCAACAGCTCAGGATGTGACTACTTACACTTTCTCTTTTCTCTCCCTTCTTCACACCAGTATGAACAGGAGTGTGAGAGCATGGTTTGGTGCACATGGCAATTTATTGGTTAAGGCAAATGACATAAGGATGTTCTAGAAGGTCTTCTATAATCTTCTCACTATCCATCTAATTTTATCTCCCATTAGTCAAAAATTCGAGCATTAATAAACAACCCCATGTCAAGGATATCTTTCAAAGAAGATAATCTTTTTATCTATTATTTAATTATACTAGGGTCCAAACTCTATCCAAAATTAATCCCACATAAAGTAGTACAATAGGAAAATCAAAATTCACAAATCATGGGTTATTAATAAGACCACAGGAAAACTAAATCCTAAACTCTTCTTAATATACACAATAAATGGCATTGCCTGTAAGCATCTGTTGGAAGGTATATTTTTATCTATTCATTTCAGGCTCTGACATGTCAGACAATTAATGAATGACATTATTAAACCTTTCCTGTTTAAAATGTTGCACCGAGGTTGTCCTGACATGGGGCTGCAAAGCCTAGCAGCTCTGCTTCATATAGTTTATCAAATTTTGGACTCTGCGGGATAAGTAAAATCCCATCTTTCCAGAGAATGTGCTAAATGGTGTGTAATATTCAAGATGTTCAGTGTTTAATTATTTGGAATATATGAGGTTTATACATAAAAATCGGAGAAGGCAATGGCACCCCACTCCAGTACTCTTGCTTGGAAAATCCAATGGACGGAGGAGCCTGTTAGGCTGCAATCCATGGGGTCGCTAAGAGTTGGACACAACTGAGTGACTTCACTTTCACTTTTCACTTTCATGCATTGGAGAAGGAAACGGCAGCCCACTCCAGTGTTCTTGCCTGGAGAATCCCAGGGACGGGGGAGCCTGGTGGGCTGCCGTCTATGGGGTCGCATAGAGTCGGAAACAACTGAAGTGACTTAGCACACATAAAAATAATCCTGATACCGTCCATAGTACCTAGAGCCTGAGATTTGGTGATACTTGCCAAGGATGCTTTCTGTATCTGTGATGGTGAGAATCCAGGTTACGCAATCCATAGTTCTCTCTGGATCAAGAGAGCTGTTGGTTCTGTGTTTTGGTCAAAGAGACAGATGTATACAAGGATGATGGGATCAGTTAATTTCTCACTACTGCTTTTACAGAGATGTTGAGTGAAACTGGGAACTGAGCAGCATAGATTTATAGCTTTACAATGGTTGGGTTGTCCCTCCTGAATTTAATGTGCTTCTTGCTTTTGGAAATGCACCAACTGGGAGAAGGTATGTGCCAAGATTACTCTGAATTGGATTGGATTTTTATAGCGCTTTTTACTCTTACTCTTTTCCTCTCAAATGAGTAATGAATTTCATTAGCTGTTCTAAAAATCACTCGAGGCATGGGAAAAGGCACCCACCAGTGCCCATTATTATGTGGCAGGGCCAGTGCTATACCGCCGTGGGAATAGGGCTATTCTCCTGATATGGTATGAAGACATTTGTTTGGTCTACCCACTCCAAACCCACAGCTCTCTTCCAATTCGACTTCACATCAGAAGAATGGGCTCCTGTAATGAAAACAAATGCTTTCTTCCCTGCTCCTTATTCCACAACTTCTCATGGAACACCAGCACAAGTTTAAGCCTTGCAATTGGTAAACTTGCCATATTGGTAACAACCAAGGCTGCCAGGAGCTGTTTACTGGTCCAAGTAAGCATTGTCCATGCTTTAGCTAAAAATTCTAATTTCAGGAACACAGTGTTCCATCACAAAGATCTGAATTATTTTCATAATTATAATTCAAAATCAAATGAGTATAGAAGTACTTAGACACTGAAGATCTAAGCATTTGAAGTATGTGATGCATAAAAAATCCAGTGACTTAATGTTCAACCTAGACCTTTCTCCGGAATCCAAGAAAGAATCTAGACCACCCAGCCTTGTTTTAGGGAGATATGAATATATTATATGAATATGAATATATTATATGAATATATAAGCTGAGATGTAACAGAGAGTGTAACATGCACTCCAGAACCAGAATTCCAGTGCTCCTCATCCTGGCATTGAAACGTACAGGCTACAGAATTTGGAACATGTTATTTTAGTTAGAATAACTGTCAGTCCTAAAGGAAATCAACCCTGAATACTCATTGGAAGGACTGATGCTGAAGCCGAAGCTCCAATACTTTGGCCACCTGATGTGAAGAGCCAACTCATTAGAAAAGACCCTGATGCTGGAAAGATTGAAGGCAGGAGAAAAAGGGGGTGGCAAAGGATGAGATGGTTGAATGGTATCACCGACTCAATGGACATAAGTTTGCACAAACTTTGGGAGACAGTGAAGGACAGAGAAGCCTGTTGTGCTGCAGTCCATGGGGTCACAAAGAGTTGGACACGACTCACTGATTGAACAACATCATCAGACTGTACCTCTAGTTTCCCAACCTGTAAAATAGACATTTTAGTAGGAGCTACATCATAAGATTAAATGAGGTAATATTTGCTATGCTCTTAGAACAACACTATACCCATAGTACTTATTATATAAATGTTAAGCAGATAAAGGCCACGAGTTTTAAATTTTCACTAGTCATAGATTTAAAGCACTTTTGTAAATTTAATGGATACAGAGAGCAAAGAGTAGGTATTCAATAAATAAATGTTGAGTAAATAAGTTTTTATGATTTCATCTAGGACATTAATTTTAAATAAATAGTCACACATATAATCTAAGATGAAACAAGAATACCTTTGCAATATTCCCTTTGTAACAAGACAGAGAAAATATATTTGCCTTAGTCAAAGAGAGCTAAGAAAGGCAGGCAGGCTGGTGGAGGCTCTATCTAAAAAGACATTGAAAATAGAATAGGGGTTGGAAAAAAAAAATCAATGAATAATCGTGTGGTACATGCCATGATTCCCCCTTATAACTTTTCAAATATTCAGTAAAGTTAATTAAGTCACAACATTTTGCATGTTGTGGGAGAATGTGAGGAGGCTGGAGTCTATGTTCAATATGGCATTGCTGCAAAAGGAAAGGCAATGAAAGGAGGTCAAATTTATCCTGACAATGGTTCTAGATTCTCACATATTGTGACATTAGAATTTGAGTTCAGAACACCTAGATCTTTGACAGGTAATAAAATCTGAAGGACAAGGACAGCTAAAAACGTGAAACAATAAATTATTAAAGGTAAGGAATGACTAGGAAATTACGGCACATCCATTCTAAGAAAAAATATATATGTTTGTTCTAAGAAAAAATATATGTTTGTTAAAACAAGCAAAATTTCTTAGGTATTGTTGCTAAGTAAAAGTGGGATTAAATACTGCACCCTGAATAACTGCACAAGATTTTAAAAATTTAAAGAAAAAAAACCTAGAAATATATATCCATATATTAGCAATTTTATTTAGATGGGATGTAGGATTTTGCTATTCTGAGTTTTTGCATTTTGCAAATTTTCTTTAATGATCATTTGGTTCATCGTGGTGAAAATGAACTTCGTCTTTCAAAACTCTCATGCTTCTGTGAAAACACTGGGGAGTTGCTTGGTTTTAAAAGTGTTTATCCTTTGAAAATCCACCAAAGAGGGAAACTAGAAAAGTGCATGAAGTTGAACCACTAACAACTTCAAGTAATTAAAAAAAGAGAAATAAAACACTGGTGATAGGAGACCAGGGAAAATAACTACAGATTATGCATGTGCTTCTGGAAGCTAATGTCAGCAAGAAAGGGAAAAACAATTAGCAATTTATTATCGAAAGTATTTTGAGCTCTGTAGGGAACCGTAAACACCTGGTAAGTTTCTTAAACAGTTCTGTGCATTGGACCCTCCTGTAAAGGATCAGAAGTCAGAATCTCTAGTTGGAAGCCCAGGGTCTTTTACCTCTCTGCTAAGTTAACTTGGACAGTCATTTAAATTGAGACTTAGTGAGACTGACTCAAATCAAAGAGCAACTTCCTGGTTTCTGCAGTGTTAAAAAGATCAAAGAGAAGAAGTATGTGAGGGTGTTAAGGGAACCACCAATGCCAGGCGAATACAGATTTCTCTTTACTCAAAAATGATTGAAAATAACCACACACGTTTACCCCAAAATATATCCTAACATCAACGATACCAAACCAACCAAACCAATGATACTAAATTTTTAATGTGCTAGAAACTGTCTTACATGCTTTTAATGTTTATTATCTAAATTTCCTTTTGAAACAAACAAACCTTGATGTTTAGTGATTCTATTGGAAGCAAAAGAAGTAATAACATAAGGAAAAGCACTGAAATTAAAAACAGGGCTGTGTCTCCTCTGTGTATAATATCTTCTGAATCAAGTCAGGCTGCCCTATACCCAGTAGGAAGAAGAAAGGCAATCTACCTAATTATGTATATCAGCAAATGAAAGTGATTTTGAAATCCTGCCTTTTATTTTCCTTGAGAAATCAGCCTAGAAAAAATGTCCTTGTATTTATATTTTCAGATCGAAAGGAAAGGATTAAATTTAGGATTAGTTTAGCATTAAACTCATTAGCTTTGCCAAGATAAATATCTGTACAACAATCAAAGTCAGAATTTCTGTCTGGAGCTCTAACGTACATACATGCCAAGATAAATATCTAGACAACAATCAAAGGTAGAATTTCTTTCTGGAGCTCTAACCTACACACATGCAAGTCAAGTTTGTTAGCAAGAGAGAATTAACAGGATGGCTAAGGGTTTGAAAGGGGTCTGATGGGATGAAAAATGGAGAACAGTCTCCATAGCAAACCCCTTGAGTTTGGGGCCACACATTTGTGCTGTTCAGTGTATTTAGCGAGCCAAACCTTGGTTACTCACCATTAGGGTTACTTTAGTTTGTTGATCTAAACTAGTTGCTCGGTTCTGCTTTTCAAAAGAATCTTATCTTTTCAAGAAACATTATCATGCAAAGAGATTCTCCCCCTACCTTTGAGATACTTCATATTTTTTCTGTGACATGCAGTACCTCCTGTGATGTTAGTCTAGACTTCTTCTATTTTCCTTGATCACCCCTGTTACTTTCAGATATACGAATCTTTATTCTAATTTGAGTATTTTAACAGAATTAATTCTGTATCTGAATGTCTTCATCAGCAACAAAACTATTCATCCTGGCTAGTGACCCAGAAAAACAAATGAAAATAGCATTTACTTCAGGACCAAACAGAAGCCTCTCGTAGGGCATGAGATGCAAATTAACATTGTCTTCACATTCTGACACATAGACAAATAGCTAAGGGTGAGGATCCACAGGGTCTTTAGACAGACCTCGGAAAAAAAAAAAAAAAGAAACCAATCTCTATGTCGCCAAAACAAACTAGAAACAACACAGCTGTTAATTAATTTCAGTGTTATCAAGATAACGGATTACATTTCTTAAAGGAAATAAAAGATCTAAATGACACACAGATTTGTTAGATCTTAAGTTCATCAGGACCCTTTGGCCTTTGTGTAACTGGAATGGGACCAACTTCCACACTATTTGTGTTTAAAACAAACAAGAAAATTGCAGAGAGCCCGTACAGCTGGATCCATGGCCACAGCTGCCAGCCTGTGGTTGTGTGACAGATTTACTTCAGCCTTTCATCAAAGGGAGTTCCACTAGACAACCTCTCAAATGTTTGAGTTTCAGAAAGCAAGACCAGCTCTTCTTATGGAAAAGGAAATGATTAAGTAAGGAATAAGCCATCTTATGCTGACCCTTTAACCTTTTCTCTGTCTTCAAGTGCACAGTTTCGTGAGAATGGAAAAACACCAGCTAACTCAAAGTTAAGAACTGTACAGCTGGGTAAACTCAGATTAAGCTGAATTTGGAAATGGTTCCCTTGGTAACAAAAATGGACAGCGATCTCGGAAGAAATCAGCCAGGAGTAACTCTTTAAATGTCCTAGTCCATTTCAGTGAAATAAAGCAGGTTAAACATGTTGTTGGCAAATAGGATGATTAATTATAATTTTCTGTGTTAGTTTTTTATAGTTAGAAAAATCAGGATATTCTATTTCCTGCTTAGTTGCTCAGTTGTGTCCGACTCTTTGAGACCCCATGGACTGCAGCCTGCCAGGCTCCTCTGTCCATGGGGATTCTCTAGGCAAGGATACTGGAGTGGGTTGCCATGCCCTCCTCCAGGGTATCTTCCCAACCCAGGGACTGAATCCAGGTCTCCTACATTTCAGGTGGTTTCTTTATTGTCTGAGCTACCAGGAAGTCCTGCAGTTAGAAAGTCAGGATGTTCTATTTTATTAATTCATAAATTCATTAGGAAAATCAAGGAACTGAAGAGATTTATAGGATCTATGATGGAAGGTATACTTTCAAATTGAATTTAAATCTTCTCAGTCTTATTTTTTTTAAGGTAATTTGACCACATATACCTCTTAGTATATAAAAATTCACTCATTTTTGTTAAGCTAATGAAAAAAATAAAAGTGGCTGCTTCTTCGCCTAACACTGGTACTTGCAAAGAAGTAGAAAATATCCAAGAAGATCTAAATCAAATTAAATTACATGTCTCACTTAGTTTTCTAGAAACACTTGAAAGATAATAAATATCATTAAAAATACATCATAACCAGGAAAATTAATGTCTTTGAGCCAACTGCCTGGATTTTTAGATTAATTTTCATGAAGTCTGTAATGAAAGGGGCCATCAGCTGAAACTCTGACACTATTTTAGTTCTGTAACAGTCACACAAATAAACTAATTGGTCAAATGTAGAGGTATGTGGGTATGTGTGTGTGTACATAAACACATATACACGAATGTAAATACCTAACAACATGAATCATATACGTTTAATACATTTTTCCCATAATGATAGTCAGCTTGTTCTTTTATTTCCTTTCTTAACCTTTGGCTACTTGAAACTGAACATGCGGAGTGAACATTTGCTGTTTTTTGACCTAAGTCAGAAGGTTAACAATTTGTCTGCCATACGGGAAACCCTGGGTTGAAAAGATCCCCTGGAGAAGGAAATGGCAACCCACTTCAGTATTCTTGCCTGGAGAATTCCAAGGACAGAGGAGCCTGGTGGGCTACAGTTCATAGTGTAGCAAAGAGTCAGACATGACTAAATGACTAACACACACATACACACATATCCATCCCGCTTTCTTTTAGTATCAGCATGTAAATTTCCTTCTGAGGACGTACTTCCTTCTCCTGTATAAAGAGCAGTGTTGGTGGGTCTGATAATTAAAAGGGTCCTACTTTTCTGTGGTCGAGGACACGTGACCCCAGCCCATTAAAATCTTTTCTCCAGAACTCTGAATCGTGCAGGAGAGACGCCAAAATCTCACAGGCAGTCCATTAGTTCCAAACACCAAGACCGTTCCTGTTTCCCACTGCCCTGAGCTGCTCTAAGTCCATTCCTGTTCTTTGCCAGCCTATCCCTTCATTCTTCCTTCTGTTTCCTTCTCTGGATATATTTGTTTACCAGGGAAGGTTTCCTCTGCTTGCAATTAAAGAAATCTAAAATGAAATAATACAAGAAGTGGCACCAACAATAAGGGACTACTATTTCCTCAACTTACCTTTATTTGGAATTGAATCATCTTAAAGGAGAACCTCTCCTATAGTCAATGACTTTTTGAAGTACAGAATGTAGGTTTAACAAACTCATGTATTACTAATGAAGTCTCATGTCATCTTACTCTATAAAAAATACATCAGACATCACACATGCTGAGAATGAGAGACAAATACCTTCTTGGCTTTCCAAGGTGATAAATTCAGTAAAATTTTCATCTCTAATTTTCTACTAAGCATAATCCATTTTAATCATCCCTCTCCTAATCACCAGAGCAACTGGGGCCAAAAAATGTTTATATTCACATTTGCTTTCAGTGCTGACACTGTCACAAACTATAATTTTTTTCTCTGTAGGAGGTGCCAGATTGCACTGGAAGTTGTGTTACAGACAACCAACTAGGTGTCTTTAAGCCATTGCTGGCCCTGTATCACCTTCCTTCTTCTGCCATTTTCATCTTAAAACATTTGCTATATTAAAACCAATTCATATATTTTTACTTGTAGAAATAACATCTGCACACCGAACAATTTAATACTAACTTTAAACACTACCATTTAAAATCATTTACCCCATATATGCTAATGGGTATCTCAGCTGGTAAAGAATCCGCCTGGAATGCAGGAGACACTGGTTCAATTCCTGGGTTGGGAGTTCCCCTGGAGAAGGAATAGGCTTTCCACTCCTATTCTTGGGCTTCCCCAGTGGCTCAGAAGGTAAAGAATCTTCCTAGAATGCAAGAGACCTGGGTTCGATCCCTGGGCTGGGAAGATCCCCTGAAGGAGGGCATGGCAACCCACTCCAGTATTCTTGCCTAGAGAATCCCCATGGACAGAGGAACCTACTGGCTACAGTCCATGGGGTCAGAGAGTTGGATGTGACTAAGCACAGCACACATTAATGATGGCTTTTATTTTTCCTACTATTATTATCATGATCAAGTGGAAAGGCCTATCATAAGCATTTAAAACTTTCTCTCATTCAATATTCCTATTAAACTTAGAAGAGATGGTGGGGAGGGGTGATTTCGAGAACTAACCAGCTAATAAGAGAGCCGGACCTTTCAGTTTCACTTCCTTGACCACTGGGGAGATCAAGAAGAATCTGAGTTTAAATCAATATCTAATAGTCAATGACTTAATCAATCATGTCTATGTAATGAAGCTTTTATAAAAACCCCAAAGGATGGGGTTTAGAGAACTTCTGAGTTGGTGAGCACATGGAGATCTGAGGGAGATTGGTACTCTTTCCCTATACCCTGCTTTAAGTATCTGTTCCACCAGGCTGTTTCTGAGTTATATCCTTTTATACTAAACCCATGATCTAGTAAGCAAAATGTTTCTCTGAGTTCTGTGAGATGCTCTAGCAAATTAGTCAATCCCAAGAAGGGATGATGGGAACCTGTGATTTATAGCCAGTGGATCAGAAGGACAGGTAACAACCTGGACTTGCAACTGGTGTCTGAAATTCAAAGAGTGGGTGGTTGGAACCTCCAATGTAAAATGGGTTGGTCAGAAGCACAGGCAATAATCTAGACTTACGGTTGGCATCAGATGTGGGATGCGGGGGCTGCCTTATAGGTCTGAGCTCTTAACCTGTGAGATCTGATGCAATCTCCAGGCAGACAGTGTTAGAACTGGGTTAAATTTAGGACACCCAGCTGGTGAGTAAGCAAGGAAATAGATGAGTCCCAGGCTGAGCAGCTGGAGTTACTCCCCTGTGGACAGAGACTCCAAAATAGGAGGGAGAAGAAGCTGAATCCTCCCACATAAGAGATCAAAGACCACACATTCCTTATTCTTGAAGTCAAGAAGATCTTCCCAACCACACATGTGCAGAAAGTCTCCTTGGACATCAAAAGAAGGGGGTGTCACCCCATAGTAGGTGATGTCAACCTTCCCATAGGCCTCTTTGCTGGAATCTGTCTTGGCTAAGAGATATGTGTGCATACCTGGAAGAACTCCGAGATACACAAAACACAGACTCAGGAACAAATAAAACAAGATGATTGGCCAGAGGAAACCAGGAAGAAATGCCCCATAGAAGTGATTAAACTACCATGAGGGCACGATTCTCCCTCTGACCCTACTCGTGTGTGTCTCCACAAGTACTGTACTCTTTTTTTTCTCTTAATAAACACCTTACTTATTTCACTACTTTCTGTCTCTGTGGAATTCAGGGCCAGGGCCTTGTCATTGCCTATCTGTCTTCGCAGTCACTAGACTAGTATTTTGAGCTCACCCTGCCTCAGGCTGACTTCAGTCTCCGGCTGGGAACTGAAATCCTGCTTCAAGCCACAAAAGGTCAAGGCCACCCAAGATCAATGCTGTAGAAAATGTCTTGGTGTGGGGGAAACCGCAACACATTTGGTGACCGGAAGTGTCAGAAAGGAAGTGTTCTATGTGAGCGGTAAAGAAGACATATCAAAGAGAGAAAGGCGGCAGTTTTTCCCATTGAGAATGCTAGATAACATTTGTGTCAGAAATCACAGTGGAAACGGCCACCAACTGAGGGAACCTCTGTTTAAGGAATTTTGTACCACTGTCATTAGGGAAATTAAAGAGTTGGGGGATCATGGTATTACTTCCTGTCCACCGTACCCCTCCCCCTCTCTGGCAAACGGTCTACTTCCTGATCAGCTAATTGTAAAGAGCATCGTTATGAAGTCAAGCTTGGCCCTGTTTGGCAGTTCTCTTCTTGGTCTCTCTCTGGATTTCACTCATCTCCCTCTCCTGGCACTCAGCCTTGAGGAAAGTAAGGGCATTTTTGGTTCAATTGCAGGTACTAATCCTAAATCCATTTAAAAAGCATCCTCTCTGCATCTCTGTGGCACCTGGGCTAGCTGTTCCCCATCGCTACCGCCACAGGCAGAGTCCTCAGATCCAGTTTCAACTTACACTTCTCCATTTCTATGGTCTGGATTGAATTCAGATCCCCCGTTTAGTCCTGGTTCATGGCTTCCTTCTGCCTTGTCCGTTTATAGCATTCATCCCTGCTTTATGCTGTATTTCAACCCTGATTCAGTCCCATTTCATCATTTCCTGGAACCATCCTCTTGGTTCCTGGGTCCCCATCCCACGCTTCCTTTCAGCTAACTGGTTCATTATAAAATAGGCCCAAGAGGTAACAGTGAATGTTTGTATAAAACAGTATCAGTAAGTAAGGCAATACAGATGATCAGGGAGAAGCTGTCCATGTTAACGTGGAAGAGTAAAGACAAAACGCAGACTTGAAAGAGAACAGGACAAAATGTAATAACACAATGTATGTGGGAGATAGGTTAAAGTCATTCAGATTACATCCTTTGTAGCTTTCTACAGTTTTCAATTTTCTATTAAAGTGCTAACAGGCTAAATGACTGCTAAATGACTAAAGAGGAGGAGAAATTGTCATTTGTAGCCCCAAATTTCCAAACATTTTGAAATCCTGCAGATTAATTAACCACAAGCTAGTAACAAAGTAAAAATAATAATTCACATTTACTTAAATGAATTTCACATTTTTCTGGCAGTACAGATGATTGCTATTATAACTCAACTTAATAGTACACTTAATCTTTCCAAATTAGGACATGTAACTTAGGAAGGAAACTACCTTTTTATTAACTTTTGTTCTATGCACCAGAGATCATACTGGGTGATTGGATAAAAAAAGAAAAATAAAAATAGAAAGGCAGTTAAAGAGAAAACCTTCAACTACAGAACACCAAACAAACTTCAAAAATTAAGGGAAGTAGTTCTACTTGATGATCTAACAAGTAAGTTTCATTTTCCTCAAACTTCTCTTATAATGCTATTGCACTGTCTCATATTGCATATTGTCTGTGATAAGTGGATTAAAGCATGGAAAGGGATTTCTTAGACAAGATACTTGAAAACTGGATTGATAAGGGAAGCTTCCAAAACAATTAAAAATTTCAACAGAGTTAAATAAACAGCTTTAAACAGCATTTGAAGAAAAACAAATAAAACTGTTAGCCTAGATCATGAGAATATAAAGTTTGAGTTGTGTACCATTTAGGAAGTCATAGACTTCCAGTTAAGTATTCTAGACTACTATGATACTAAACCATTTCTAAACTTGTCTTAGGGCAAGAAGTGGGCTTCCCTGATAGCTCGGTTGGTTAAGAATCCGCCTGCAATGCAGTAGACCCTGGTTCAATTCCTAGGTTGGGCAGATCCTCTGGAAAAGGGAAAGGCTACCTATTCCAGTATTCTGGCCTAGAGAATTCCATGGACTGTTTAGTCCATGGGGTCACAAAGAGTCGCACACAACTGAGCAGTTTTCAAATTAAAAAAAAAAACAAATGATTTGTGGAATTCAAAATACACATGATCATTATAAAACTGCAATCTATGATAATTATTTCCGGTGATCATCATTTCTCCTTTCATAACAATATATGAGTATATCTAAAAATTCAAAAGAAATCATTTTATTCTCTGACCTAACTGTAAGTCTTATGTTCATTTGTTGGGCACTCTGACATTTGAATTGCCTCTTCCTTACCACCTATCAAGTCATCTCAGAAGCTGGTCTAGAAATGTTGGTTTAGATTTTAAATAGCTCAGATGAGTGTGCTGTGGAAAGTCCAATTTGGTTTTGGGTGGGTTTCAACTAAGCTGGGCAACGGTGAGGGTGGAGTGGGAAATGGTGTTTCAAAGGAAACCCCCATTGACATATAGAATGATGTGGGAGCCCCCCTCAACACCAGCTTGATGCAATCCAGAATTCCGTCTACTGAGTGGCTCTGTCACTTAAAAAGGGTCCTGGAAGGAAGGAGTCACCAACAGCCCAGTGGCTTCAACATTCGCAGTTTCTGAAAAAAACAATCTCACTCTGCAATTATATCCCCCTCTTTCCTGGCCCTTGATATTTTACTTGGTTTTATTAGTAACCCACAACACTTGCAGCTCATAACTTTTCACAGTGTTCAAATCATGTTCAGAATAGATATGATCAAAATGAATTCCAATAAAAAATTTTAAGACAGGGCAGGTATCATTAGGAACATTTTATGAAAGGGGTGACTAAGGCTCAGAATGATTTAAGTAAACTGCCCAAGGTCACCTGGTGGTGGGTGACAGTCAGAATGACCCCCTAGCCTTCTAATTACATGCTTCACTTTCTTGGAGTCACTCTCTCTCTCTCTTTTTTTTTTTCCAAAATGAAAGCCAAGTCCCAGGATAATACTACAGTCCCCTACTCAACAGAAGAGACAAGCTGTGAAAGAAGATATGCCTGTCTTAGGAGGACCAAAAGCAGGCAACAGCCATCAGGGAGTCCCCAGCGCCTTCCACAGAAGAAAGCTAATCACTGTATGAATGATCTTAATTAAATGTGAATGCACAGCTACTGAATGCTGTGGGAAAACACACCATCCTTACTGGCTGCTTTCCCCATACTTCTCAGTAGCAATACATTCCAATTCAATTAAGATAACTCATGGAGTGATTAGTTTCATTATATGGGAGACACCTGGGACTGTCCTAACGTCAAATCCTGTGGTCTTGCGGTCTCTGTAAGATAGACACATTCTTCTCCTGTGTGTTGTCTCTTCCAGTGGACACAAGAAGAAGTAAGCCTTGTGGTGACATAACCTTAGGATTTCTAAATTCCACTGAGATTTGGGCAGCTAGGAAACTGCATTTTTTTGATTGGCCTGAAGGTTAACATAATCTCAAAGCAAAGAAGTCTCCAAACACTTATCCTCTTTAACAGGCTGATGGTAAACAACTGATGAGACTTCTATGGGGCCAGTGGAGCCGTCACAACTGAGCATCCTTTGGGGTCAGTGGGGACCAAGAGGTTAGATTCTGAACTCAGCACAATCTCCTTAGGAAACACTGAGTGGAAAGACCTGGGCACATGCCATGGGAACAGGTCAAAGGGGTCATTTGCCCATGTTTGCCAATGGGAGACATATACTACTAAGATCCTGACATGGAATCAGCAAGGCATCAACCCTATGAGCCAGACCTCCAAGTAAACTCTACTCACATAAAATCATCACCAGACAGATTGTAAGTATAAAGAGAACCACTGCTACGTGAGATGGAGTATTCCATACTTGATTTTGGCCTATCAAAGCCTGAGTGACTATTCATTAATTTGATTTTTCATATTCTTTCAATGTCTATTCATAAACAACCATTATATGATCAAATATATATAGTTTTTTAAGTTGCTCTGTTTCTAGATAAAAAATGTTTACCTGAACAAAAACATTATTTCTCTCTAGAGCAGTGGTTCTCAACCTGGACATCACTCTCCCTGCCCGAGAGAACGTTTGGCAATGTAGGGAGACATGTTTGCTTGTCACAACAGGGGACAGCTTGCCACCAGCATCTACTGGGTAAACGCCCAGGTCGTCACTAAATGTGGTCACAATGCATAGGACAGCTCCAAACAACAAAGAAATCTCCAACCCAAAATGATAGTAGTGCTGAGCTCAAGAAGCCTTGCCTTGAAGAAAAACAAGCAAAACACACTACTTGGTAAAAGAAAACATTCCTATAAAAAGAGTACCCAATCATTCATCATATAAAGTGGGCCTTCCACATTACATATGAATCACTGAAGCTCAAACCATCCGCCCTGATACTGACAGAGAGAAATCTAGAAT
The DNA here is from genome assembly GCF_003369695.1 of Bos indicus x Bos taurus. Lineage (NCBI taxonomy): Eukaryota > Metazoa > Chordata > Mammalia > Artiodactyla > Bovidae > Bos > Bos indicus x Bos taurus. Next base: position 112,951,950 of record NC_040077.1, read on the forward strand.
TCTGTACTAAGGACACATTTTCAGAGCTCTCATTTTGTTTACCAACCCTAAGGCAGAAACACTTTTAACGGTAAACAAAACCAAATCTTTTTAACCTTTAGAATGTACCAATTTTTACTCTCTCCCTCAGCTCACTTAATTAAATAGTTATTTACATTTCCTTTCCTATTTTGGGTTGCTCTTTCTAAGAACTTTAAAACAAATCATGAGTGGTACACGATAAAAATAGAGCAGTAATACTTTTTTAAAAACACAACTGTAGGCACATCATCAATTGGGGTCTTAATTGAGGCAATTACAGGCTTTTCTTTAAAAAAGAATATTCTAGCAATAGTAATTCTCTAAATCCTCTATCAACTGTTTTAAAATAATGATGGTAGTAATTCTAATATTCTAAATAAGTTAGTAGTATTTTAACTACTTCAAACCTCTTCCAATATGTTTAAAAATAATGATGGAAGCAATTAAAAAATAATGATGTAAGTAAAAAAGGATATTTATGAGCTGGGCTGAATACTCTGTTTCATTTAAGACTTTGCCCATCACCCTAGTTTAGATTACCATACCAGAGCTTTTTTTTTTTTTTTTTAAGTATTGAAGAGAAGATGAAAAGCAAACATCAACATTCAGATACCTACAGAGGTAAATCTGTGGATTTCTTCTTGATTTTTTCTCCTCATTGTTCGTCTCTTCTTCCAAAATTCACTGGGATCCCGTTTAAAAACCTTTCCTCGGAAGCTCATTGTATTGTTGTTACTTGAGTGGCAAGATATTTAAAAATATCAATTCCCTTAAGCCTCTTCCTCCTGAAGCTTCACCAGGCCGAACAAATTTTTCTTCTCTGGTAAAAAGGGAAATGCTCATGCTACATTAACATAACTCAACAGAAAGGAAAAGAAAACCGACAAATTACCGCTTCCTGTGAGTAACTACCAGCTGTTCAGATACACTTTTGTGCATGTATTCTCCCTAATCACCTGCTTTAAAGCAAGACAAAAAAGCACGAAATGACTCTGGATGTTTAAGAGAATTGCTCACAGATAAATAAACCCTGGGAGCTTAAACTCGCCCTTGGAACCAAGTTGCGCCTGAATCAAAGAACTAATTTACTGTAGGCTGCCATATCTGTTAGTGCAACAGCCATCCAAACTTGATCATCGTGGCTAGATTCCAAAGGTGAACTGCAATAATCTTTTTATGGTTTTCCCTGGTGGCTCAGATGGTGAAGAATCTGCCTGCAATGCAGGAGACCCAGGTTTGATCCCTGGGTGGGGAAGATCCCTTGGAGAAGGAAACAGCAACCTGCTAGATCTCAAAAGTGAACTGTAATAATATACCTGTTTAAATCAGTTTCTCATTACATCAGTGGTCTTTCCACTTAGGCACAAGGGAAAATATTAGAATTCCATTTATATCAGTCATCTAAATAAATTGTGCTTTACTAATCTTTATATAATGCATTGACATGGACACCTTCATTCTCTATGTCACATGGGTACGAACAGTCAACCAGTTAATTCCCTAATCTTTAGATCTTTACTCCTTTCTCTGATGCAATTTAAAATTGCACTTCCCCCCTAAAACCCACTCTAGTGCTCCTTCCTGTTTTATTTTTCTCCATGGCACATGCTGTCACGTGACACTGCAGTACAGTTTACTTATTTATTTCACTTACGATCTTTCATCCTCCACTAGATTCTATGCAGGAGTGTGGGAATTTTGTTTGCTTTGTTCACTGTGTATTCAGTGATCAGAACTGTGCCTGCTTCCAGAAGATTCTCAGTATATAACTGTTTAATAAAAGAATTGAGGGACTTGTATACCTTATGCTAAACAATGAACTTGCCCCCTATGTATACTGTGTTTTGAAATATTAGCTATTGGCAAGGACTGTATAGTTTATAAATAAACATAGAATATGGGAATGCATTCTACTTTTTTTACGAAGTGTACGAGGTAAGTAGTTGGAGGCCATGGGACTAGTGAATAATTGATTAGATTAAACATTAGAAAGATGAGTTCCAAAAGTAAGTGTTGTATGAGACAATCATTCCGATTCTTTAAGAGTTTGTTTCTTCATCTTTAAGAGTTTGTTTCTTCATCTATAGGATGGACCTCCTTAAGGGGGGTGCTCATAAGTTTGGTAGGTGCTAAAGGAACCATTGCTTGCCTAGGAAGCAATCTGGGGTTTAAAAGATGGTTGAAGGAATATTTCCATTGAGGACTGATCTTCATGACCACTGAGACACAAGCTTGAACCAATTCTCCCAGGAGACAAGTTCTGAGCACGCAGCATTATGGAGTAAGTGCCTACTCTTAAGTCAAGGAGTCAGTTTCACAGACACTTGTTGGGGGCATCTTTGCACAGAGAGCAGTATGGTGAACATTGGCGACACACACAAGAAGCTGAACCAGAAGGGCAATTTCTGTGCAAAAGGCTCTCAATATTCTGTGAGTTTTGAACTGTAAGAAGGAAAAATAACAAGGTTGCTATTGGTGTTCACGTCTTAGCTGGAAGCAGAACTGAGGATATAGGTAGAAATGGGACAATGACAAGAGGAGAGGACCAATGAGTTAACACAATGAGTCGTGGGTTTTGTGGGAGCTTTGGCTCCAGAGCCTTTTCTTCTCTTTCTAGAGCTCAACACACTTAATGGTGCAGGCCCAGGCTGGCTGCCATGGTAACACCAAATTGCCACCCAGAAGTCAGTGGTCCCACGTATCCAGGCGGCTTTTGCTCAACTTCCTTCAGGTCTTTACTCAAATGTCGCTTCCTCACAAAGCCTTCTCTGACATTCATCTGAAACTACGGCTTTCTCCCCTAAACACTTTGGATGCTCCTCCCTTGCCATGTTTTGGTGGTGGTGGTGGGGAAGGTCAGGTCATTAAGATGATGGATAAGATGTTCATCTTGCTCTGAGACGCCACTTCTGCAAACACAGTTCTGATTCTGTAATGAAGGCAGCAACCTCAAGGAAGCTCCCACTTAACCAGCTCGTTCCAAAGATAAGACTTCCCTGTGCCCCAGGGGTTAAGAATCCTCCTTCCAGTGCAGGGGACATGGGTTCTATCTCTGGTCGGGGAACTAAGATCCCACATGCCTTGGCACCACTAAGTCCACACAGCACAACTACCGAGCCAGCATGCTGTGACTAACACCTGACACAGCCCCAAATAAACAAATATTTTACAATACATATACAACTGGAAAAGGACAAAAACCTAAAAACAAACAGGCAGACAAACAAACAACAAAAAGACACGGCACTAAATAGATACCACTTGCTTATTGGATAAGCCTCATAGGACTTCCCTGGTGGCTCACATGGTAAAGAATCTGCCTGCAATGTAGGAGACCCAGGTTCAGGCCCTGGGTTGGGAAGATCCCCTGGAGAATGGAATGGCAACCCACTCCAGTGTTCTTGCCTAGAGAATTCCACAGACAGAGGATCCTGGTGGGCTATAGGCCATGGGACTGCAAAGAGTTGGATACAACTGAGCAACTAACACTTTCATTATTAATTATTATTGAATCTGTAAAAAGCCTTCTTCTTACAGGCTCTAGCTACTCATGTACCTCTACTCTGTAGGTACATGCAGAGATTTGGAGAGACAGGTATAAAGAGATACTGCTCATTCCCTGCCGAAGTATGGAGACGGAGGAAGGATCTTTCAAAAACTATGAGAAAAACAGCAAGATGCTATAAAAATAACAACTGAGGAGGTAGCTGTATTGTTATTCTGCAATTGGTTAAGAAGGCATCAAAGGATTCTACAGAGCAGAAGCCCTTTTGATGCATGGTCATGGGATAGATAGAAATTCCACTGTAGGTCTTTCATTCTAAAGAGAGTTGACCTTCTGAGTAACTTTTTGGCATCTGTTAGATGAGCAGGTACATTATAGCATATGCAGAATTTTCAAATTTAACTTTTTCCTTACATGATATTATGAGACTCTGCCTTGAGTCACCTGATGTCCCAAGGTAAGATTATGTTTCTATTTCAATAACTGAAAGTAGTATTTCACAACCCTTTTGGATCATGAACCTATTTGAGAATCTAACAGAAACTGGACTCACTCACTGAGGAAATGTAAGGACTCAGAAACCGTGTGTGTATGTGGTCAGGGGTCACAAATCTCTGAAGTCCATCTGGGGGACCCTCTTATTTGTTCATGTTACCCTAAATCCCCAACTTCTAATTTTAGAAGGTAGGAATGTTATCTCATAACAAAGCATTTGGCAATCTTGAGCAACTCATAAGTGACTTCCTTTCTTTCTAGTAGTTGCATCTCGTCTCTCCTCTATTCCTCTTTAGGCGCCACAGTTCTTTATCCTGGAGTCCCTCCCACTCCCCAACTTCTGCAATAAGAGAATGACTCATTTCTTTCCTTGCTAAGCTGTTGATTGCAGCTGCCTTGAACATAGGCAAAAAAAAAAGGCATAGCTGGGCATCATGGGGGGAGGCCAGACAGACACAACCTGCAGTGACTGCAAAGGAGGGGAAATCCACCAGCATGGAGTTCAGTGTTCATGCGCTGGCACTGTCGGGGACCTCTGCTGGGCTGCGCCCTCCTTGATTTCAGACCAAGTCTGCTGTTTCAGCATTCCGTGATACTCTACACCATTAAAAATATTTCCTATTCTGCTTAAGTTCAGACATGTGTTGGCAATCAAAGAACCTAACTTGGTCACTGGGAAAAAATGGGTAATAAAGAGAAATCAATCAGCTGGCTCCACCACAAGGAATCACAGTCAAGTTCACTAGGAAAGAAATTTGGTACCAATTAATGATCAGAAATAATTAATTACTACGCTCAAGGTATTGCTGGGCTTCATGAGAAATATGTAACACCCTTCTTAGCCTCGAGAAGCTTGTACCTGATAGAGGAGTTCACTAGAGTTTTTAAAGGAGACTGGGAAAGCTTTATAGTAAGGACAGAATATAGGGGAGACTTTGAATAGGTGGGAGTCAAACAGACAGGGGAAGAGTAAAGGACACTCTAGGAAAGGGCAATGAAGCATAGAGAAGTCACAAGATACAGTCGTTAAAACCAGGAATCTGGAATCAGTTTAGATTCAAATCCTGAGTCCACCACTTCCTAACTGTATATCCTTCAGCCAATGTCATCCTCTCTGGGCCTCAGTTTTCTCATCTGTAAAATAGGAATAGCACAGTAGATACCCCATACTGTTTTTGTGAGGACAAATGAGATGACACCCTTGAAAGTTTCAACACATTACCTGGCACATATTCACCATAGTTACTAGTTGTCACAAAAGCTAAGAGGCAGGCCAGTAAATAATATTTAAGAAAAAGGAGGAGGTCCAGCCTGTGTACAGTCAGAGGCTGAGTGGGAGAGGAAAGGAAGAAACAATTTAAAACAGAAATCGGGGCCAATTCATGGAAGGCTTTGAAAGCCAAGAAAATGAAAGTTTCCATTGTATCATGAAAGTTATGGAAAACCACTGAAGGATTTTTGAGTGATAATTAAAATCGTGCCTTTGGAAGATTCATTTTATAATTACACATCGGCTAGATTTTGGGGAATATGATTCAGAGGTAATCAGCATTGATTCAGATATTAACATGGAGTGGTGGAGGGCAGAAAAGTCGGCATCAGAAACTTAAGCATAGACTTCACAGATGAAAAAATGAAAGTGAAAGTCACTCAGTCGTGTCTGACTCTTTGCAACCCCATGGGCTGTACAGTCCATGGAATTTCCAGGACAGAATACTGGAGTGGGTAGCCTTTTCCTTCTCCAGGGGATCTTCCCAACTGAGGAATTGAACCCAGGTCTCTTGCATTACGGGCGGCATGAAGATCTGGCAATTAAATGGAAAATGAATGAGAGCTGAAATTTATCAAGAGGACTAGGTGCTGGGCGCTGATCTAAATATAGTGTCTTATTTAAACCATGCAACAACCCTGTGAGGTATTACTATGACTTCTATCACCACTCAGTTTTACAGAGGAAGATACTTGGGTCCTGAGAAGTTAAGCAATTGGTCCAAGGTCCCAAACAAGTAAGTAACAGAGATGGGATTTAATCCTAGGCAGCCCAGTCCAGAGCTCATGCTCTTAGCCAGAAGAGAGGTCCAAAGGGGCTAACAGGCTTCTGAGTTTGGCCACCGAAGAGATGGGTAATATGACTGAGGGACAAAGGCTGGCAAGAAGAGAAGACTTCTTTTCCTACTACTGCTTATTTAGAAATGTCAAGAAGATGGAAAAGGAGGCATTTTTCAGCACCATGGTTATATTAATACATGTGCCTGGAACCCAGGGAAGAGTCAGGACTGGAGATATTAAGCTGAAAGTCATTGAAAGAGTTAACAACGGAGAGTTTAAAAGTAAACTGAATTTTTGGAGAAGAGAGTAGCATAAGGTTGAGAACACAATCTTGAGATTCTTTTATATATGATAAGTAGAAGGCAACTTAGGAAATGAGAAGGCACAGAGCTGTAGGGGGAAAACTAGCAGTGTAGTGTGGCATCCAGACGTACCGTAGAAGGGAGCTCAAAGAGGCTGACACAAGGCGTCTGGGCAGAGATGGGTGTAGGACCTGATCCAGCATGAGAGATAAGCAAGATGAAAACTAAGGACCTTGCAGTCTTAGATCCAGACAGATCTATATTTGAATCCTCTTCAGCCACTTACTAGATGACCTCTATCTAGCTACGTGACCTCTGTCTTCCTATTTCTAACACGTATAACGAAGCAATTAATATATAGCTTACAAGATTGTCACAAAATAATGTTGCTATTTACTTAACATTGTGGAAAAATACACATATGTGTATATATAATTGCTCAGATTCCTATATGTGTGTATATGTAAACTATTATTTATTGACCATGATTGATATTTACTAGGTCTACCTAGGTTTTGGAAAAGACCCTGATGCTGGGAAAGACTGAGGGCAGGAGAAGGAGGATGAGATGGTTGGATGGCATCACCAACTCAATGGATGTGAGTGTGAGCAAACTCAGGGAGATGGTGAAGGACGAGGAAGCCTGTCATGCTTCAGTCCATGGGGTCGCAAAGAGTCAGACATGACTTAGTGACTGAACAACAACCTAGGTATGTATTTCTGTATAGACACCCTATATATGCACAGGCATGTATGTAACAAAATACACAGACGCATAAATCCTTATATGTGTATTCAAAGTCTGGCCCCATGGTGTCCAGATACAGAAACTAAGTTTGCAATTTCAATAGATAATATATTTGGAATACAATTAAGATGGTAAATATTAACCATGTTTTGGAAGAGATGGAAATTTGAATGCTAAGATATCAGAAATTTGAGAAAAAGTTCTAGTAGTCTATATTAGTTTTCCATTGCTGCTGTAACAGATTACCATACATTTAATGACTTAAGTCAACACCCACTTATGACCTCATAGTTTTTGTGGGTATGACAGATACCTGGGTATGACACAGCCCAGCTGATTCTCTATATAGAGCCCCACAAGGCTGAAATCCAAGTGTCAGCAGGGTGATGTCCCTTTCTGGAGGCTCCAGGGGAGCACCTGGTTCTAGACTCATTCAGTTTGTTGGCAGAATTCAATTCCTTGCAGGTATAGGCCTGAGGTCTCAGCTTCCTGCTGTCTGTCAGCCAGGGGTAATTATCAGCTTCCAGCAGCTGCCTGCATTCTCTGGCTCACTGTTCCTTGCTAAACCAGCAATAATGAGTTGAATCCTTCTCACACTCTCAATCTGATTTTTTCTTTTGTCTCCTAAACATCTCTCCTCTGCATCTTTCTACTCTAGTTGGAGAAAAGTCTTAGCTCTTTAAGGCCCCAAATGATTAAATTGGTTCCACTCAGACAATTCAGAATAATTTCTCTCTTTTAAGGTCCGCTGATAAGTAACACAAAGTCCCTTCACACCAGTACTAAGATGATTGTTTCACTGAACCACCAGAGAATCTTGTAGGGAGAGGGGAGAGGTATCTTTAGGAAACTCTCACATGGTCTTAATCTGGATCACAACTTGGTTTGGTACTTATCTTTTGAAGACAAGGTTAACATCAAGAATGCACCGAGAAGGTGTAGGTGAGAACAATACTTGATCTTTGAGTTCCGTTTCTGCTGAACAGTGAGGTGGGATGTAGGTTGCAGTGGAGCCAAGAAATGAATGAGAGGAAATAGACATTTTTGACTTATAAGTCATATCCTGGAAAAGTTGGTAGTGGATAAAGGTGAGAAAGACAATAGTGGCTGTGGGGAGGGAGGGCAGAACCAAAGAGACAAATCTGGAAGATGAACACTGGTGGAGAAGTAATCAAAGTGATAAACACAGAAAACAAAGGCAATAGACTAAAGCAACAAGCTCTGAGGTCACCTCTAAAATGTTTGTTTTTAGTACATTTGAACAGGCTGTACAAATAGCAAATGACATTCTCACAGAATCGAAGAAATCAGAAGACAAGAGATTCTTGTTTCTTTGACAACGCATCTGAATCTACTTAATAAAAATTACTCAGAAAGTACCGTTAGGCATGCAGAGTAACTGAAACCTTGGTGGTTAAGACTTAGACAACCACACACTACATCATACTTGAATCCACAAAGCTTAATTTGAGCAGCCGGTAAAGTACTTCCTGTTCATTTCCACTTGCTTTCTTTACTAGCTTCTCATCCCATCTTTAGGTTTCTTCCAATTTACTTTACCTGTGGAGCTTTTCAGCATTTACCGTGATTACTACTTCCTTGTTAGAGAATGTTTAGATGACTCATTTTATTTCATTTTCCTCTTCCATTTCCAATAGACTTTCCCTTTGCCTGAGAGTTTGGGTGCTTTCCAGCCTTTCTCTCATAGGACACGACAAGGCTGGTCCATAGTGCCTCTCTAGGTTCTGCTCACTACTGTCTACCTCATTTAAAGGAAATAAAGCACAAGTAGCTACTTCCTCTCTCTCTATGGTCTCTCCAGAGCCTGGCCCCAAGCAGAAGTGCTTTTCAAGCTTTTAGCCCTGAGGCTCACTACTTCCCACTATAAAGGTCAAGATTGAATGGCACAGAGTTAGCGATGAGAGAGGCTTAGACATCTTGGAGGAGTTTCAATGGGCGCAATAAAACCTCTTATTTCTAACTGTAGGGCTTTCAGTGGGCAATGTCTGTAGAGTAAGAGCCAACTCATTGGAAAAGACCCTGATGCTGGGAAAGATAGAAGGCAGGAGGAGAACGGGATGACAGAGGACGAGATGGTTAGATGGCATCACTGACTCAGTGGACATGAGTTTGTGCAAGCTCTGGGAGATGGTGAAGGACAGGGAAGCCTGGTGTGCTGCAGTCCATGGGGTGGCAAAGAATTGGACACGACCGAGAAACTGAACAACAACAATACCCTCTAATCCAAATGGCATTAGTTTTATTAATAACATGAAATATTTAGAAACTTCACAGAAAATAGAGCCGTGCAAGATAAACTGCACCGAGGGAGAATGCAAAACCAGATTGCAGTTGTGTGTGTGTGTGAGTGTATGGTGTAAGCTAAGTATGTGATGTGTGTGTGTGTTAGTTGTGTGTCTGTGTGCAAAGCATAAACGTTCTTTGTTGTATTAAAATAAGTTATTCATGGCTCTTCTAACATGTATTAAGTTGTAATGGTATTTGTTTACATTACTGAACTTAAGTAGGCCTCGGGAGTTAAGAATTTTCACTTAATTAGGCTTTGATGGTGACAAGGCAGGTAAGGAACTCATTTTATTCAGTTTGGTGAGCCCATCTTAGAATCTAATAGCAACCAGGGAAGGGGTTTTAGTTTCTTCTTTTCCACTGTGGACTTTATCATTGGTCACAGCCTTCCACCAGGAAAAACATTATGGCCTGTAGATACTCACATATCTTACCAGTGAGCATTTAATGACATACTTGGGAAATGAGGAACACTGATTTTAATTTTACCCTCTCTCTCAATTTCCTGATGGGTATAAAGGTACTTGAGCCTTCCCAGGTGGCGCTAGTTGTAAAGAACCCCACGTCCCAGTTCAAGAGGCATAAGAGATGTGGGCTCCATCCCTGGGTCAGGAAGATCCCCTGGAGGAGGACATGGCAACTCACTCCAGTATCCTTGACTGGAGAATCCATGGACAGAGGAGCCTGGAGGGCTACAGTCCATGGGGTCACAAAGAGTCAGACACAACTGAAGCGACTTAGCACACACAAACATATGTTTTTTTCTGCTTTTGATAAAGGCATCCAGCCACTCTTCAGAAGTCAGTTTCAGTCTGGTCTGAAGCAGAACAGGAAATCCCTAAGAAGCAACAGTATCTGCTTATGGAGTGCAATGTGTAAGCTAGCTGCTGCTGCTAAGTCACTTCAGTCGTGTTTCTTTGAGTGACTCTTTGCAACCCCATGGACTGTAATCTGCCATGGTCCTCTGTCCATGGGATTCTCCAGGAAAGAATATGGGGGTGTGCTGCTATTTCCTCCTACAGGGAAGAAACTTATTCCTCCTTCTCAACCCAGGGATCCAACCTGTGTCTCCAGCATTGTAGGTGGATTCTTTACCAGCTGATCCATCAGGGAGATACTTACAGAGACTACATTTTAACTCACAACTTCACACCACCAAACTCAGAGCCAGAGCCTAACAACATGACAGTAACAATAACAAACACACCAAAGCTACTATATGATTTTCTAAGCTTATATTTCATGTGAATAATACAGCCTGGATTGTTAATGTTCTCTAGCAAGTTATTTTAAAAGTTATGCAGCTAATTCTTCACCTAGAATATAGCATTCTTTTCCCATTAAAAACATTATCAGTTCCCAAGCAACTTATTTTTCCTGGACTCTTCTTCCTCTGTCTTTTAAAGAAGGCAGAAAGGCATTCTAGGTCCAGGCAGACAATTTCTCTCAAAAGTGATCAGATGAAGGCACACAAATGGAGTCTAGGGTCTGAATCAATGTTATTATCATTGATCTGCTAGGGACTACTGCCTGACAGTAATTTTCCCCTGAAGACACATGCGTCTCTCTGCTGGCTGGCTGGATCCCACCCCAGCCTCCCACTGCTGGCAAAGTCAACTAGAGACCTGAGTTGTTTCTTTTAAAATAAAACAAGCACCCAAATTGCCCTTCTGTGGTCTTTCCAATTGCTAATTACCTTGCTTTCAATAAGAATGTCACTCAATGTTTAATAATTGCCTCGAAAATCATGTGTTATATGAAAGAGCCTAGGTCTTTCAACTCTTCAAAGCTCCCATGCAAAAGCTGGTTAATTTTTCTACTTCAGGGGATCCTTCTGACCCAGAGATTGAACTCAGGTCTCCCGAATTGCAGGCAGATTCTTTTCTGTCTGAGCTACCAGGGAAGCCCATACAGCAAAATGGATGTGTCTTTACAAAGGGAGAGCAATGAAGTACTCTTACCTAAGCAATTCTGAAAAAGAAACTAATTGCCGTGTACATGCCACACTCTGAGTATGGAAGTGACCAACCATTCAGACCAAGGAGTGCGTGCTAGTGGAGTTGATAGTTGGGCTGCAATTTCTGCAATCTCTTTGCCCCACAAACCATTTCTTTAATGGTGTCATAATGCTTTCGTGTCTTTTTAAGGCCTCTATCAGGAGGAGAGACGAAGCCAATGTGATAGTTCAAGTGTTTAATGCCCTGTGTGTGTACTCAGTCACTCAGTTGTGTCCGACTCTTTGTGACCCCATGAATTGTAGCCCACCACGATCCTCTGTCCATGGAATTCTCCAGGCAAGAATATTGGAGTGGGTTGCCATTTCCCCCTCCTGGGGATCTGCCTGACTCAGGGATCAAACCCCATGTCTCCTGCATTGGCAGGAGGATTTTTGACTACTGTGCCACCTAGGAAGCCCTCGTTTAATGCCTTGCATTGTAGAAATTGGAGACTAATGGAAGGTTCTTAGCTTTCCAATCGAGAGTTTCTTTGTTGTTGTTGTTTTTAAATGTTTTAAATTAAATTTAACTTTTTATTATTTATTTTTGGCTGTACTGGGTCTTCGTTGCTGCTTGGGCTTTTCTCTAGTTGCCGTGTGGGTGCTTCTCATGGTGGTCTCTTGCTGGGGAGCACAGGCTCTTGGGCACACGGGCTAGGGTAGTTGTGGCACATGAGCTCAGTAGTTGCAGTTCCTGGACTCTAAAGCACAGGCTCAGTAGTTGGGATGTAAGGGCTTAGTTGCTCCATGGCATGTGGGATCATCCCAGATCTGGGATCGAACCCATGTCTCCTGCATTGGCAGGTGGACTTTACCACTAAGCCAGCTTCTTTGTGTTTTGCAGAGAATTAACTGCTGGATTTTATTTAGCTCAGCACACTAGAGTGAATTGTTGACCTTTGGACATATAATAGCTCATCAATTCGAGGACACATTGACTTTTCGCTCTCTGTTCTGCACCTCTCTAGGTGGACAAAAGAAGACAACAGGAAAATGCAGATTGTATGGCGTGAACAGGGCACTAGTGTGTGTTGAATCCGGTTTATGAGAAAAGGTACAAATCTGGAGAGGCTCTGATTCTATGTCAGTCATTTCCCCCTGGTTCTGTGCCGGGTATCTATGATAGAAGGGATTAAGTCAGAGTGCCCACCTGTAGTCCAGGTGGGAACTGAGGTACACAAAACAACTACAGAAACACAAAAAGGCAGAAACTGTCAAGTGAAGACTATGAGTAAAGAACATGAGGGGACTTTATACAGGCACAGAGACCTGAGTCCAGGCCCGAACAATGGTAGGACTCTCAAAGCCACCTTCGTAAGAACCCCCAGAGCAGGTGTTTTCCAGTGTGTGCAAGAATCACCCGTGCTGTGATGAGTTTAGTCATGTCCGACTCTCTGTGACTCCATGGATTAAAGCCTGCCAGGCTCCTCTGTCCATGGAGATTCCCCAGGCAAGAATGCTGGAGCGGGTTGCCATGTCCTCCTCCGGGATCTTCCCAACCCAGGGGTCGAACCCAGGTCTCCCACATTGCAGGCGGATTCTTTACTGTCTGAGCCACCAGGGAAGCCCAAGAATACTGGAGTGGGTAGCCTATCCCTTACTCCAGGAGATCTTCCTGACCCAGGAATTGAACTGGGGTCTCCTTCATGGCAGGAGCTGAGCTACCAGGGAGGCCTAAGAATTACCAGGGAAGGTTGTTAAAACTGTAGATTCCTAGACTTACCCAGGATCTCAGTAGGTCTGATAGGAGGTCCAGAAGTTTGACTTTGTTAACAAATACCCCCATGATTCATTTGAAGATGCTACACAGACCACACTTGGAGAAACAAAGACTCAGAAGCTGGTTCACCTAACTGTTTTCTTGCCCAGAAAAATTGTATACTAGTATCCAAAGTGGCACCGCCCCCAGTGCCAATTTTTTTTTTTTTTTAACTAGACTGATGTCTTATTTACAAGATCAAATCTTCCCTTTCTCTTAGGTGTATTCAAGGAGGCACAACTAACCAGCTCCATCAATGTAAACATTTGGGGGACTGAGGAGAGAACCCTGGAGTGTAACCAGTTGTCAAAAACTGGGCCATAGTCACGCCCCATCCGTCCTTTAATTTTACTTGATCAGTTATTTCTCTGCTTGGACTTTTCCAACCCAGCTTATACTGGCCTCTCAGTTATGTCTAAACAAGTTTTCTTCAACTTGGCATTAGTGACCATTTGGGCAAGATCATCCTTTCTGTAAGTAGTTGTCCTGTGCACCACAGAATGTTTCATAACATCCCTGGCCAGCCTCCATCCACTAGATGCTAGGAACTCCCCCATCCCCCTGCTGTGTCAACCAACAATGTCTTCAGACATCATCATATGTCCTCTACAGAGTGGGGGAGGAGGGGAACATAACTCCTGGTTGAAATGCTCTGTTTCAAATCCCAATGCACATTATTCTGCCTCAGTATTGCATTGATGATGGCTTTCAGAAGGGCCTGGTGGCTCAGACAGTAAAGAATCCACCTGCAATGCAGAAGACCCAGGTTCGATCCTCGGGTTGAGAAGATCCCCTGGAGAAGGAGATGGCAACCCACTCCAGTATTCCTGTCTGGATAATTCCATGGACAGAGGAGCCTGGCAGGCTACAGTCCATGGAGCTGCAAAGAGTCAGACACAACTGAGCGAATAACTTCAGGTCTAGAGACCTCCTGACAGATGATGTAGGTTTCTCTTTAGATCATGGAGAGCTGCAATTGAAAGCCAAGTTGAGAATCACTTGCTTGGAAGAACCTTGGGGCTACTACCTTCAAGTCAATCCCCTCTCTTATTCTCTACATGCTTCAAAACCCCACTATCAGAATTAGTCTCTGAGTCTGGTTTCTGTTTCTGTTCTGAGGTGTCCCTAATAAAGTGCAGCCATCACTTTTGTGGAAAAGACCTGAAGCCATTATAGTCTTCAGTAATTTAACATGACACATCAAAAGTGGCAAACTGGTCACCTAGGCCAAGCCCCAAGCAGCTGGAAATGAAGATACACATTTTAAGAGTGTGAAGGATAAAGCTGGGAGAGTGGTGTTTGCCACTGTGTGTATGGCCACTGTGCTGGAGTCAGTGAGCATGTGTTTGATTCCTGCCTTCCCCACTTAGTTGCTGGAGGTCTCCAGGCAAGTTGCTCAACCTCTCTGAACAAGAATTGTTCACCTGTAAAGTGGCAATAATTACAGTACCTGCCTCATTGACTGAGTGTGGGCTAAGTCATTTCAGTCGTGTTTGACTCTTTACCACCACATGGACTGTAGCCCGCCAGGCACCTCTGTCTATGGGATACTCCAGGCAAGAATCCTGGTGTGGATTGCCATGCCCTCTTCAAGAGGATCTTCCTGACCCAGGGATGGAACCCACGTCTCTTATGTATCCTACATTGGCAGACAGATTCTGTACCACTAGTGCCACCTGGAAAGCCTAATAAGAGAATATTTGCAGGGTATTTAGCTCAATGTTTGGAATGCAAGAAAATGCTCAGTAGATGTTAGCTCTAAGTTTGGTTGTGTTGAGGAGTGGTCGTAAGCTGGGCTGTGTGTATTGAGGGGGCACAGATGTCCCAGTTGTTCATGCACTGAGCTTGGAGAGGTACGTGGGGACACCAGAGGGCACTAGCTGCTTTGAACGTGGCAGTGAAAGGGAAAGGATCTTCCAGAAATGGAGGGAGTGGCTAGGAGACCCCCTTGGCTTAGAAGTATATTAGTAGGCTAAACATCCCCTCCCTCCATGCGCACACCATCCTTCCACAACTGACCTCTTTGTGCTCACTGCGTCTTGCAATACTGGTGATTTCATTTTTAAATCCCCACTGTGCACAACTACAAAAGCTTCCAATTATCCTATTTCTGTCATCTCCCTTCATCCTGCACAAAAGACCCAAAAGCCAAGGAAGTTAAAGAAAGCCAAGATTTAACCAGTATCATATGCTTTTCTCATCTTTTCATGGTTGCTTTTCTGCCTAAGCAAGACTGTAAATTCCCAGAGCAATGAACAGTGTTGTCTTTATGTCTGAACTGTGCTGGGTCTCTTGCAGACATGCGGCAAATACCAACAGTGTAATTACCCATTTACATTGTGAACCAAGAAAATGGCATCGCGCTTTCTTTTCCTCTCCTCCTTTCCACAACTTTCCGAGGCCACAGCAAGGTATCAAAGTACACTGACATGGACACATTTATTCCGACTTTGCTCCTGTTTGCAAGGATGTCACAGATTGGGAAGATCTGTTACCAAGATTGTATCAAAAGCTCTTTGGCAGCATTTAAAACTGGCCTCCCTCTTGCTTTGGTTGGCATTCAGGGTTTTGGTTCAGAAAATAGTTTTGAATTTGTGTTCACGTCTTATCTCTCTGTGCCCATAACTACTGAGTGAGTGCCACTGAGAAGTCATTTCTTTTGTTCTTCTAGGCAGAATGCATCTGTGTTAATGGTGAAAAGAGTATCCAATGTCAGTCAGGAGACTTGTATTCAAGAAATCAGTCAGCTCAGGGCTCTGTGATGACCTAGAGGGGTGGCATGGGGGTGGGAGTGGGAAGGAGACTCAAGAGGGGATATATATACTTATAGCTGATTCACACTTTTGTACAGCAGAAACTAACAACATTATAAAGCAATTATCCTCCAATTTAAAAAAATTGAATGGACTCTGTGGGAGAGGGAGGGGGGATTATTTGGGAGAAGGGCATTGAGACATGTATAATATCATATAAGAAATGAATTGCCAGTCCAGGTTCAATGCAGGATACAGGATGCTTGGGGCTGGTGCACTGGGATGACCCAGAGGGATGGTACGGGGAGACAGGTGGGACGGGGGTTCAGGATTGGGAACACGTGTACACCCGTGGTGGATTCATGTTGATGTATGGCAAAACCAATACAATATTGTAAAGTAATTAGCCTCTAATTAAAATAAATAAATTTAAATTAAAAATAAATAAATAAATAAATAGAATGAAAAAAAAGAAGAATCAGTCCATTCACAGTTGGTCTAAGCAATCTTGGACAAAGCAGTAACCTCTCTGGGCCTCTTTGACCTACAGCCTTTTTCATCTCTGAAATCTTTATGTTCTAAAATAAAATTAATGTTATCCATTTTCAGATAGTCTAATGACCAGGCTGAGAAAGTCAGCTTTATGTCTGTTTTATTTTAACCTCAATGACCAACTGGAAAAGAAAGGAATGTGTTGTCAGAGAGCCTCTTTCTGCATGCCGAGTCCAGATGGTGACCCCCAAATGCTGCCTGGGCCTCACTCTCTGGTTCCAGCTAGATTTCACTTCAAAAGTCAATAGCTGTGCCTTCTCACTGGGTGACCTTGTCCTTGACACAGTTCGTAAACAGAGCATCGAAAAGAATATTGGTGCTGGTTTTGCACCGACTCATTTTACTGATATTTTTTTGATTTTCTTGTGGGGGCATCTCCTCTCGCCCCTCATCTGCCAGAGATGTCCAACAGCGACCTGACCACACCTGGATTAAAAGAAAACTCTTCTCTTTGAACCTGAGCCTTGAGAAGAATGACACCAAGCTGTGATTTATACCAAAGGCTCCCCGAACCCTGCACGTTCCAGCTCCGGTGGGGTGGGCCCTCCTCCTTCCTGCGTTTACAAGGCCTTCAGTGAGTTCTGCCTCAGTCTGACGGGCAGGGCTCATCCCACCTTCACTCTTTACTCCCCTTGATTCAGCTAAGGCTGTTTTTTGTTTGTGACTGTGTAATTTTTGCCACCATTTGTTAACTTCCTTTGTAAATGGGTACCAATATTGTGCTCAGTATTTAGGGAAATCAGAAAAATAAAATAACTTCTTTGCCTTCATAGAGCTTAGAGGAGATGATCTGGCAAGTGCTATAAAAGGAGGTTTGTATTAGAAACCCTAAAAATCAAACAAAGAAAAATCTTTTTATCCTAAATATTAAGTGCTAAAACCAACTGAAAGCTTATTACCTTTCCATCCAAATACTATTTCATGTGACTTTGTTGTTGCTCAGTTGTGTCCGACTCTATGTGACTCCATAAACTGCAGCATGCCAGACTTCCCTGTCCTTCACTATCTCCCTGACTTTGCTCAAACTCATGTCCATTGAGTCAGCGATGCCGACCATCTCATCCTCTGTCACCCCATTCTCCTCTTGCCCTCAATCTTTCCCAGCATCAGAATCTTTTCCAATGAGTCAGCTCTTCGAATCAGGTGGCCAAAGTAGCGGAGCTTCAGCTTCAGCATCAGTCCTTTCAATGAATATTCAGGGCTGACTTCCTTTCACGTGACTGTCATCACGCTAGTAACATCATCATTCATGTAGGTGATAAAGTTGAGTATCTGATTCTCCTTTTTTAATTGATTTATTTTCTATTGGAATGTAGCTGATTTAAATGTTGTGTTAGTTTCAGGTGTGCAGTTAACTGATTCAGTTACACATATATTAATATCAATACATATATCCATTCTTTTTCAGATTCTTTTCCCACTGATTTCTGCATAGCCAGCCTATCATTAACTCTAATGATTATATGTGTTCTCTTAATCATCCCTCTCATTGCTGCCATTTTCTTGTCTAAAGCCAAGTTTGACCATGTTATTCCCCAGCTCAGAAGCCTTAGATGGCATCCCCTTTGTCCAAGTTCCTGTTTCCCAAAGTACGCTCTAGAAATTCAAGATGTGTGGGCCAGCATTCCAGGTAAGAGATATTCAATGTCAAATAAACTTGAGACAATGGGTGGAACAAAGCTAAACTAGCCTCCTCACTGAAAAACTCTCAGAGCTTTGCATTTCCAAAGTGCAAGGTGAGTCTCTCAAGGAGTGTGCACTCGACAATATTTCCCACACTGATTTTTGCACAGAAGCATTTTCTTACAGTGTACTTATTACACTTATTATTCGTGTCACATAGCCCAGGAAATGG
Source organism: Bos indicus x Bos taurus (assembly GCF_003369695.1). Classification (NCBI taxonomy): domain Eukaryota; kingdom Metazoa; phylum Chordata; class Mammalia; order Artiodactyla; family Bovidae; genus Bos; species Bos indicus x Bos taurus. Next base: position 112,970,292 of record NC_040077.1, read on the forward strand.
TCTCTGCAACCAGCGTTTGTAGTAAGCCATCTGGTAAGAAAGAATTTAATATATTTGAGAAAGAAAGGTGACAGCAGCTTCTTTTCCAGAGTAGAGGGAAATTGCAGGGGTTTATGTGAGGAAGGAGGAAAGTCTGAATGAGGGGAGATGCTGGGTTACTGTTGTTTAGTCACTCAGTTGTGTCTGACTCTTTGTGACCCTCTGGACTGTAGCCCATCAGGCTCCTCTGTCCATGGAACTCTCCAGGCAAGAATACTGGAGTGAGCTGCTATTCCCTTCTCCAGGGCATCTTCTGGATCCAGGAATCAAACCTGGGTCTCCTGCATTGAGGGCAGATTCTTTACCATCTGAGCCACTAGGGAAGCTCTCAAAACTGGACCAAAAGTAACATCTATTTAGGTATGTGGCTTTGGGTTTATTGGGCCTCTGTCAAATCTCAGCCTAACAGGATAAGGCAGGCACAGATTTTCACGGTTGTGTAGTAAGCACTGAATAAGCCCTGTAGTCAGCATGGAAAGTAATTCATGACCCAGTTAAGGTGAAAATATGGGGCATCTGAATCCTCTATCCATCCCTGCCCTCCTCCCTTCCTTTCAGTAAAGGGTGACGTCTCTAGTCTGGTTTGTAAACAGGTTTTTAAAGGATTTGTTGCATTTGATGCGGCATTAGTCGCCACATCTTCTACTTGCATTATGTTGCTGAAAATTATATTAAGTGTCTGATATTTATTACCACATTCCCCTCTCATTGTTTTACAATCAAGAAAGGATAGTCTGAGCTGTTATTATTCAATTATATCTGTGGAAATCCTTCTGAATTAGGAGTTGGACTGCACAATTTCTTGAAGTCAAAATATAATCTCTAGCCCTACACAGACATTAACATCAAAATCATTTTCCATTCCTATGAGCCAGACATACTGTAACATATTACAGGCAGTGTAGTTCTCACTGGCTCCTTGAAGCTGGAACCTTGAATTAAAGGGAAACTAATGGCATCCGGTCCCATCACTTCATGGGAAATAGATGGGGAAACAGTGGAAACAGGGTCAGACTATTTTTTGGGCTCCAAAATCACTGCAGATGGTGACTGCAGCCATGAAATTAAAAGTCGCTTACTCCTTGGAAGAAAAGTTATGACCAACCTAGATAGCATGTTGAAAAGCAGAGACATTACTTTGCCAACAAAGGTCCGTCTAGTCAAGGCTATGGTTTTTCCTGTGGTCATGTATGGATGTGAGAGTTGGACTGTGAAGAAGGCTGAGCGCCAAAGAATTGATGCTTTTGAACTGTGGTGTTGGAGAAGACTCTTGAGAGTCCCTTGGACTGCAAGGAGATCCAACTAGTCCACTCTGAAGGAGATCGGGCCTGGGTGTTCTTTGGAAGGAATGATGCTAAAGCTGAAAGTCCAGTACTTTGGCCACCTCATGCGAAGAGTTGACTCATTGGAAAAGACTCTGATGCTGGGAGGGATTGGGGGCAGGAGGAAAGAGGGATGACAGAAGATGAGATGGCTGGATGGCATCACTGACTCGATGGACTTGAGTCTGGGTGAACTCCGGGAGTTGGTGATGGACAGGGAGGCCTGGCGTGCTGTGATTCATGGGGTCGCAAAGAGTTGGACATGACTGAGCGACTGAACTGAACTGAATGTCTGTTGTAATTTTTTCAAATAAAAACCATTTGGTGGCAGAATCAGCTCATGGGAGAAACTGGTGTGGCATGGTTCATCACCTCTTCCTATAAATGATGTGAACATAATGCTAAGAAGTGACTAAATCTTTGTTTTTGAGAAGAAGCAAACATCCTTCAAGCAGTGATTTTCTATTAACAATGTGTGTGTGTGTGTGTGTGTGTGTGTGTGTGTGTGTGCATGCTCAGCTATGTCCAACTCTTTGAGGCCCCATGGGGTGTATAGCCCTCCAGGTTCTTCTGTCCATGAATTCTCCAGGCAAGAATACTGGAGTGGGTAGCCAATTTCTTCTGCAATATTAATAATGAGGGAGAGAGAAAAGATTTAATAGTAATGGTTATCATGATACTAAGTTATTTACCTATCAATTTAAAATTATTTCCACCCTACATTTTAAGGAATCTATCATGTGTCTGGATGAGGAACTCGGCAATTGAGTTGATCATTTTCCTCATTCAATGAAATAAAGACAAGACATTGTAAATAATCTTGAAAACGCTTGGTAGCTCCAAAACCTTATTATGAGAGTATAGCTATGAAAGCTTAAGAAATATTTTTAGTTATTCTCTACATTTATCCTTGGAAAAATAAGAGAATACTATTCTCCCTTCTTTATACAGGGTCCTCGTGTTAATAATCATGTAAGTCATGATGAAAGACCACAAGAGTCTTGAATAATTTAATGGTTTCATGGTACTCTTTACAGACATGTTATGGTTGCATTCTTCCTGCACTTTGAAAGATGGCCAAGAGCTGATTCTGCCATACCTCACATTTCCTAACAACTATGCAGTTGTATTGACTTCCCTGGTGGCTCAGACTGTAACGAATCCCCCTGCAATGCAGGAGACCCAGGTTTGACCCCTGGGTCGGGAAGATCCCTTGGAGAAGGGAGGGGCTACCCACTCCAATGTTCTTGCCTGGGAAATCCCATGGACAGAAGAGCCTGGAGAGCTACAGTCCATGGGGTCACAAAGAATCAGACACGACTGAGTGACTAGGCACTCGCTCACTCACACAGTTGTACTGCCGTTGCTCCTGCCTGAGATTATTTAGTAATGGATTTATCCCAGAAATCCTCTCTCCAAAGCACCAATGCCATTTTCTCACCCATTCCACCATTTCCAGGGTCATGGCTTCCCGACTGGGATGGCTGAGATCGTGCAGTGAATCACCCCTCACTGCCCCATCCAGTCTCCCAGTGGGGTACCTTTCTGGCCTCTCTGTTCTCAACACTCAACAATACAACTTTAAAACGTCCTAGGAGTATAATCCAAATATGACGCCAGAACTTTTTTTGCTGACATCTTTTGTATTAAATGACAGATGCTTCTAGCTTAGCCTCACTGTTTCAGTAGTTAGTTGGACTGTCAACCAAATTCTGCCTTCTTCAAGAAAAAAAAAAGAAAAATGTAGAGAACCATGATAAAGAGGAAGCATGATAATAGGAATCTGGCATTGCTCCCAGCTTTTCTTAAACCATGAATGACAAGTAATTGAAAATTTGGAGTTGGTATAATATAGAATGGGAAATTTTTATTTTAATAACAACAGCAGTGATGGTATGAAAGACTGAAAAGGGAGAAAACCAAAGTTATAATAAAATTCTCCAGTACAGGTTCAAGCCCATTTTCCCCAAACCATTTTGATATATTATCAACAATGGACAATTAGCAACTTCTCAGCTTGAATTTAATCTGCCTACTATAAAATTTAATAAGGTTGGCCTTCGTGTAAGGAGTACAGTTACTCCTACGTGGGTTGATTCAGGGAAGGACTATTTCACTCTAAAGATATCTGGAGCTCATTATTACAAAACCTGTTTGTTTCTTAATGCCTGGGAAACAAGGTTTCATATGCAAATACCTGCAAAGGGATAATATAATATTCACATCCATTGCAGAACAGAGCAAAGTAGAGGAGAAAAGTTCAAGGAGGCACTTGGGATGTATGTGTTGGTGGGAGGTACAACTGGATGAACTCAGAGACATAAAGACGATTTGGTCTGAAATCATCATGTTTTTGCCAATCAAAGAGCCATTTTCTACATCTTATATTTTCAAAATACCTGTTTAAAATGTTATATTTGGGAGGAGGATGACAATGCAGGATGCAGTGGGCTACAGCATGTTAATAAGCCTCTTGTGGGAATTTTCCTTGGTGAAATTTAGAAGACTCTCTGTGTTTAGATGAAATAAAAAAATATGCCATAGAATTTAAGGTGAATTAGAAAAACTCTTTAAATGATAAGTTGCTATAAAATGAAAAGCTATTTGATAACCAGTCGACATTTAATTTTCTAAATACAAATCATTCTTCAACATAGCTTAATTTTTCAACAAAACTTTTTGAAATAGACACCACCCAATTCACCACTAATTCCTTCTTGAGGACTTAAAGAAGCACAGGAAAACAAGGGACCAGGAATAAAACCTGGTTTTATTATTTCATAGGTTTAAATCTTGGGCTTTAAATATTTCTAGGAAAATATGATTACTGGTCTTGGATATCATCAACAAGTTCAACTTTACATTTTCCTTTCAGCAACATGCACTCCAAAAAAGCAGAACCCTCTTCTCTTCGTTAATTTTTCTTCTTTTCTTCTCCCTTAGAAGGGATGAGCAATGTTCAAAGAACTCACATTTCATGAGCCCAAGACTAGGAGAAGGATGAATGCAGAATGGCTAAGGGTAGAGATGGGACTGTCCTATCCACTTATACTGCCAAGTTACTTCTACTGTAGATGACCACAGCAAAAATGCTTCTCTTTGGTGGGTTATGTTAACATCACTATGTCAGATAAGAGATACTAATTTTGTAGAAGACAACTCTTATTAATTAGATTTTAATTGCTTGAAATATATTAATAATTATTAGGTTGACTCTAAGACACAATTATATTGAGGATCTGGTAATGTATATTTTCCCCAAAACATAATCATTCAACCTTTTAAGTGCATAGAAGAATAGAACTATTCAATGCCAAGGGCTTTAACTTCACAGTGTGCGATCTGGTCAGAATGCCGAAAGTGACCAAATTTCATGTTGTGTAGGGGCAGGGGCAGAGCTTGGCATGTAGAAAATATTAAGTAAATGTTTACTGACTGCATGTGCCACAACAGCCACTGTTAAGCACCTTTGATGGCAAGGTCAATGTTTAGACACGACTGGTCGGTAGTTTGCTTATCTGTCCTCATCTCCCAATACGATGCCATATATCAGGGGTTCTCAACTCCCAGGTCATGGACCAGTACCAGTCCATGGCCTGTTGGGAACCAGGCTGCACAGCAGGAGGGGAACAGTGGGTGAGAGAGCAAAGCTTCATTTGTATTTACAGCCGCTCCCTATTGCCCGTATCGCCCTAGTCGGTGGAACAACTGTTTTCTACGAAACTGGTCTCTGATGCCCAAAAGGTTAGGGACCTCTGCTTTATATAGTCTATAATCTAGCTCTTCTAGGATGGGTTCCCGCCTTCTTTATTCCTCTGTTGAAACCTCAAGGCAGTTTCTTTGTGTTTCTCTCGTGGTAATTACCTTATTTCTCTTTAGATTGTATTCACTTATTTAGCACAGGCCAAATGCCGTCTTGCTGTGCTATCTTCTCAGGTACAGAGCCAGTGGCTTAATTACTTTTTTACCCTCGAGAGATCTTAGTCTCAGAACTGTAATTTAGCAGGTGCTCCATAATTCTTAAGCATTTACATGGCTTCCCTAAAACTCCCATGTAGTATACTTAACTCTGAAGCCTACAGCATTATTTCTTAAGAATTTATTTGAAAATGCTTAAAGAAGCATCTTAAATTGTACTCATTTACACAGGTGGGGCCAGAAGTCCTCGTGGAAAACTTTACAATATTGTCATTTTCACAGAATTATTTTCGAAAAAGTAAATTTCACTCTACCCATATTTCTTATATACAAAAAAAGCTTACTTTTCAAAGAGCTGAGCACTTTTAAATGCTGAGTGAAATGCTACTTTTGGAAGTTAGAATGTATTATTAATCATGCCACTGTGGTTTCCAGGGAATGTAATTACCTACTATCTATAGCAGAATTGAGCAAATTGATTAACATTATCCTGAAAAAATGCAAGTGGGCACAACAGACTCACGGACGCCTTCAGATATTTGGCAAACAAAGTGCTCAGTTTATAAACCATCCACTCACAGCCCTCTCTTTCCCTCCAAGTTCTTTCAAAAGACATTTCTGAAGGGGCTCTCTATTCTTAATATCAAAAAATTCGGTGGGCTGCTAGGAGAGTATATATGGATGTTTCCCCAGTCATGGCCCCATCTCTGTACCTCATGCTCATTTTAGAAAGAGAACCCTGGGGATATCCTTGGTGGTCCAGTGGTTAGAACTCTGTGCTTTCACTATCAAGGGTCTAGGTTCAGTCTCTGGTTGGGGAACTACATCCCACAAGCCCTGTGGCAAAAAAAAAAAAAAAAAAAAAAAAGAGAGAGAGAGAGAACTCTGTTTGATAAGAAGTAAGGCTTCTTTGCATTAGGATATAATATCAGTTCAGTTCAGTTCAGTTCAGTTGCTCAGTCGTGTCTGACTCTTTGTGACCCCATGAATTGCAGCATGCCAGGCCTCCCTGTCAATCACTAACTCCTGGAGTCCACCCAAACCCATGTCCATTGAGTTGGTGATGCCATCCAACCATCTCATCCTCTATCATTCCTCTTCTCCTCCTGCCTTCAATCTTTCCCAGCATCAGGGTCTTTTTCAATGAGTCAGCTCTTTGCATCAGGTGGCCAAAGTATTGGAGTTTCAGCTTCAATATCAGTCCTTCCAATGAACACCCAGGACTGATCTCCTTTAGGATATAACATAAACCACTCTAAAAATCATGGCCTCCTTGCAGTAAAATGATGTTACACATGTTTATCTGTGTAAGGTAAACATGGAGAGGGTGTGGAGAAAAGGGAACCTTCTTACACTTCAACATATAAGAAATACTTCACTCAGTATGATAACCTCTAGGTCCATCCAGGAGCTATTTTGAATACATAAAATTATCACAAATTCTATTAAGACTTACATAAGACTGACTTTCTGATTTCTACTTTTCTGCACCTGTAAGTTCCTGAAGGTAATTCCCAGGGCAACAAAAAGGAAATGTGTGTTTCTAATTTCTAAAAGCCTTAAATGTTTCTTTCCTCCTTTTGGAAGTCAATAAGACTACTGCCTCTTATAGATGAATTGTGAAACTGATCATATATAGGTATCACACAGTGCTCCCGAGACAAAGCAGAATGACTTTCATTCTAAAGTTGTAGAAAAATGCTAAGTGTCACAAAGATTATAATGGCCTATGTAGCAAGTTTCTTTGGAAATGGACCTTACTATTTTGTCAGGTGTATGGCCAACTATATTGTATTGAGGCTATGAATAACATAGATTGAACTCTTCAATGCCAACTAGCACATGCTTATAAAGTTAAATATTTTACCCTAAGCAGATACTCAGGTAAAAGCACAGGGGCTCACATTTAACCACATTTAAAATGAAAGAGGCAGGAATTATACACAAATCACTTAGGTCCAAAATATTGTAGATGCTAAAAATAGTAAAAGCTCATGAAATGACGCCACTCATTGGGCACAGAATATGCCAGGATAAACAGATAAAATTCCATTTATCTGTTAGTCTTTATCTAATATGAAGAACTACATAATAAGTGAAAATTTCAGGGTCTGCCCAGTGGTTTAGCAATGGGTAGGATATACCTGGAGAAGGCAATGGCACCCCACTCCAGTACTCTTGCCTGGAAAATCCCATGGATGGAGGAGCCTGGTACGCTGCAGTCCATGGGGTTGCTAAGAGTCGGACACGACTGAGCGACTTCACTTTCTCTGTTCACTTTCATGCATTGGAGGAGGAAATGGCAATCCACTCCAGTGTTCTCGCCTAGAGAATCCCAGGGACGGCGGGGCCTGGTGGGCTGCCGTCTATGGGGTCACACAGAGTCGGACACGACTGAAGCGACTTAGCAGCAGCAGGATATACCTAAAGCATTATTTTATAATCAAGTAACCAAAATTGTCATTTAATTAGGTGACTGTGAAAGTGAGGCTTCCTGGGTGGCTCAGTGGTAAAGAATCCACCTGCCAACGCAGGAGATGCAGGAGACATGGGTTCAATCCCTAGGTCAGGAAGATCCCCTGGAGTAGGGCATGGCAGCCCATTCTAGTATTCTTGCCTGAAAAAAATCCCATGGACTGAGGAAGCTGGCAGGCTATTCCATGGGGTCACAACAAGTTGGACACGACTGAGCACACACACATACTTACTGCTGGTAAATGACAGAAAGTATGTTATATCAGTGACTATCACAGGCCCCCTGGCCAAATTGCAATGAGAAATTAGACCAAAAACTGACTCTGTGTCCTCATGTTCTGGGTCATAATCATGCTTACCTTTGTGACTGCAAAGATCTCTTGGTGTACCACATACTAAACATCTTATTACTTTTGCAAAAAAAGGAAAACCACATATATGTAGATGTTATTAACAATGATGATTATGTGTAGGGGCATGAGAGAAATGCGGAAATGTGAGCAAGAGGTTTGAGTAAGATCCCTCAAGTATTTTCACTGTTTCATTTTATACAGATATACATGATTTACCTTGCTCACATGGTATATACTTATTTATAGGAAATAAAACAATATAAAAGAGAAAAAACTGATAGACTTTATTCTGCCCTGACTTTTACCCTTCTGCCACCGGAGCTTTCTAGTCATTATTTTGAAGAAACACCTACATAGAAATCACTAGCTGAATTTCAATGGGTTCATGTAAGTCTGCACCTTTCAACATGGAGACAGATAACCACTGGGAAAGTAAAACAATGTTAAATTATGGCCACGATCAAGCACATAAAAGGGAGCATTGGCTGGGAAACTGATCACGTGAGAAACAAAAATGGCAAGGACAAAGCTAACAGAAAATGGTATGTCTAGTTTCACTGATAAAATTATTCCCATGTGGTATTTAAAGAAGAGCATCAGAAAATAACCTCTAGGAACTAAGAATAGTTTAAACTCTGGATTCGTTAAACCACAAAGCATAAGCACAAAGTCTAAGCACAAAATAATCCAAGTCAGGGCAAGTACTGGGGCTCAGTAAGCCCTTCTCTGCCAGAAATGGCTGTGCTTTGGAAGGTATGAAGTGCAGGTCTACACAGCCAATCAGCCCCTAGTCTCAATTTTCCACTTCCTTATGAGGTCTTCAGCATGTTACTTCTTTTAATCTGTTTGGGACTGACACATCCCTTTGCTATTGCATTTTTGGTATTCTTCGTAAAATAGTGATAAATCGACATTTATTGCTATAATGTAAGAGATGAAATGAGAATTTTGTTGTTCAGTTGCTCAGTCATGTCTGATTTTTTGTGACCCCATGGACTGTAGCCCACCAGGCTTCCCTGTCCTTCACCATCCCCTGGAGTTTGCTCAAACTCATGTCCATTGAGTCGGTGATGAGAATATCGGCTAAGATTTCTATCTCAAAAATTTTATTGTCATTGGCTTTATCATCACAAGGTTCTGAAATAACAGATCCAGTCTTAAATGGCTAAATAAGGAAGTAGATTTCATTTTCCAGACACACCAGGCTCCATTTAAAACGCTGGCTACTAGCTAACTGACATACTATCCATATCTGGCTATACAGCTACATGGATTCAGACATGTAAATCAACTGTGCATATATGGATATAATGACGCTGAATGTTTAAAGACAACACAGTGTGGGGAAGTTTCTTTGACTGCAAAACAGAGCCATAGACACACGCAAGCACACAGATCTATTGATACAAACTACAATTAAAAAGAGGCAGAAAGTTGGAGCGGTAAAATGAAAGTAGGGTTTGCCAAGTCCAGGCAGTAAAGCTTCAGAGAAGCACAGTGTCTTCTGCAGAACACCAGGGCAAAGCTGTTCAGCTACAATTCGTTTACTTCTCTGTGGTCTCAGCTTGAGCCTGCGCTCTCTGCTTTTTCCAAGGGGGTTTTAACAATGTGCAGCTGTATGAAGAAGTAGCTGTCCTCCCTAACTGAGGCTTCTACAATCCTCTAGAATTTACTTAGTAGTAACTGTTGTTGTTGTTTAGTAACTAAGTCGAGTTTGACTCTTTGCAGTCCCATGGACTGTAGCCCGGCTAGCCTCCTCTGTCCGTGGGATTTCTCAGGCAAGAATATTGGAGTGGGCTGCCATTTCCTTCTCCAGGGAATCTTCTCGACCCAGAGATTAAATCTACATCTCCTGCACTGGCAAGTGAATTCTTTACTGCTGAGCCACCACAGAAGCCCTACTTAGTAATACTGCTGCTGCTGCTGCTAAGTCACTTCAGTTGTGTCCAACTCTATGCAACCCCATAGACAGCAGCCCACCAGGCTCCCCCGTCCCTGGGATTCTCCAGGCAAGAACACTGGAGTGGGTTGCCATTTCCTTCTCCAATGCATGAAAGTGAAAAGTGAAAGTGAAGTCACTCAGTCATGTCCGACCCTTAGCGACCCCATGGAATATAGCCTATCGGGCTCCTCCGTCCATGGGAGTTTCCAGGCAAGAGTACTGGGGTGGGGTGCCATTGCCTTCTCCAACTTAGTAATACTATAACTTCACAATCCTGTTTCTCTTTTCAATCTTGATCTTTAAAGAAGTAATCTACAGTACTGATGATCCTCAACGACCTTAACACATCTACAGTGAAATACACGGTCTCTATGGTAGGTCTAAAAAGAATCTGAAGGAGAACTTAAGTGATTCCAATGGTGCTTACTGCTTTGTGATGAACTCAGCTACAGTTCATAATTTCTTTTCATTTTAGCTGTGAAAAAATAGGATGTATTTAAAGAAGAGCGTCTCTTTATTGTCTCGTTATTCCTCACATTTTTGCAAATGACTACTACAGGGCTGGGCTTTCCAGGTGGCACTAGTGGTAAAGAAGCTACTTGCCAATGCAGGAGACATAAGAGACACTGGTTCAATCCCTGGATTGGGAAGCTCCCTTGGACAAGGGCATGGCAACCCACTCCAGTATTCTTGCCTGGAGAATCCCACAGACAGAGGAGGCTGGCAGGCTACAGTCCATAGGGCTGCAAAGAGTCGGACTAGCACACTCCCTTGCATGACAGGGATATTCATTAAGATGACATTTCTAAAAGTGCTCATTGGTTCACTTGCCTGTCAATCAAAACAAAATCCTCTAATCAGACCCTGAAGATGTGATTCCACCCAATTTCATCAGTTACAGGTCTGCCATGCTCCACTCAAGTTTCAGAACTAAAGAAATAAGAGGGATATACTAATGCAATCTTTAACTGAAAACCCATCACCATTCTTTTTCAACAGCATGGGTAAAAATGGGACACAGTATGGTAGCCATTATGAAAGAACAAATATCTTCAAGGGAAAAAAAGAAAAAAACAGAGTAGAAGAATGACACTGATTGAAATGTTCCATAGTTTGACAGCGGTACAAAAGCAGACTGGTTTTAAGCAAGCCTTACAAAAGGACCCTTTAGCAACCTCACGCCACTTGGATTTGAGAGAGGAAAAGGCATTTTACACTTCATTTCTCTCCCTGTTCAGTGAGCCTCTTCCCTACCTACGTCTCTTTGTCCTTAATCTCAACCTCTAGCTTTTGGTCCACTTATTTCTTCCAAGGGCTTTGGTTGGGGTATGTCATTTGGTTCACTGGCTTTTTCACTGAGTCCCCTTGTTTACTCGCTGTCTCTTTTAGCATTTCAGTTTTCTTATCTGGAAAAGTGAGGAGCAGTCAAACATTCCAAAATGTCTCCTTTGGAATCAACACAAAATAGTGTTAATTTTCACTTACAGAAGTTATTACACTTCACTTACAAAAGTTACTACTTTAATTATGATACAGGTACACACTGGATATTTTTCTCACTTCACTGATGAAAAAGAGGTACATTCTCCTTGGGAATGGGAGCACTGTGCTAAGTGGTTTTCCTCAATTTCCACTTAGATGGTCAACAGCACCGTGAAGACCCACTGCCATGCTGCAAATTGGGACACTGAGATTCCAAGAATGCAAGGAATTCTCCCATAGTCCCACATTTTTCAAATGGCACAGGTCTGACATCAAATCCCATGTTTTGTCATTACATACTTGTCTTTCTGGTACAGCACAGTATTTTGTGGTTCAGAGTTCTGGAAGGTAACAGATACACTTCAGTTCTCAAAGTAGAACTCTGTAAGCTCTTCAATCTGAAGAGATTATGAGAAAGTGATTTATCTTTTTTTTTCCTTTGCTCTTCCTGCTCTGGGACTACCAAGACACCCAGGATATAGGTTTATTCTGCAGATTAACCAGAACTCATTTTCTTAGTATTTAATCCTTCAGGTAAATTCAAGAGGTCAAATTGCCAAGATCTGCAGGATCGTAGAAAAAGCAAGAGAGTTCCAGAAAAACATCTACTTCTGCTTTACTGACTATACCAAAGCCTTTGACTGTGTGGATCACAACAAACTGTGCAAAATTCTTCAAGAGACAGGAATACCAGACCATCTTACCTGCCTCCTGAGAAATCAGTATGCAGGTCAAGAAGCAACAGTTATTACTGGACATGGAACAACAGACTGGTTCAAATTGGGAAAGGAAAATGTCAAGGCTGTATATTGTCACCCTGCTTATTTAACTTATATGCAGAGTACATCATGACAAATGCTGGGCTGGATGAAGCTCAAGCTGAAATCAAGATTGCCAGGAGAAATATCAATACCCTCAGATATGCAGATGACACCACCCTTACAGCAGAAAGTGAAGAAGAACTAAAGAGCCTCTTGATGAAAGTGAAAGAGGAGAGTAAAAAAGTTGGCTTAAAACTCAACATTCAAAAAATTAAGATCATGACATCCAATCTCATCACTTGATGACAAATAGATGGGATAACAATGGAAACAGTGAGAGACTTTATTTTTAGGCTTCAAAATCACTGCAGATGGTGACCGCAGCCATGAAATTAAAAGACACTTGCTCCTTGGAAGAAATCTATGACCAACCTAGCTGCTGCTGCTGCTAAGTCACTTCAGTCGTGTCCAACTCTGTGCGATCCCATAGACGGTAGCCCATTAGGTTCCTCTGTCCCCGGGATTCTCCAGGCAAGAATACTGGAGTGGGTTGCCATTTCCTTCTCCAATGCATGAAAGTGAAAAGTGAAAGTGAAGTCAATCAGTCATGTCTGACTCTTAGCGACCCCATGGACTGGAGCGTACCTGGCTCCTCCGTCCATGGGATTTTCCAGGCAAGAGTACTGGAGTGGGGTGCCATTGCCTTCTCCGACCAACCTAGACAGCATATTAAAAAGCAGAGACATTACTTTGCTGACAAAGGTCCATCTAGTTAAAGCTATGGTTTTTCCAGTAGTCATGTATGGATGTGAGGATTGGACTATAAGGAAAGCTGAGCACCAAAGAATTGATGCTTTTGAACTGTTGTGTTGGAGAAGACTCTTCAGAGTCTCTTGGACTGCAAGGAAATCAAACCAGTCAATCCTAAAGGAAATCAACCCTGAATATTCATTGGAAGGACTGATGCTGAAGCTGAAACTCTAATACTTTGGCCACCTGATGGCAAGAACTGACTCATTGGAAAAGACCCTGATGCTGGGAAAGATTGAAGGCAGGAAAAGAGGGGGATAATAGAGGATGAGATGGTTGGATGGCATCATTGACTCAATGGACATGAGTTTGAGAAAGCACCAGGATCTGGTGATGGACAGGAAAGCCTGGCATGCTGCAGTCCACGGGGTTGCAAAGGGTCGGACACAACTGAGCGACTGAACTGAAATTCAAGAGAGTAGTCTGGAGTAAGAGTCCTTATTTACTAAATGACAAAATTTATTTTCAACTCCATATAAATTGATTCTTCTAAAATAACCAGAGACTGGATACAATTTGCTATACTACTGATGTTATTACTATTTTGCAGTTAGGAATTATGTGGTTTTACCTAAAACTGTACACATGCTCTGGTCCATTATCTTTGGATTAAGAAAGGAAGAGTGTGGAATTTAAAAGAGTGAAGGTTTCATCATTTTGAGATCCGGGCAAAGGTCCTTTTTCTGTCACCAACCCTTATGAAAGCCACAGATATGTGCATTTACCTTTTTGACTCTGGTTTTTACCCTACAAATGAGGCAACTGGATTCTATCATCCTCAGTTCATACCATCTTATTATTCTATATAATCTACATGGGAAACTCTGAATTTTTAAGAAAATTGCCAAGCAGCTTGCCATACTGGACACAGCAAAGGAATGCCACGGCACATACCTGAATCAATAGAGACAGAAGGCAGGGGGGTGCAGTGGGGAAAGTGGGCGTGACCAGGCTACAGGAGTGAAGAAAACGTGGGTGGAGTTGGTGGGGTGGGCGTGGCTGCTTGAGAGCCAGAGATGGTAGGAAGATGGAGTGAGGGAGGTTGGTGATATGGAAAGTGGGGGTGGGAGGGGGGTAGGTGGTGGCTCTAGGTTTCAGGGAAAGTGGTAGTCTGCATGTTCGATAAAAGCCACACTGGGCTTGTCCCTGACTCCATCTCTAGCCTGGGTGAAAGTGAAGTCGCTCAGTCGTGTCTGACTCTTTGCGACCCCATAGACTGTAGCCTACCAGGCTCCTCTGTCCATGGGATTGTCCAGGCAATAGTACTGGAGTGGATTGCCATTTCCTTCTCCAGGGCATCTTCCCAACTCAGGGCTCGAACCAGGGTCTCCCGAATTGTAGACAGACGCTTTACTGTCTGAGCCACCAGGGAAGTCCTAGCCTGGGTAGCTTGTCCATTTTTAATTAATTAACTAATTAATCAATTTTAAAATATATATTTGACTCATTTGCCAACCTGATAAGGATATTTACATACCTTAGAAAAATTTACTAGGAACAGGTGAAAAAAGACAGATTTTTAATTCACCCCAAATCTTCATATTAATAGATACACCTCCCCTGCCCACTCCCTACATGCGTTAAAGAAAGTAAATGAACTATTTTTTGTTGTTAGTTTTCTTTAAATCAGAGAAACAAAGGTCCGTGGCAAGGCAATAGAGAATGCGCTGGTAAAGGTGGGCAGAGGCTGGTGCTGCCCACCACTCCCTGGCTTTTCAAGGCAGAGGCAAAGTGGCACTGTGGCTACAAGCAATAGCCCCAGGTTCAAATCGCAGTTCACGTTCCTACCAGAGGGTGATCAAGGGCAAGGTCAGTAACCACTACATTTGCACAGTTCACTGCAGCAGCCACCAGTCATACGTGGGTATTGAGATGTGGTTAGTGTGACTGAGGAACTGAATTTTTAGTTTTACTTCATCTTCATTAATTTTGGCTTAACTTTACAAACTGTACTCGATCCAGTTACTGGAAAACTTGAATTTTGAAACAACTGAGCTACGGGAATTTACTCTTTCAACTGTAAATTTTATGTAATCTGAATACTGCGCAAGTACTTGTGATACATATTTAGCATCCCAACTGAAATGTGTGATATGTACAAATGCATACCAGATTTTGAAAACTTAAGAAAAAAACAAGAATGCAAAATATCTCATTAATAATTGTATATTGATTACATGCCAGAATAACCAGAGTTTGGATATACTGGGTTCAATAAAATGTACTATTAATTTCACCTTTTTTACTTTTTAAGATATGGCTCCTAGAAAATTTAAACTTATGTGGTTCACATTATATTTCAATTGGGCAGAGCTACTCTGTGTGCTTTAGTTTTTCCTCAAGTGATATGGGAATAAAAATAATATCCTCCAGTGGGTTGTTGTGGCAACAAGAAACGATAACTGCAAAGTTGTTAGCAAAGTGCTTGACAAATAGCTGGAAGAGCTCACTAAAGAGCTATTATTTTGTGGGCACAATTTCCATCTTTACTTTCTCTGACTCATAAAACAGAATTTGAAGTTATTTTGTGGGATATTCATTCAGTCTGTTCTCCTAAAGTGCAGGGAAGCCAAGAAGACCTTTGATAACATAAAGGACCAATAAATGGCATGGATGCTGGTAATTTACCAAATGAACCCATGTCTTATTTTCCCCCTCACAGATTCCTTTTATAAATTTTCTGACCTGTAAGATATAGCTTACATTCATTCATCAAACCTTTAACTGAGTATCAATTTGTAGAAGAATCTAGATTCCATAGTTTCAAATTCTTAAATTTCTTTTCTTCTTTTTGGCCTTGTGGATTGCAGGATCTTAGCTCCTCTACCAGGGACTGAACCCAAGTTCTTGGCAGTGGGCAATAAAAGCACAGAGTCCTAACCACTGGACTGCCAGGACCCTTAAGTTTCTTAATGGTTACAGATCTGCTATAATTAAAAAATCTGCTCACATCAAAAAACACTGAAATAGCTTTAAAATGATACGATATAATCTATTCTTTATCTGTAAGCTAATAACTTCAGTTGTCCTTATTGAACCTAAAAGTATTATCTTTTTCTGTCTCACATGATTTTCTACTTGTTTTTTATTATTGTGGTGGTTTTAAATTCTAGACTTTTTTTTTTTTAAGATTTTGTATTTTTTTTCTTTGTTCCTTATCATTTCTATCTTTGGCATAATTTGGAGAACTCGAAACATACAGTATTCCTTCATAAATGATAAAGGGAAAACAAAAAGAAATTAAAAGTTAAATTTCAGAAAAGTGGCAACTGATGGATAACACAGAAGAGAATCTCTAATAAGCTTAGGTGTTCTTTGAATAATCTATTCAGTAGATTAATCTATTCAGTAGAATAATCTATTCAGTGCTCCTGTAAATAAGCTAACTTTGAATTTCCATTTCTCCACATTCTATGAAGCACAAATTAAGTTTCCTTTTAGCAGTTCAATTCTTTTTCCTAAAATAATTCTTTAAAGTATATTAAATTTGTGATCCTCTCTTAGTTTCAACCAGACGATGGAAGCAATCATAATAGCTGAAACTTAGGTCTTTCTAAGTTCTGGGTACATTATTGATTTTTTACTTGTATTCACTCACTGAACTCTGAAAGTAACTCCATGGAATAGTTCAGTAGACAGATAACAGTCCCCCAGAGATGTCCACATCCTATGCTCCAGAACTTGTGAATATGTTCTTTATATGGCAAGGGGGAAAGTAAGACTGCAGATGGAATTAAGGTTGCTAATCAGCTGACCCTGACATGGTCCTGGATTGTCCAAGTGGGACCAATGTAATCCACAAGGATCCTTTGTAAGTAAAAGAGGGAGGTAGGAGAGTCAGGGGTCAGAGTCAGTTGTTTGACGATACAATGCTGCTGAATTTGAAGATGGAACAGGGGCAATGAACCAAGGCTTCTTAACCCACGGCAACAAAACAAAAGTTAGGAGTGGCACATGGCACTCTCCCTCTTCTTAACCTCTACTACTCTTCAGATCTCTGCTCCATCGTTACTTCCTTAGAGGAAGCCTTCCTTGGTGGCCTGGTTGAGGACGGATGCTCAAAGGAGACAATCTTAAGGTAGAGTGTAACTCTCATTTGAAGCACTTAGCATGATTACAGTTTTACATTTGTTTGCGTCTTCTCTGTCTCTGCCACCAGACTCCATGAGAAAAGAGCAGTAGTTAGCCCTTGCTGCCTGAGCCTGTCAAAGGCAAGGTGCAGTTGTTTCTCTGCTGTCTACTCAATTTCTGATATTTAGATAATTAACAATCCAAATTCATTTGACACATGTTGAATTTGTTGGACAAGGTCTTAAGAGAATAAAATGCATTCCAGAATAGATTATGGGAAATGAATTTCAAAACTCCTAGACTTTAGTCCTTAAGTAAATCAGCTCCATGAAAAGAAAACATGAGAGAATAAAACAACTATCTAGAAGAAATTTGCTGAAGCATGACAAAAATACTCTATTTGCATTTGGCTTGCCAAAATATGCATTTTTATCCTCAAGTATATTACTCAGTTGGCATAAGATTTCATTGTATTGAAACCTGGAACTTGGAGATAAGCCTTAAATCTACTCTTCTAGAAAGCAAAGAAATAAAAACAAAAAGAAGCATAATCAGACTTTCTTAATATTTGAGTATCTTAAAAAGTTAAAGAACTTTTCGCTACCACTTATTTCTTGAGTCTTTACTTTTTCTAGCCATATAACTACATATTTCTACTCGTAACAAAATTGTTTGAATCTTTATAGCATGGTCTGTCCTCAAACAGTTATATCTACTAAGGACATAATTTTCTATATGTTTTAATATATATTTTATTATAATATAAATATATATTTCTATCTCTATATAGTTACTTTGGTAATTATTTTTGGTGAAAGTCTCTGCATTGCCCCATATACCTGACTTTCTGCTTTTCTTTACCAGTGTGGTGGTGGTTTTAAATTTTACATTTTAGATTTGGAATATTTCATCTTTGTTTCTTATCATTTCTAAATATATCTTATTTGGAGAACTAGATAGATGTAAGATTATTTGGACAAGATGAGACCAGATGTAATTTGAGTCTAGTAAGCCTTGGCCTCAAAGATTTGTCTTGCTAATTACTAAGCCTCAATTACATTCAATTAATTCTTATATCCATAGAGAAGCCATTCAATTCATTTGTCCATTTTCTGTGGCTTTGAGATTCAGCTCAAATTCAGTTCACAAAGAAAAATAGCTGCCAAAGATTCCCTGTGCTTGTAAGTTCCACATTATACCCATCTATCTATGGCAAACCATTTCAATTCACACTCCATTACACAAACTTTCTTTCCCAGGGGAATCTTACATTAGTATATTCAAAATTCAACCTCTCTAAAATGAAATAAGAACATTTACTCAGGATTAAGAATGTTTGGAAGTCATTTCCTCTGAATGCATAAAGCTGAAACTGGGCAAAATCCCTTTGGTTACAAGTTTTATTAAATTAGAATATTTATTGTAGGATAAGGATAGAAATTATTTTATTTTCTTTGAAGTAGCTCCCAAAGTATATTTCTCTCTGGTCCTGATTTTATTCATAGGACATAAATGTAAACAAATATGAGTTCCAAAGATAAGGCATCATTAGTTTCACAAATAATTCATTTCCTTCATTTAGCTTCCTTCCTTATCCCAGGTTTGCAAAGAACTTGACCAGGAAGGAAGGACTATTACGCCTATTCTACATGAGGGGACACAAATGTGGAGATTTGTTGAAGACCAAGCTAATCAAAGCCCATCAAATAGAAGCTTGACAATTCCCTCATGGACCCTCTCTTCTAGCCACACTCACTGTTCCAGCCTTTTGGGGTAGAGATGGAGCAAATACAGTAAAACCCTAATGTAAGCTGTGTCCTTGTATCACAGATGAGTCACTCAGCGGATAATGAACTTTCACTGGGACAGTGACCTACAATGGATCTCTGACACTGTAAGTTAGCCCCCTACCTGCAAGACTTTGTTTTAGTATAATGCCCACTAATTTACAAAGTGATTCCATAAAAATAAACACTCTGGTGCTTCCAACAGACAGAATAGATAGTAGTTACCACCATTTCAGAAACTCAGACAAATAAATCATCATGTCCAGATCACATGGGCTTTTAAGTGACAGGCTTCAGACTCAGACACGGGGCTTCTGACTCCAAATCTAAAGCTTCTTCATTGAATCACAACAGTTCTCAGACCCTTGGGTGAACAAAAGGTGCCCAGGAAAAACCTAAGTTCCTTTGCATCAAGGTAGGCCAAGAGCAGGGCTTCCCTAGTGGCTTAGAAGGTAAAGAATCTGCCTGCCAGCGCAGGAGATGTGGGTTTAATCCCTAGGTTGGGAAGATCCCCCAGAGGAGGGAATGACTACCCACTCCAGTATTCTTGCCTGGAGAATTCCATGGACAGAGGAGCCTGGTGAGCCACAGTCCATGGGATTGCAAAGAGTTGGACACGACTGAGTGACTAACACACACATACACACAAGCAGAGAGCAAGTACATTGTAGAAATCAAATAAGTTTAAAACAAACAAACAAACAAAAAAAACAAAAGAAAGAAGAAGTTTCCATTTTGGTTGAGCCCACATCATTCACCAGAGTAAGGTCAGCAAACTTTTCTATAAAAGGCCAGACTGTAAATACTTTAAGCTTTGTGGGCCATATATGGTCTCTGCTACACAGTCTTTTTCTTCCTTTTTTGTTTTATAAAATTTGAAAGTTTTAGAAACCACTCTTAGTTAATAAGGTATACAAAAAAAGATTGTGGACAGGATTTGACCTATAAACTATAGTTCATCAGAGCCCTGGACCTGATAGCCACAAAAGGGTGACTTGTAATGCAGGTCTGGACAGCACCTGAAGCTCCCAGGCTCTGAAATGCTTATCCTGTAAGTGCTCTGACTCACAGAAGAGAGTTTACCTTCCGACTCACCACATTAGACTATATTTTCCTGTCTTCAATCAAAATTAAAGTCAAAGCCATGTTTGGCATGTTATGTACACTAGATCCTTTGCATTCACAAATTTAAATTTTATGGTTTCTGCTATTACAGAGACACCCCAAAATGTTCATGGATTTTAAAAAATGTTTCACTTTCAAGTTTAGACCCTAGAATTGTGCATGGGGGTTGGTCATATAGTGAGAGACCAGAAGCCTGGCTAGCACTTGCTTCTTGCTCTCCTTCTATTTTATCCCTATCCTGCACCATATAAACAGATAAATATTCTTTGGGGGTTGGGAAGGAGAGGAAATAGGTCTTAAAAGGGAAGTCAACTTCCAGGGCTGGTGATTAGTGAATTACATCAGAAGTTACAGACATTCCCCAGAAAATAGCAGATCTCCATAAATTAAATTAGTGTCTGAGGCCTTCAACAAAATATGCTATAAAGGGTGTAAGAAAAAGTAATTCATGAAAGGGTTTCTGTTCATTCTCCCATCAGAGAAAACACTTTGGAAGAGGTAGAGTTTTGAAGGAATTTCCTCATTTTGCCCAGTTAAACTTGAATGCATTTTAACAGGCCATTGTAATAGTCTCAGCTATTTGGATTCATATGTCCCTTGCAAAGGCTGAGGGCCTACAATGATTTAGTTTGACGTTTACCAGGCTTTTCATTTTGGACTCTGCAGCCAAACCATAATCAGTGCCAGCCCAAAGCTGATCTCTCCATGAAGACTCAGGACTTGGACTCAGCAATGAGATTCTTCGATATAATGACGACTTGAGTGCCAGAGCCTTTTGAAGAACATTCAAACTCTTGTATTTATTGTAGTAGCTGTCTTCATTCTTAACTTATTCCTGGACACTTCATGAAGAGTTAAGAAAGCAGCTTTTATCAACTGAGCTTTTCATATGGGGGTCAATTGTTAACAAATTTCAAATCATCAATGATATCAAGTTTTAGTTTATAAAAACAATTGTACTGGGTACCACTAGGGCATAAAGTCAGCTTAGTTCCTGCCTACATGGGGTTTTCCATCTATCAGTGAGATAAAAATATGAATAGAAAAGTAAGTAAGCAATTAAAAGTTCAATGAAGTAGGTAAAGATACAATTAACTACAAATGGATTGACACACTATAAGTATTATAGAAAATTAGTGGAGAGATCCTTTATTCATTCATCAATCATTAATTGCTATTTATACTGTGCCAGGCATTATATCTTCCTTGTAGACTCTTCCTTGGGACTCTGACCTATATATACAATCTTTTATTTGAAATCTCCATGTATAGACCTCACAGGTATTTCAAACATGACATGTCTTACAGTGAACTTAGATTCACTTGCCAAATCTTCTCCTACAGCCTTCCCCTTTTGAATGGCAACTCAGTCTTCTGGCTGTTCAGGCCAAAAAACAAAACAACAACAAAAAACCCTGCTGCTGCTGCTGCTGCTGCTAAGTTGCTTCAGTCGTGTCCGACTCTGTGTGACCCCATAGACAGCAGCCTACCAGGATCCTCCGTCCCTGGGATTCTCCAGGCAAGAATACTGGAGTGGGTTGCCATTTCCTTCTCCAATGCATGAAAGTGAAAAATGAAAGTGAAGTCACTCAGTCGTGTCCGACTCTTCGTGACCCCATGGACTGCAGCCTACCAGGCTCCTCCATCCATGGGAGTTTCCAGGCAAGAGTACTGGAGTGGGTTGCCATTGCCTTCTCTGACAAAAAACCCTAAAATACCATATATTCATCCCTCATTCCTCTCTTTCCCTCACTTGTGTTCGATCTGTAAGCAAATCCTACTGGTCCTATTATTAAAATATATCCAAATCCAGCCACTTGTCACAATCTCAACAAGTACTATCCAGGTCTGTTGTGGGGATCATTGTAATAGCTTCTTGATTAATAGTCTCCCTGCTTCTACCCGTGATAGCTCGGTTGGTAAAGAATCGACCTTTAATGCAGGAGACCCCAGTTTGATTCCTGGGTCGGGAAGATCCCCTGGAGAAGGGATAGGCTACCCACTCCCGCATTCTTGGGCTTCCCTTGTGGCTCAGCTGGTAAAGAATCTACCTACAATGCAGGAGACCCTGGTTTGATTCCTGGGTCGGGAATATCCACTGGAGAAGGGATAGGCTACCCACCCCAATATTCTGGCCTGGAGAATTCCATGGACTGTATAGTCCATTGGGTTGCAAAGAGTGGGACATGACTGAGCAACTTTTTTTCTTTTTCTGCTTCTACCCTAGACCCTTGGCAACCATTCTGTCACCTCCCTGCCCAAGGCCATCCAAATTAACAAGCTTATAGTTCATATAGCACTTACTACCCACCAAGCACAAGCTCTTTGCAAGTATTAACTGAATTCTCACAATAATCTTACAGGGTAGGCACCGTGACTCTCTGCGTTTTATCAGTGAGGCAATGCAGAGACAGGACTCCAACCCTGACATTCTGGCTCCCCAGCCCCCGCTCTTAACTTCTGTGCCTGCTCCCTCCAGTGGTTTCCCTTCTCACTTTTGGAAAAAGCCCAAATCTTCATCATGGCCTGCTAAGTGTCACATGATCTGTCCCCATTACCTCCACAACATTCTTCTACTACCTTCTCCTTGGCTTACTCAGTCACAGTGACTTCCTCACTGGTCCTCAAACACCCCAAGCTTCTTCCCATATCAGGGACTTTCACCCTGGCTGGTCCTTCTGCCTGAGCCATTTCCCCTCAGGGTGGCCTGACTCACTTGTCACCTCCTTCAGGTCTTTTCTGCAAATGTCACATTTTCAGTTAGGGAGTCCTAGATTCTACTTATTAATAATCTTACTAATATATCTAGATATAATTCTAAGCACTTAACACACCCTTTACTTCATTAAACCCTCACAACAGCTCTGGGCTGAGGGAGCTCTTACCTCCATCTTACAGATGAGGAAAAGAGACCCAGAGTCACTAAAAAGTGTGCAGAAGGTCTCATAGCCAATAAGGAATGAAGTTAGGATTCCAACCTAAAATCTCTGGCTCTAGAGTCTGTGATCTTACACAGACACAGATACACACACAATCAATATACAAAATTTGGTGACTAATGGTTGATGGGAAAGTAAGAGAATTTAAAAAATCAGTTTGTGGAGCTTCCTTGGGGGCTCAGATGGTAAAGAATCTCCCTGCGATGCAGGAGACTTGGGCTCAGTCCCTGGGTTGGGAAGATCCCTGAAGAAGGTAATGGCAACCCACTCCAGTATTCTTGCCTGGAGAATTTCATGAATAGAGGAGCCTGGCAGTCTATAGTCCCTGGGATTGCAAAGAGTCAGACACGACTGAGTGACTGACACTTTCACCACTTTCAGAAGGTTGTAGCGAGAGTTCAAGACAGTTAGCATATAAAGTTAAAGGAGGACGCCAGGTGGAGGGTTTAGATGATCAGTTTCCAGAGTGATGTGTCTCAGTGTGTCATCTACGCTGTTCCTCCATCAGAACCTGAGAATAACTGGAGTTGGCTTGGGGGTGGGAAGTTCTCTCACAGCAAAGAATCCTTGATTCCACTCTAGATCTTCTTATGTAGAGTCATTGGGACCAGGAGCACAAGGATTTGTATATACAAGAACTCCTAGGTGATTGTGAAGTGCATTAAAGTTTGCAAACCACCATCTTGGAAGATAGGGAATAGTTTTATTGACTTAAATTAGAACACTAAGCATTACAACCCTAATATAGTAATTCCATAAAGAGATCTGCAAAATATGCTATCACTGTAAAACACTGAAACTTAGGGCAGGGATCTTTGATGGGTTTGTTCATTGATGGATTCCAAGTACCGAGAACAGTGGTTGGCCCAATTGGGGAATGTGTGAACTTTCAAGTGGCCCATTGGAAACTTTCAAGGTGCAAAATAACTTTGTATGAGCATATTTTACTCTGAGTGGTCCAACATTTCCATCAGACTTCTCATAAAAATTCACTTCTATCAGTTTTATCATTATTTCCTAAGAAATATGAACAGAGTGAAAAAGTATATTGGTTTTTGGAATTATTGATCTAAGTGTGACTTGAGGCTCTGGCATTTGGCAGCCGTGTGATATAACCAAGGCATTCCATCTTTCTAAACTTTGTTTTCCTCATCAATAAATCATCATCACCTCATTTAATGTCCATAAAAGTATCATGTGAATAAAAGGATCTTTGAAAAAAACAGGGCACTGTTATTAGGTGAATTATTACTTTTTATTTCTCAATTGCTTTGAAATATGATTTTGGGGGCAAAGTTCTAGATGGAAAAATTTAGTAAAATTAGGAAAAAATGTTTTCAAGACCTAGATGGCATAAGTAATACATAGCTATAGAATGTGTGGTGGCAAGAGTGATAAAGAACCCGCCAGCCAATGCAGAAGCGTAAGAGACACAGATTTGACCCCTGGATTGGGAAGATCCCCTGGAGAAGGGAATGGCAACACACTCCAGTATTCTTGCCTGGAGAATCCCATGGACAGAGGAACCTGACAGGCTATAGTCCATGGGGTTGCAAAGAGTTGGACACGATTGAAGCAACTTAGCACAGCACAGTATGGGAATAATGAGAGAATGAAAATATTCCCACTAAGTATTCCCTCCAAGAGATAATCATAGTCCAATAGTTGAAGGACAGTATTGCCTTTTGAAAATCAAATATTGATTTGTTGGAGAGATTGGCCTAGAATGTTACAGCTTAGTATTCTGTCACTCAGACACACAGCTCAAGCCAAATAACTTTCACTTAAAAACTTTTGGTGTAACAGGTATTTATCATTCATTATTTACTGCATCCTTGATATCCGAACATTGAAATCTAAGAGAAAAAAGTCGATTGTGCTGAAACCACGCAGACTTCAATGCCTCCTCAATTTTGGAAACTTAAGCACACCGCTTCCATCCTAAGACAGGATTTCAGTGACTAAGCAGATCTCTCCCTGAACATAAGGTAAGGAGAGTCTACCCTCCACTTTCTTCTAGCTGATCAACAAGATACACGTGAAGGAATTAACACTATAATCATTAAAGCACAGACAAAAATGTCATTTGTCAAGTGGCAAGAAACAGCTTTCTAATGAAAACACCATGCATTCCACAAAATTCTCAAAAACTTCATTCTGATTTTATGCCTAAGTTAAACATTTTGGAAAGGCATTTCCCTTGTAGCGCCAGAAATGAAAGCCTCAAATGCTTTGAAGTTAGAGATCTAACTGCCAACACAACTGGATGAGTCACATGTGATATAAAAATACCTATTTGGGGCTCTACTTTCAAATTAGAGCCACAACATAAAATCCACTTAATTGAACCAGGCTTCAAAGATTTCTGCACAAAAGTTAATAACAGCAATACAAAACAGTAGGCAGAAGAGAGTTTCTAACAGACAACCAAACTGTACATTTTCAAGACACATATAAGAGAAAGAAAACCAGTTCTGTGAATAATATATGAAATCATTCTGAAAAGATTTTCCACAGTAGTAAACTCTTGGTAGTAAACTCTTGGTCACACATTTCTTTATCTAAAGCTGAAAACCCGAATCCCAAATGACAGCCTCATTTCTATAATCACAGCTTCATCAACTGAGGCTGTTTTGCCACAGATACCATACCATTATGATGAGGGTTCTGGGTCTACTCATTTCATCGTCAATTTCCAGAGGCAAAATTTCGTGGGATGGTTCCTCCTGGCGTCGTCGACAAATGTGTGGACAGCTCCTCTGGACCACAGAACGAAAAGCTTGAAGCAGAACAATGCTGGCAGTGCAGCCCATCGCTGCATCCTGGAGCCCAGAAAATAACTTCTATGTGGATGCTATGTTTGAAAAACAGTGGCTCCTTGTCCCTGAAAACAGCCTACATCGCAGCTGCAGCCAGCTCACTCTCCAATCACTTCCTTGAGCTCTGATCATCTGATCACCGCCAAATAGCTTGGATGCAGAGATGGGAAAGATTTGATCCACTGAAACTGAACACACTCAGGAATATTAGAGCATTTTGCCCAGAGAACATTTCTCAATTCATCTCAAGAGCATGTTTCCTGTTCATTACAGTGATTCTCTTCAATTCCAGTTTTGGAGGTCTGATTAAAGATATCTTTCCCTCTCAGACACTCAAACAAATCACTCTTTTTCACATTAAACAACTGAAAAATTGACTTCACACTCACATGTTTTTTCCAAGGCAGAGGAGTGTCATATAAAGAGTGAAAGTGACTGTTGTCTTTTTAATGTAAAAACTTGCAGAAGGAAATTTTACTAGACACCTCACTAAGTGGCTGGGGTTCTGCTTATTGTAGCTCGTAAGTTCCAGAAATGAAATGGACTCTATATATAAAGTGGGGAGTCCTCTGAATCAAAACGATTTATCCGAAGTATGCACGCGTTAACCAAAGCCATGTGAGTGACACTAGTGTTCCCCCTGTGATTTTCTTTCAATAGCTCGGTTGTTCTGTTCCCACGCATGCAGTTCTGCAGCCTGATACATTTTTATATTTACATAGGCGGCTTGCATGGCTGAAAATATCTGTTTACTGAGGTCGGGCATTGAGCTTTGCCGAGCTGACCTCTCAGAGAAAAAAAAAAAAAGAAGAGCAGCTGTAAAGCATTTTCACCTCCTATCAATAAGAATTCAAGGTTTCAGGAAGGACTTTAAGGTCTCTGGCAGTTAAGAGTCTAGTATTCCCTGAATCCTGAGAGACTAGTCACTTAGGAGAGAACCGAGAGAGCTTAGGAGTCACGTGACTGGCTTGGACCGGCCTCAAGATCTAATGGTATACTGCAAGAGAATAAGACAACAGGGATGCTTGCACTAAAAATATCTCATGGAAAATAGATTTTGCTTACAAATGAGGAAACTACGAAATCCCCAGTAGGATTTACAACGTCGAGATCTTTCTGTCAAGCTAATCCTGTCCGTGTAACTCTCGGAGATTCAAAGTAAAAATGTTTTCTTTGGTTTCTGGGCCCCTCAGCGCAGAGGGTGTTACAGGAAGTTTGGAGGTTTCTTTTCCTCTAAGGTGTGGCCACTTCGGGCCCCAGTAAAGTGGCTTTCACAGAAGCATCTAGCAGAAGGCTCAATTAGGCATTAATTGCTCTGTAATCTGTCACAACACAGCTTCGTTTTAATTGGTATGTTTGCCAGAGGAGTAAAATATTTTTTTTCTTTTAAGAGGTACTGGCTGCCAGTAGTTTTTCATCTCCCTCTGTTTTGGGCAAACATATTTTAGTGCGGCTGGAAAAAGAAGAAAAAAATGCTAATGATGCTGGCAAGTCCTTTAAGTCCCTCTGGACCTTTGTCAGAGTGCCCGGGTGCTAATCTAAACCATTTTTTTTTTTTTTAACTCTAAACAACTAGGGCATTTATTGAAGAGAGGTTACAATTTAGCCCGCCAGGCTTGCATATTGAATATATATATATATATATATATATATATATATATATATATATAAATGGTGTCCCACCAGAAACAAAATATGGAATGGGCTTCCATGATTATGAATGTGCCTTTTCAGATCTGATTGCTCCTTGGCGCTCCCTGGATGTCAGTGCCCACCCTCGCCCACCCACTCCCATACCCCATGACCTATCACCCTCCAGTCATTCCCTCAGGTTCTGGTCATCTGCTCAGGGCTGAAGAGCTTGAATACAGCAAGGCACTGACTGGGGGTCATTAAACATTCCCCAGCAGCTCCTGTGGGCTACAAATAAGAGTAGGTGGAGCCCTAAGTTACAAACCATGTGCTTGGCAGGAAAGAGGCAGTTTGCATCCCAAACTCCTTTCTAGCCATCTCTCCCTAAGGCTGGCTAACCTCTGGGGTCTCTTCTGGAGTCAGACGATCTGGCAGATGCCGAAGTCTTTGGGGAAATAAATGATGTGCTTTCTGGCTATTAGAGTCCTGTGTTCATCGATCCCTGAACTGCCTCTGAGGAATTCAGCCCTATTATTGATGGACTGCTATTACTGATGGGAGTCTCAAAATTCTCTCTCTCTCTTCTAACTTCCATCATCAAGGAAAGGGAACCTCCAAGAATTAGTTTCTTGGGAATTCAATTCACAACTGCAGTTATCCAATGGAAAAGAGGCTGGAAGGATGAAAACCAGAGAATGACAGCTGGACACACAGTCCAATGTTTTCTTATCAAAAATTTCAAGCACGCAAATTCAAAATTGCAGGAAAAGGATTGGGTTCTGAGATGTTTGAAAGAGGAAATTAAGCTAGGGATGTGGCAAAGTGGGGGAGGAGATAGATCAACCCACAGAGATAAGGTCCCTTTTTCCCCTCATGTTTGGCATAGATGTTGATACACAGGAAATATTTTAAAAGGAAGAATCAATTCCCTGAAGGTGTCTGCTAGTTTCTTTGAAGTATTAATAAAATGAATCACTAATTTGGCCTTTAAACATTAAATGTGCATGGAATGCTATTGCTGATAACAAGAGGTTATCTTAGAAAACCAACATGAGCTCAGATGCAAATATCATAATTAAGAAATGAATACATGTGTTTCCTTTCCTCCTTCCCAAAGTCCAAGTGAAATTACCAAAAAAGCAGTATAACAGGGGAATATATTCATTACAGTGAGAAAGTGGGGGTGGAGGGATGGATCTTTGAACAGAGTTTTCGGAAAATTTCTCTGAAAGTTGAAAAATGAACCTGATCACATTGAGCGATAACTAAAAATGAAGGATGAGCAAGAACTTCGGGGGCAGGAGGACACGGTAGAAAGAGGAGCCACAGTTCTCAATAGAGCCCTGGAGGGGGTCGGAGTTCCAGGGAAGTAGGTGCTCGGTGTGAGAAAGTAGCTAACTGACACCCATCCC
Organism: Bos indicus x Bos taurus; assembly: GCF_003369695.1. Lineage (NCBI taxonomy): Eukaryota > Metazoa > Chordata > Mammalia > Artiodactyla > Bovidae > Bos > Bos indicus x Bos taurus. The sequence continues at coordinate 112,999,179 of NC_040077.1, forward strand.
ACCACCAACCCCAGGAGACAGAACTGTAGAGCATGTGGCAACAGCAGAGGGGCAGACGCTTCCAGAATAAGGAGCACAGGGGTCAGCACCCCTTGGCCAGTGGAGGCAGGCGTGTCTGCAGCCTGCTTGCCTGGCTCACACTCACAGTGAAGAAAGATGGCAACTGGCACACATGTCAACCTGTGAGCAGGTATGGGGTTGACCACATGAAGAAGTGGGCCTCCAGGGCTCTTCTTCCTGTTCCTGGAGCCAGAGGGCAGAGTACTCAGGCTACCCAAACTAAGTGGGTCCCTCCTTATATGTGGACTTATTCATAGAGGGAAGGGCTTCCCTGGTGGCTCAGAGGGTAAAGCATCTGCCTGCAGTGCGGGAAACCTGGGTTCAATCCCTGGGTTGGGAAGATCCCCTGGAGAAGGAGAGGGCAACCCACTCCAGGACTCTTGCCTGGAAAATCCCATGGACGGAGAAGTCTGGTAGGCTACAGTCCATGGGGTCGCAAAGGGCTGGACACGACAGAGCGACTTCACTTTCACTTTTCTTTTCATTCATAGAGGGACTGGCAATGTACAGACTGGGCAACACAGTTCAAGTCTAGTCCAGGCAGTAGCCTGGTGGAAGAGGCAGCAGAGAGGCTCCCATGAGCTGCAGAGTGTGTCAACTCGATCAAGTTGCTTGACCTCCCTGAGCCTCGAGAATATCCACTGTAACACGGAAATTATTCTTTACCATCTATTAGGATGCAGGTGGGAGGAGAGGACCTGAAAAGATCAATGTATATATGTGTGCGCCCAGTTGTCTCCTATTCTTTGCGACCCCACGGACAGTAGCCCACCAGGCTCCTCTGTCCAAGGGATTTTCCAGGCAAGAATACTGGAGTGGGCTGCTATCTCCTATTCCAGGGGATCTTCCTGACCCAGGGACTGAACCCCAGTCTCCTGTCTCTTCTGTGTTGGCAGGCAGGTTTCTTACCACGAAGCTACCTCATCAATCACTGAACAAGTGTGAGGCTACCTCTGTTGATGGGGAGAGTGGAAGATTGGTCGCCTCCCCCTGGGAAGCATCTCCGACAGCCCACACCTCACAGTTCAGAACGTCAGTCCTTATTACTGCACCCTGTGGGTTTCCTAACTCACAAACAGGCTGAAAATACGTTCTGATGGATTTCATTTCTAAGGGCTGTCATCCCCTTTCTGTAAGAGCTGGGATTGTGCTTGCTTTACTATATGTCCTCTGTAACCATGAAGTAGATGCTCAGTGAACAATAATAATAACAACAGTAATATTTACAATAAAGTAAGCCATCCATAGCACTTACTATGTGCCAAGCACAGTTCTATCTAATATTTACACATATTGATCCACATACATCTCTATTATGAGGTCATGATCTGATCATTCCCATTTTACAGCTGAGGAAACCGAGGCACAGAGAAGTTAAGTGACTTGTTGCTAGAATCACGCCGAGTAACTGGCAAAGCCAGATCTGGCTACTGGGTATGAGATTTTTAAAACCAGTTCTGAAAGCCAAATATGTGCCAAGTAAACCTTGTATCTTCCAAAGGTGGATTTATACCAGAAAAATATTATTTGGCACATGGCAGGGTGTATGGAGGCAACCTTGGAACATCCCCTTTGAGAGCTGGTTTGTCCTTCATAGGAAAGTCTGTGATGTTTCCTTGGATCACAGTTTTAGAAGGCAGCTAGTAGTGTTAGCAGAATGTTTTGGGTGACCATTTAAATTACATTTTGATGGGAACTTACAACGTTTAAAAATGTAATGAATTTGATAACAGAATTCTTAAAAAGATGTATTTACTGTGTGAAGCATTCATTGGCAGAAACCACTCACCTATTCAAGCTGGCTCTGAAAGCACAAGTGGGAATATGGAATTGTGACTGGCGCCTTTGTTACTCCTTGATGCAGTGTCTATCCTTACATACAAAGATGCTGGCTAACACTGAAATACCCCCAGAAAAGAGGCTACTTTGGGTCCAACAGGAATGAAGCCATCACCCTAGGACACTGTTTGAACCTGGACATGGCTCCAAGAGAAAACCTGCTACCACTTGCCTTCGAATCCATGGGAAGTTGATAGCCTGAACTGCTGTTCACAGGGATCCAGCCATTCGCTTTTCTGGGCCAGCGTGAAAATTTGGTGAGGGCTCTGAAGCTGGTGCATTGCAACTGTCTCCCAGACTTTGTTGCCCTTCCTTCACCACCAGCGCTATTCTATACAGAGTTGTATGATGGCAAGAAACTGGAGACCAAGGACAAAGGCTGAAACTTGCACCCACTTGTTTAAGTTGGAGCACAGCCTTTCCATGGGAATTCAGTGCTTTGTGGAGTGAATCAGTCAATCAATATGGAGTGAAAATAAACTCCTCTTCCTCATTATTATTATCATCAAGGTCTGAATCTTGTTGGGGTTCTCTGTGAGTTTTCCAGAGGCTCAGCAATTGTGACCAAGTGAAAGTGACCCTAAAGGAGGAGAACTCTCCTAGACTAAAGGCAACTGAGAATTTAACCCCAAGCTGAGTAAAACCATTTCATGGACTTGGCCATTTTCCAGGGCAGGGATTAGCAAGAATCTTTTAACTTGTCTATTTCCAGATGGGTAAGTCCCCTCAGGTATATAAATTCAATTAAACGGATAGGATAGGAGGGAGTTGGTCAGTATAAAACACAACCCAGCAAAGTGATTCTCCCTGAGGCCCAGTTATTCCTTATCAACTTGCATCTTTGCCTCTCTTGGTGCTACTTCAACTCAAGAGCTTGGGACTCAGGTCCATTTTGATAGCAACTATGACCTCTTTCCCCCCATTTGTGATTTGTAGAGTTCTCTTCTTCCAGCTCCTATCTCTTCATTTGCACTTAATTATAGTGCCTCCCCTTTACAGGCATCTTTTCCACTTGCTGACATTTACTGAGTTGTACAATTAATCACTTTGGCAACAGGCACACTGTTCTTTCATTTAAAAAACCCAGGTGCTGTTGCCAAGCACATCTTTTCTTCACTTCCCTCCCTTTGGCACCAGTGCGGCTAAAAGCAGATTTCTCTTTGGTATGTTTAGGTGCTTCAGAAAATCTTCCTTCATTGCTCTCTCAAGTGGCTTCCTCAGCAGCTTCTTGCAGAGTACATGGATAATGTCAATGTTTTGTTAATATCACACCTTACATTTCTCAGGCTTCTGCATTTGACTGTATTCTTCTCTGGTCAGAGTTAATCTTTCTTATTCTTAGTAGAAGGCAGTACAGTGTAGCAGTTAGGCAAAAGCCTGAGAAGTGGACTGGGAATTTAAACCCACAGTTGAGATACTTGCTACCTTTGTGGCGTAAAGCAAAAGTTTTAAGCCTCAGTTTCCTCCTCTGTTAAATGAATGGATACTCATGAGGATCCAACTGCCCTGTGCCCAGTGCTTGGCACAGTGCCAGACATATGGTAAGTAAGGATTCAACACACATGAGTTAGTTATTATTGGAAGAGAAAAAAGATCTAAGGATTTCAGACATTGTTTACTTTTTCCCTGTCCCCTTTACAAGTGGTTAAAAAAAAAAAAAAATCTCTGACTCTTCCTTGCTGAGGGACACACGATTCCCTGGGTGATGGAGGAATGGGCATGCCTCCTCTGAGCTTTGAAGTTGGGTCCCACGGTAACATGAGACCAGTTCCATAACTCCTTCCCAGTCCTTTTCCATGAGTAAACACATTTAAAATAATATAATAATACCTCACTTACCCAGAGGGCACTTATTTTGCAACCTCAACTATTCTGATCACAGCCAAGTTCTGGGAAGCAACAGAAACAACTTCTGCAGGGCCCGAAAGAGACAGTACCCAATTCATTACTCTGGGACGCTTACAGGAGTGGGTTAGAGAAGGGGTTTTCATACCTGTACCAGTTACAGCCACCATACACAGGATTCCAAAGACCTTGCTGAACGAAGCTTGTAAAAGCCTCTGACCAGATGCAATGTAACTGTGACTTGCCCTGGGCCAGTGGGAATAGGGCACAGCCACTTACAACTGGAAGGATGTCCCTCCTGATGGATGGAGTGCTGACAGCCTCTAACTTCTTCAAAGGGTTTCAAGGGTTCCAGCAATTAATCCAGCCAACCAAGACCCACACCACCAAATGGGATGGTGGACTGTGTTCCTGGGGCAAGGATGAGGGTGCATGATTCAAGCAACTGATGGGGTGCTGACAGCTTCTAACTTCTTCAAAGGGTTGCAGGGGTCCCAGCAATTAAACTAGCCACCCAAGACCTACACCACCAAATGGGACTGTGGACTGTTTTCCTAGGGCAAAGATGAGGGTGCATGATTCTAGCTTGGTACCTGGGAAGTGATTCTGAGTTCAAATCCTCTGAACCTTATTTTCCTCAACTGGTATACTGGAACCATGATGCCCTCTTTTGCAGAGTTATTATAACAGAAGACATGCTATGAATAAAACACTGGCATAAATGGTAGATTTTATCACTCTTTTAGCTGTATTATGAATAAAACTATTATGTTTATTATCATTATTCCAAGAAAGAGCCAAAAAAGGTAAGTAACAGACCTGTAAGTCAAGGTTCAAGGCTAATACAGTCACATATAAATACACCAGCAAGAGAGCCTTGGCACTAGAATGAATTGTCAATGTCAAGAGTGAGATGAAGCAGGAAGTGTCTTTGGCTCCTCATCACCAGTCAGTGAGCCCAGGGTACACGCTTGAGTCTAACTAACTTAAAAGTACAAGCCCTAACAAAAGAAAGAGCTAGGATTTCCCTGGTGGTACAGTGGATAAGAATCTGCCTACCGATGCAGATGACATTCATAGTCTGGGAGGATTCCATACACCATGGGGCATCTAAGCCCATGTACCACAGCTACTGAAGCCTGTGTGCTCCAGTAGTGAGCCACAACTATTGAGCCTGTGTGTCGTAACTACTAAAGTCCATGTGCCTAGGGCCCATGCTCTGCAATAAGAAAAGTCAAATTATGTGCAGCGGTGACAGCTCCAGAAGGAAGAGAAAACTGTGAAACATTTGAGATAAACTTCCACCAACGACTGCTTTTAATTCTTAAAAGTTTGTGACTAAATGGGGTCAATTATATGATCTTCAAAAGTTAGCTATGTAAAAACTGTTCTGAGCCGTGGCTGGATCAATGAGCTATTAACTGTACTTTCAGTACTTGTTCTATTTTATTTTCTGTGCTCATTTCTTTCCCCTTTGAATTGTGGCAGGAATTAGCCACCCACATCCTAAACATTCCAAGTTAAATCTCATTTACAATAATCATGAACTGCTTTCCAAACGTGAAAATGGCAGTCTTTTAAGTCATTTTCAAATGTGCTTTTCCAAACCAATTTGAGAGCTGAAAAGGATGGTGTCAACCTGAGCAAATCTCAACTCCATATTCTTTCCAGGACTCAGGGGAGCAGCCCAACATTATCATTTTAGGGTTGGCACAAAGCTCCCAGCTCAGGCTGTTGAAAGGAAATGAGGACAAAGCAAGGTTTAAACCCAGCAGGAGTAGGAGGGGCAGGGCTGTATTCAAAAGATTAACTTGATAAGATAATGTTCAACTTCTCTTTAAATCCTAAAGTGCAGGCTGTGGATTCCTCAAGTTTGTGTTCCTATTGTCTTCAGTTTCTGCTACAGATAAATGAAGCTACTGCAGTTCTGCAGGAGGACTTGGGTACCCTGCATCCCAGGGGGATGTGATAGGAACAGCAGTGGATGGAGTTTGGGCTCTGACACTAATTAAGACTTCAGACAGGTCTTATTACTCCTGTCTCTCTGGATCTAAGTTTGCTTATCCATAAAGTTAGAGGTCTTTCCAGTAGTCACGTACGGATGTGAGTCCAGTAGTCTTGTACGGATGTGAAAGCTGGACAATAAAGAAGGCAGAGTGCCTGAGAATTGATGCTTTCAAACTCTAGTGCTGGAGAAGACTCTTGCGAGTCCCTTGGAAAGCAAGGGGATCAAATCAGTCAATCTTAAAAGAAATCAACCCTGAATGCTCTTTGGAAGGACTGATGCTGAAGTTGAAGCTCCAATACTTTGGCCACCTGATGCAACCAGCTGACTCATTGGAAAAGACCCTGATGCTGGGAAAGATTGAAGGTAGAAGGAGAAGGGGGCAACAGAGGATGAGATGGTTGAAAGGCATCACTGATTCAATGGACATAAACTTGGGCAAACTGGGGGATGGTGAGGGACAGGGAAGCCTGGCGTGCTGCAGTCCATGGGGTCTCGGAAGAGTCGGACACAAGTTAGCAACTGAACAACAGCAACAACAAAGTTAGAGGGTAAGAAGAGATGACCTCAGGTTCCTTCTAGGTCTAGAATCTAAAGGCTTTCTCTGTCTATAGATTCACTAAGTCCAATAACAGATGTCTGGGCTTTGGAGTAGAGAAGAGATAGGAAGAGATGTTGTTGGTATCTCTCTCATTCCCCCACCAATATTTTTAAAAAGGCAACAGTGAATCACAAGCAATGTGGAAAAACAGGTAGAAGCACTCTGACGAGTGAGAGTGAAGAGAAAAATATTGGGATTGAGGGAGTGGATGGAGGTTCAACTGAACCCATTCCCTTTTTCTTGGTGATCAAGTCATTTCTCAAGTCAGAAGCCAGGAGGACCTCCTTGTTCCCCATCTTGATCCAGCCTAGTAGCCAGAATAATCACTCCAGTGTGGTCTAATGTGTACACAGCAATGTCCTATGGAACAGGAGCAGACTGATGGGATGGTAACAATAAGACTTGGCTGGTTTTTCTTCGGAGGTATGATATGATCATTTTGGTGTAGCATACGCCTGAGTTTGTCACTCACTACCTGGATTACTGACCCCAAAAACAACCTTTTGAACTTCGCTTCCATTTCAGTGAAATGGGACTGATGATAGTTTTTTATCCCTACGCAATAAGATGTGTGCGTGCGTGCAAAGTCACTTTAGTCCCGTCTGACTTTTTGCGACCCTATGGACTGTAGAACACCAATAGGCTCCTCTGTCCATGGAATTCTCCAAGCAGGAACACTGGAGTCGATTGCCACGCCCTCCTCCAGGGAATCAACTGGACCCAGGGATCGAACCTGTGCTTGTTATGTCTCCTGCCTTGGCAAGGCAGGTTCTTTACCACTAGTGCCACCTGGGGAGCCCACCTGCTAGGATGAGAAGGAGTAAATGAGATAATCCAAATGAAGCACTTAAGACACTTTTAACACTGTTCCTAGGATGGAGGAAGGACCCAATAAATAGAGAAGCTCTGTTCAGGGACTTTCAGAGTTGATAGCTACACACCCAGTGAGGCAGTCATGTCTCTCCCTGCTGGGCGATGGTAGCAGTCATGGAGAAGCAGAAAACCTTCTTTAGTAGAAGAAATCTCTGGGCTCTCAGTATTTTAGAAGAGAAGAATGCAAGACAGAACACAGGATGTTCATGTTTACCCTTTAGGCAAAGTATTGTCATCCTGTTTTCTATTTAGACACAGAAAGAAATAGGAGGAAGACTCAGATTTCAGGGAACTGAATGCTCTTCCCTTCGCCCACTCTGACCCCTCACCAAGGAGGACATAGGAGCCCTGCTTTGCACTGAGGGAGGGGCTACAGAAGCCCTGACCAACTTGTGGCAGGTTTCCTATCAGCCTAGACTATACATGCCTTCTTGGACCTGGAAGCAGGTCAGCACGTGGTCAAGCTGCCAGAGGACAAAGCTGCAGTGCCAATGATTTTTCTCAGGGTGGCTGGAATTTTTCTCTTGGGGCTGAGATCCCAACCTCCACACTGGTGAGTTTCTACTTCTGAAAATCTGTAAGTCTGGTCATACATGATGAAATTTCCCAAAATTCAACTGCAAGTGCCCCTAGGTCTTTAGAAATATAAGTGTCATCAGGAAATGATGCTATTCCATTCCTCAAAACCAATGCCAAATATTTTAGTGCAAATCTTAATAAAGATCTAATCTGCACCCAACGTGGGGGGATAAGAGAAGGAATTTGCTATGAACATATTGTGCCTTTTAAAGCAGTCTATCACTACACAAAGAAGAGAGTGAAAGCCTGGCTTAAAACTCAACATTCAAAAAAGTAAGATCATGGCATCCGATCCCATCACTTCATGGCAAATAGATAGGGAAAAGGTAGAGGCAGTGACAGATTTTCTTTTCCTGCACTTCAGGATCACTGCAGATAGTGAGTGCAGCCATACAGTCAGGGCTGCATGCGATGAAATTAAAAGATGCTTACTTCTTGAAAGACAATCTATGACAAACCTAGACAGAATATTAAAAAGCAAAGACATCATTTTGTCAACAAAGGTCCCTATAGTCAAAAGTTATGGTTTTTCCAGTAGTCATGTACAGATGTGAAAGTTAGACCATAAAGAAGGCAGAGCACCAAAGAATTGATGCTTTCTAACTGCGGTGCTGGACAAGACTCTTGAGGGTCCCCTCTACTGCAAGGAGAGCAAGCCAGTCAATTCTAAAAGAAATCAACCCTAAATGCTCATTGAAAGGACTGATGCTGAAGCTGAAGCTCTGATACTTTTGGCCACCTGATGCAAAGAGCCAACTTACTGGAAAAGATCCTGAGGAGAAGAGGAAAACAGAGGATGAGATGGTTGGATAGCATCACCAACTCTACGGACATGAACTTGAGCAAACCTTGGGAGATAGGGAAGGACAGGAAAGCCTGGCATGCTGCAGTCCATGGGTCACAAAGAGTCGGGCATGACTTAGCAACTGAAAAACAACAGTCACTACACATCTAAGGATAAGGACACAGCACTTCAGATCACTTTGTAATTCACTTAATATATCAAATTCATTTGGACAGGAATAGGCTAGCAATTTATATTATGACCACCTCTGAAGGCATTAAGGAGGATATAAGTTGAGGAGGATATCAGCTTGGGAAGCAAGTTTACCCTTACAGACAGCCTCTGTATTGTCTAGTGTATGTGCTGGGTAAGGAGGACTTGGACTTCCCAGGTGGCGGCAGTGGTAAAGAATTCTTCTGCCATTGCAGGAGATGCAAGAGAGGGATTGGGAAGATCCCCTGGAGGAGGAAATGGCAAACCACTCCAGTATTCTTGCCTGGAGAATCCCAAGGACAGAAGAGCGTGGCGGGCTACAGTCCATAGGTCACAAAGAGTCAGGACTGAGCACACACAAACACACACAGGAGGACTCTGCCAACCATTGGCAATGGTTTGGGAAGTCAGGTCTGGGTCTTACTAGCTTGGTCCTCTTCAGTGAGTCACATAACTCTTCTTTGCTTTCAGACTTACCTCAGAGGACTGTTGTGAAAATTAAGTGAGATAATCCGTGTAAAAGTACATATGTGAAATGTCAACAAGTGTTCTGAACAGTGCCACAGGATCACACCACCTGCTATTGATGTTAAGCTATGGTTTCAGATTTCTACCTATTTCCACAAAAAGGCAGAGCCACACACCTGTGACAAAGTCTGGACGAGATGGTGTGTGATCAGAAGGGCCCTTGGCAAGCTACTTTCCGTTATGACAGGAAGTGGATGTTGGCACACTGGTGATGAAAACCTGGTTAACTGTGTGAATCTTAGTAAGTTCACTGTTTTCAGGATGTGGAAAGTGACCATGGATGCATTTTTTACTCTTGTTTTTTTTTTGTTTTTTGTTTTTTTTTTGAGAAAAAGCTGTTGTATGCAATGGAAGGTTTTTAAGTATACATTGCTCACACCCATGGCCATCAACTTGCTTTTGCATGAAAAGACCACTACTGACTTTCAAAATTCAATTTTAACAAAAACCAAGTCTGTTTAGATGAGGTGCATTTGTATGCAGCATCGCTGTTCTTTGGCCTTTTAAACTGTACTGTAACTGATACTATTTGCTTCATTGGCATTGATTGTGGGATAATTTCAGTCAATGGGCAAGCTGTCCAAAATAAAAGCCTGGGACATTACTTGGCTTAACCATTTCTCTTTCCTTGCTTAGGTCTTTTGAGCCAAATTGCTCACATCTTACATCCCTAAAAATAAATTTCTCTTAAGTCTCCTACAGCTTCCAGTAAGCACCCCATCTTACTCCTCTCCATTTCAGCCCCAAGTGGGAAAAGCTCACCCTATATCTGAGGGTCAGATGCAGTGGGACATGGTAGTCACTGGTTGTGGGGAAAGGAGGTGAAAGGCTAAGCTGCTTGGTATGACACAGAATATCAGAACTAAATCAGCAGCAAAACAAATCCTAAATACCAGTCATCCATCAAAACTTAAGGGATCAGTAACAATGAATCAGCGGCTTCGCTGGTGGCTCAGTAGCAAAGAGTTCACCTGCAATGCAGGAGCTGCAGGAGGTGAGGGTTCGATCTCTGATTTGGGAAGATCCCCTGGAGGGAGGGTATGGCAACCTACTACAGTATTCTTGTCTGGGAGGGGCTACAGTCTATGAGGTTGCAAAGAGTTGGACATGACTGAAGCTACTTAGCACATATGCACACACAAACATGAACCAGAACACAGTGGTTTACAGGCTGTCTCTGTGGGGTCTGATGCCAGAGTCCAAGTCCTGGCTCAGACATGGATCAGCGATGTGATGAGATGTGATGATGGATAAGAGACTTCACGTCTCTAGGTGTCATCTGTAAACTGAGGAAAGGAAGCGTGGTAACAGTTACAATGACCATATAATTGCTGGACCAAACCAGGACCCTTTTAGAGGGTGCTATTAATAATGACACCAGAATATTAGGCATAAATAGGGACTATGCAGAGACAAAATTGGATGCATGGTCACCTTGGTAATAATTTCTACCATGTATGGTTGCTATGGGGCTTCTCTGGTAGCTCAGCTGGTAAAGAATCTGCCTGCAATGCAGGAGACCCTGGTTCGATTCCTGGGTTGGGAAGATCCCCTGGAGGAGGGCATGGCAACCCACTCCAGTATTCTTGCTGGGAGAATCCCCATGGACAGAGGAGTCTGGTGGACTATAGTGCATGGGGGTCACAAAGAGTTGGACATGACTGAGCGGCTAAGCACAGCACAGCACATGGTTGCTATGAAAATCAAATAAGGGGAAAAAATCAAAATAGGTAATCCATGTGAAATCATTTAGGCAGGCATTTGGTATAACGGTGTCGGTAAATGTTAGCAACATGAGCAGGACTTAAGGGTCAAGGGATCTAATTTGAATATGATGATAAGAAGTGCTGAGCAGCTTTGGAACTTGGTTCTGCATGGAGGTGGTTGGCTAGGAAGGAGATTAAATTCCAGGTTGGGAGGGGATGGTAGCCCCAGACATTAGATGGAGGAGGGATAGAAGCAAGATCTGAAGCTTCACTAATCATGGTGACTGAGGTTAGGGGCAGAGGAAGGAAAGGAAAGAGTTCCAACTCTTTCAAGTGTTCATGTGGCCTCTTGAGAACTGGGTTTCCTCTAACCTGGGATCCCTAAATCCTTGCTTCTGATTTCAAAATCTACTCTACCCCGTGAAAGTCTATTTCCATATTTCCATTTAGATATTCTGTTCCCTGCCAAGTTCAATATTGCCTTTGTGCCTTGTTTCTGAGTCAGCTCTGCCTTGCAACTGTCCTGTTCTGTGTATTTTTATTTAATTTTTCTTTTATATTGGAGTATAACTGATTTACAAAGTTGTGTTGGTTTCAGGTGTACAGTAAGGTGATTCAGTGATACATACACATATATCCATTCTTTTTCAAATAGGTTATTATAGACTGCTGAATAGAGTTATCTGTGCTATACAATAGGTCCTTGTTGATTATCACTTTTATATACAGTAGTTGTCTGTTGGTTTTAATGGCTGCACCATTGTTCTTTAGACTTTAGGGTAATCTTTGTTGCCTCCTTCTTCATGGCCATGCACATAGAATAGGCAACAAGCCCAGCTCATAAGCACAGCTAATAGAGGATAAGAGTCAGAGAACAGCTCATGCGGGGAATATATGTGAAACCCAGGCTTGATGACACAGGGGGCTCATCTCAGGAATGGTGAGCACAAGAACTGAAGTCCAGAGTTCCCAGCAAGCCAAGGAGGACCAGAGTAGAATCTGGAAGGAGAGTCATTACCAGACATGCAATGTGGTCCAAAGCCACGGAGAGGATTTTAGATCTGGAGACAGTTTCCCAGAGGGAAGACTGGTGTCCAGAAGAGAGTGGAGAACCCAGGGGGCTCCAGAAGAGGAGTGCAATGTGGGTGTGTGGGGCTGGGGATACAGACAGCATTCCATAGAACAAATGCACGTCTTTCTGGCTGTCTCCTGTCTGTGTTTTCTCCAATGTAGGTTCCAAAATCTGTGAAGCTGTATGCCCTCAGATCTCCCAGAGACTTGTGAGATTCCTTGTTTCAATTCCTTGTGCCACCCCCCAGGTCTCGTTCTTATCACTTGCAATCTCATGGTATTCCAAGAGCCAGTCATCGTGTGGGCCTGTTTAGTCACTCAATCATGTCTGACTCTTCGGACCCTGTGAACTGTAGCCCATCAGACTCCTCTGTCCATGGGATTTCTCAGGCAAGAATATTGGAGTGAGTTGCCATTCCCTTCTCCATGGGATCTTCCCGACCCAGGGAATGAACCCACATCTCCTGCATTGCAGGCAGAGTCTTTACCATTGAGCCACCAGGGAAGCCCAGAGCCAGACATAGATGGTTTAAAAATGGCAATCTAAAAAAACAAACAAACAAAAAATGGCAATCTAGTTCCAATTCCCAGTAAGTGTTACATGTGTTGTACGTTTTCCAGCTATTTTCTTAAAATTTTGCTTCTCTTGCTGCTTGTCTGTGAGTCAGCACGAGCAGATGAATGAATATGAATGAATAAGTGGCAAATGAACTTACTAAAATCACTTGGAAGCATCTGGTTTTACTTGGCTCAGCACCTTGGTGTTTTTTTTGTATTATTGTTTTTCTTTGTAAATATTTACTCACATCCTCCTTACATTGTCCTCAGTGTCAGAAGCAATGACCCATCTCTGTGCACTCAACAATTCCATCCATCACTCCTCTCCCTTCTACTGGCTCCTTCCCCTCAGCAGCACAAAAGCTTCTTCCACACATCATACAAAAAAAAAAAAAAAAATCTCTTCAACCCTGAAATTTCTATGGCTCCTGAACTCTCTCACCTTCCCTTCCAGGCAAACAACTGGAAAGCATCATCTAAAGGCCCTATTTTTTTCCTTCCTCTTCTTAACACCCTGACACTCACTTCACTGACTTCTTCCTCTTCAACAAAGGGTCATCAATAACCTCTGCCAGTGATTTCTAGATAGAAAAAAGACGGCTGACATCCTGCAATGTACTTTTTTCTCTTACAAAAGTGTTGCTCTTGAAATATCACCCATAGCAAGAAATTTCATGTGCAAACTGCCAAGGCTGCTTCTGCATGTTACCCAGGGAGCAGGTTCAGCTTAATGAGGTGTTAATATGTCAACCTTCCTTCTTCCTTCCTTCCTTTCCTTCTTAATAATCATGGAAAGAGGAAAGGAAGGAAGGTAGGGGGGTGGAAAGGAAAAGAAGAAATCTCCATTTAATGAATATTTACTGAAGGTCAGTCTATGCTAGGCACTGTCTCAGGCTAGGGCAGTGAACATGGAGACGAGAGCTCTTGCCCCTCGGGGATTATATTCTGGTGTCAATCTCAAATAAAATGCAATGTCCTATTAGTAAAAGCTTACCAATAAATACCACAATGGTATTTTTGAATGGATTATTTTTAATTTTTTTTAATTAAAATATATTTTTACAATGCTGTGTTGGTTTCTGCCATACAACAATGCAAATCAGCCATAATTACACATACGTCCCTTCCCTCGCTGGCCTCCCTCCCCTCCCCCATCTTATCCCTCCAGGTCATCATAGAGCACCAGACTGGGCTCCCTATGTTACACAGAAACTTCTCACCAGCTATCCATTTTACAGGTGATAGGGTATGTATGTTGATGCTACTTTCTCCATTCATCTCACTCTCTCATCAACTGATGAATGGATAAAGATGTGGTACATATATACAATGGAATGTTACTCAGCCATAAAAAGGATGAATTCAAGTCAGTTCTAGTGAGGAGGATGAATCAAGAGCCTGTTATACATAGTGAAGGAAGTCACAAAGAGAGAAACAACGCATATATATGGAATCTAGTAAAATGATATTGATGAACCTATTTGCAGGGTAAGAAAGGAGATGCAGATGTAGAGAATGGATGGGTTCTTTATCCTAAAATGAGCACCGTCTGGTGCACTGTCCAAAATTTCAGAGGAGAAAAATTAAGTTCAAAGAAGCAACTTCTCCTAGGTCTTCAACCTGAGAATTACAACCTGATGATACATAGCAGTAAATATTAGAACTTATTCTATAGAAGGCCAAGTGCTTGGGAAAGCTCAGCAGTAGACTGAAAGCTTTATTATGTGTGATGTAACAGGTTCCCTCTGATGGTTCTTCAGAACACATCCTGCTTGGTGTTAGAAGGCACTGATCCAGTCATTGTTAAATGGACAAGTGACCTTAAATTCGAAAACTACAGACTATCAAAGGGTAAGAGCATGTGGCTTTTCACATCACACACCTTCTATGCAAAAATACAGCTGGCCCCAAGAAACTGATACACAGATACACACACACACATGCACACACACACACACAGAGTAACTAGCTTTACAGGTCATGCTTCAGACTCATTGCTGCAGTTCCTAATGGTTTGTGTATCTGGTTTCTAAAAACACAAGGAAAGAATCATGACCTCTGGGCAACTCTTAGCGTTTGAAAATACACATTCTGTTTATTACAGTCATTAATGGAATTGTGCTTTCCATGTATGGAAGACCAAAAGGTAAATGCTTTAATAGGGAAAGAAACAACCCACTTAATTACGCTTCTCTTTTGTCTTTCCTTTTTCTGATAAGAACAGCCAACATGAGATCTACCCTTCTAATGGATGCTTAAGTGTACAGTAGTATAGGAGTGTTGCTTATGGACACAATGTAGTACAGCAAATCTGATAGAACTGAACTTCATCCCCATTGCCTAGCAATCCTTCTTTCCCCTTCTCCACTTAAAAAAGAAATAAACATATCTTAGAGCAGCCTATTCCACATTTAAACTGTTTTGTTTTGAGCACTTCCTGTCCACAGCTCACAGAAAGTAATAACACGAATCCGGCTAGGAGGCCAAAAGAATTTCAACATATTTACAACATCTGGAGGGTATCTTTGCCAAGAGAGGGGCAGGATGTAGGGATTGGAATGGTGAGTCCATGCACCCATCACAGCCTCTCTGTCTTCTCTTTGGGGAGAGGGGCTTCAGAACAGTGTTCTAGCTAATCCTCAAAAGAAAAGCCATTACTAGAAAGTGGAGTGTTAATTTGGCACTAAAGGAATTAACCTGCTGAACTGGTCTAGTGCTGCTTTCTATTAACAGTGGGAATCCACAGATTATTACAGGTAGTGGTATCTTATCAGCATTTTTAAATGATTAGCTTTAAAGTTGCTAGTTAGCTGATAACAGTACAAGTAATAGTAGTTTTGACAATCTTTCAAGGGATGTGCATTTGGCAATAGGTATACAGGAGGCAAAAGCAGGTGCTGGGGATGTTGGTACCCGTGGGTGGGGCTTACCAGAGGTATGCAACTGTATACAACAGAGAGCCCAAAGAGCAGTTTTATTCAAAGTGCTATGAAAGATGAGAGTGAAGTGAAGTGAAGTGAAAATCGCTCAGTTGTGTCCGACCCTTTGTGACCTCATACATTGTGTAGCCTGCTAGGCTCCTCTGTCCATGGAATCCTCCAGGCCAGAATCCTGGAGTGGGTAGCCATTCCCTTCTCCAGAGGATCTTCCCAACCCAGGAATCGAACCCAGGTCTCCCGCATTGCAGGTGGATTCTTTACCAACTGAGCCACCAGGGAAGCCTGGAAGATGAGAGGGGGCAGTTAATTTGGTCAGGAGAGTTAGATGTGATTTCTTAGAGACTAAAAGATTTGAGCCTCATTAAGGATGAATGAATAAATGATGTTTGGAAAGTAAAGTGAGGAAAAGGGTTTCAAACAAGAATGGCTGTGCCCCTGATGGAGGCATGGCACGTATGCAGATGGATTCACTTCCTGCCTGAGGCAGAAATCTCTTAATATGAACACTGCCCCCTGGTGTCCATTGTGAGAAGAGGCTTCAAGTCAAATACCCTCTGCTGTTCCTCGTCTGTAAGAACCACCTACTGTCATCCTCAGTATCATTGCGTCGTCGGATCATCTCTTCAGGTCTCATCCCTAAGTGGCATGATGAATAAAAGCGAGCATTGGCCAGGAAATGCAATAACAACAGTAACAAGAACCACACATAAATCTTTCTCAGTGACTTCACTCAGAAATAAATCTGCTTCTGCTTAGGGCCCTTTATTGACAGATGTGAAAAAGAAACACTTCCATTTATTTCTTTGGTTTTAGTGGCTGACTTTCGGTCAACTGTTCACCTCTCTTTAACTGGCAAGTAGACTGAGATACCCAAAGTGTTTCTGTGACTACTTATCACAGTGTGACAATAGCTGAACCACGACTCAAGGAGCTGATCGTGGGCTCAGGCGGACAGACAGATACCCCACAAATGTAGAAGGAAAGGAACCAGTGGAGAGCATCTCATTACCCACAGCTCCCAGGAGGGGTCTAGAGTGTTGTGAGATGTCCAGAACATAATGAAGAATCCGTATAAACCATTATCAGTGCCACTGGGGTGGGATGTACAGGTAAGAACTGATCAATGACCAGGGAAAAAATTTATATAAAGTGACAAATGCCATTTCTAATTAATAATGGAAAAGAATTTCAGGAGGTTACAATTATAGTTTAGAGTTGGAGTTTGGAGTTAATTCCCTCTAGGAGATTTTGAGCTCCCTGAGGGTGCAAGGTGGATCTTTGTTCCACCATTCCACCAGAAGATGGATCTTCACAACAGAATTATCTCTAGAGGGACAACACTCTCAATTAGAATCAGAGGAAAGACACACAATCCTGAAGTCATGCTTTATTGATTTCGTTGACTTCACATTTAATCAAATGAATCTTTTGTTCAAAAAAAGTATATATTCAACACACAGAGATACTCTCCACTTAGTTTCAAATAAAAGGCTTTATCTAAAAGCAGTTCTTGTTCTAGATTTTATAGAGTTGGTATTTCATTTGTATCCCTAAACCCTAATGAGCTTCCTTGTCTGCTAAAACTACAAGAAACAGTGTCTCTTTAAAGTTCCATGATGTGTAGTTAACCTGATAATATAAGGTTAATGACTTCCAAGCCAAGAAGCCATGTTTTCTCCCACGAAATGTTAAAAGACAACTAGAGTCTTATACCTATCCCTCAGGTTTAATCATTATCAACCCCACCATTAAGTTCAGTTATTTGTGTGTGTTAGCCACCTGATGTGAAGAGTTGACTCGTTAGAAAAGACCCTGATGCTGGGAAAGATTGAGGGCAGGAGGAGAAGGGGACGACAGAGGATGAGATGGTTGGATGGCATCATTGACTCGATGGACATGGGTTTGGGTGGACTCCGGGAGTTGGTGATGGACAGGGAGGCCTGGCGTGCTGCGGTTCATGGGATTGCAAAGAGTTGGACACGACTGAGCGACTGAACTGAACTGAACTGAGTCATTGTTCCTGACTGACTTTTTGCAATCCCATGGACTGTAGCTTGCCAGGCTCCTCTGTCCATGGAATTCTCCAGGCAAGAATACTGGAGTGGGTTGCCATTCCCTTCTCCAGGGGATCTTCCCTACCCAGGGATTAAACACAGGTCTTCTGCATTGCAGTCAAATTCTTTACCATCTAAGCCACCAGGTAAGCCCCTAAGTTCAGCTATCTTACCAAAAGTAAATATTAGAATGACAAATCCAAGAAGCTATTTGATAATCCTAAAACTGATGATGACTAACATTTCTTGAACATGTCCTATTTGCTCAGCATTTTCTTATTTAATCTGTGATATAAGCATATGATTATCTCTTATAGTGGGTTAAATGTGGCTCTCAAAAAGATATCTCTACATCCTAATCGCTGAAACTGGCAGATACAACCTTTTTCTGGGAAAAGGTTCTTTGCAGATGTAATTAAATTAAGGTTTAAGATGAGATAATCTTGGATTACCTGAATGGGCCCTAAACCCACTGATTGTTGTTCAGTTGCTAGGTCATGTCCAACTCTTTGCAATCCCGTGCACTGCAGCACGCCAGGCTTCCCTGTCTTTCACTATCTCCTGGAGTTTGCTCAAGTTCATCTCCATTGAGTCAGTGATGCTATCTAACAAATCATCCTCTGCCATCTCCTTCTCCTTTTGCCTTCAATCTTTCCCAACATCAGAGTCTTCCAATAAGTTAGTTCTACTCATCAGATGGCCAAAGTATCGGAGCTTCATCTTTAGCATCAGTCCTTCCAATGAATATTCAGGGATGATTTCCTTTAGGATTCACTGGTTTGATCTCCTTGCAGTCCAAGGGACTCTCAAGAGTCTTCTCTAGCACCACAATTCAAAAACATCTATTCTTCAGTGCTTAGCCTTCTTTATGATCCAACTCTCACATTCATACATGACTACTGGAAAAACCAAAGCTTTGATTATACAGACCTTTATTGGCAAAGTGATATATTTGGTTTTTAATATGCTGTCTAGGTTTATCATAGCTTTCCTTTCAAGAAGCAAGGAGCAGATTTTATTTTCTTGGACTCCAAAATTACTGCAGCCATGAAATTAAAAGATGCTTGCCCCTTGGAAGGAAAGTTATGATAAACCTAGACAGCATATTAAAAACCTACTGATAAGTGTCCTTATAAAAGACAGAAGAGGGGAAGACACAGAAAAGAAGAGACAGCAATGTGAAGAAGGATTAGGGGTTGGAGTTTGCAGTCACAAGACAAGAAATGCCTGGAGTCACCAAAAACTGGAAGACACAGGAAAGATTTGCCCCAAGAACCTCGGGAAGGGTGTAGACTTGCTGACTAGTAGCTTTGCTGACCACTTCTGGCCTGTAAAAAATTCCTGTTGTTGTAAATGTAAGTTGCCCATTTATGGTACTTGGTTATGGTAGGCTTGGTGCAGTAGTAAAGAATCCACCTGCCAATGCAAGAGACACAAGAGACTCAGGTTCGATCCCTGGGTTGGGAATATCCCCTGGAGTAGGAAATGGCAACCCACTCCAGTATTCTTGCCTAGAAAATTCTATGGACAGAGGACCTAGTGGGCTACAGTCCATGGGGTTGCAAAGAGTTGGACACGACTGAGCACTTAAAAAACAAAGCCATGTTTGAACTCATCTTTCCAACTCAAAAGTGTAGGCTTTAAGCATAAAGCTACAGGCCTGGTTTAACAGTCTAGAGAACATTTATTTTCCTAAGAAAAAACCAAGAATGCCAAGAGTGTGCTGATGCAGAGTTTCAGAGCAGCCCTTCCAGAAGCTTCCTGCTTCCAGAATCAATTATTTGCATTAAAAGAGCCATTAGGGTCTGTCTGTCAGCCATTCAGTCCACATATGGCCCTGCTTCAGAGTCAGGGATAAAAGCTGCTCTACACTTGACCCCCAAAGCAGCAGTCTTGGCCTTGCTTTGTTTCTCTAATCATACGCACCATCTTTACTCATGCTGGGCCATAATACAATGGAGGATGAACATTAAATTAAATCTATAAACAGCCTGAAATCAATCAAGCCCTTCATGAAACTAATTTTGGAAAAGAGGTCATTAGACATATTAGAATCAATTCGGAAGTGAATTGAGAAACAGGGACCTCATATTCTCTTTAGGATAAAACCTTTTTGCCATGAGATAGAGTTTTTAATTACCTTACACCAAAGGAGTCCTTTCCCTGGAGTCAGTGATGGGCAGGGAATCCTGCCCTCCACGGGGTCACAAAGAGTCGGACATGACTGAGCGATTGAACTGAACTGAAAGGAGTCCAGCACCACAAAATAATGACGCATCTCCAGGAGTCAAAACAGTGATTTTACGATTTAAGGAGAACAGGATGCCATTGCTGTCCCCCCACAAGGAGGACATCTAACTCCATTTCATTCTCCAAAGGCCACTAGGCCAGCTGACAGGGACACAAGAATATGATTTCAAAAACTGGTGAATTCAGGGGAGAGAAAAATATTTTTGAAACAGTAAAGTTCTGGCAATTCCAACTAGACATTTACTAGAGCATTGCTGTTTTTTAGTTGCTGAGTCATGTTCAACTCTTTGCCACCTCATGGACTGCAGCACGCCAGGCTTCCCTGTCCTTCATTATCTCCCCGAGTTTGCTCAAGCCCATGTCCATTGAGTTGGTGATGCCATCCAACTATCTCATCCTCTGTTGCCCCCTTCTCCTCTTGCCCTCAATCTTTCCCAGCATCAAGGTCTTTTCCCATGAGTCAGCTCTTCTCATCAGGTGGGCAAAATATTGAAGCTTCAGCTCCAGCATCAGCCCTTTCAATAAATATTCAGGGTTTATTTCCTTTAGAATTGACGGGTTTGATCTCCTTGCTGTCCAAGGGACTCTCAAGAGTCTTCTCCAACACCATAGTTCGAAAGGATCAATTCTTCAGCACTCAGTCTTCTTTTTGGTCCAACTCTCACATCTGTACTATACTAGAGCATGGCTGATTGAATATTAGTCACACATGTACCATCATTTTTATTTTTGGCAAATCATTGAATTACCTGCTATATACCTAACACAATCATTTGAATCAATGATTTAATTTCTTTTCATAAACTTATTTTAAATTGACCATCAACAGAATAGTCTTCCTGACCCAGGGGTCGAACCCAGGTCTCCCGCATTGTAAGCAAGACGCTTTACCGTCTGAACCACCAGGGAAGTCCCAATAGAATAGTATCAGCTGCCAAAAACAGAATAAGGTAATTTTAAACTATGAGGGAAAAATTAAAGAAATGTTGCTGTTCAGTTCCAGTTCAATACCATTGCCTCCCAAAGTTTAAGTCCAAACCCACTCTCTCTTTGTAAAAAGTGAGAGAATAGCAACTGTTAGGTGGTAAGGAAACCAACACTAAACTGAGATTTTTATCCTCAATGTAATCAGAAGTATTGATAAAGAACTAAAAAGAAAATAACTTTTTATAGTGTGATTCAATGTTACTTAAAGCTGTGTGGGAAACTACCAAAAATAATCTTGAAAACACTCATTGGTCTGCTTTTCACACCTTGGGAAAGAGCACTAAGCGGGGACAGGTAAAGAAAATTTCCAAAACAGATAATAGTTTTCCAGAACAAATATATATATCTGTTCAAGTGTGTACCCTCAGTTGCTCAGTCATGTCTGATTCTTTGCGACCCCATGGCCTATAGTCCACCAGGCTCCTCTGTCTATGGAATTTCCCAGGCAAGAATACTGGAGTGGGTTACCATTTGCTGCTCTAGGGGATCTTCCTGACCCAGGGATTGAACCTGTGTCTTTTTCATCTCCTGCACTGACAGGGATTCTTTACCACTTATGAAATTCATATTCACATTTCTACACCTTTACATTATGGACTATTTCTCTCCATTCGTTGCAGTCTTAGTTGGGGTGGCATGGTTACTATTGAATTCTAACTGCTATCTTTCTATCTTTCAGGTTAAGTTTGTGAATTCACTTACATCATAGCTCTAGTTGAAAACCTTTAAAACCTGAGTCCATCAAGTTATTCAAATGGGAAGCAGTCTGCAAAGCCCTTATTATCTTACCTACCGGGTAAATTAATAGTGTCCTAGCTGTTTCTTAAATATTTAAGCAGTTTCCTGTTTATGTTTTTGCTCCTGCCACTTTCCCCACTTACAATCCATCTGATGCTTCCAGTCAACATCTCACATATTTTTCCATGTATACCTATGGCTGACTCATGTTGATGTATGGCAGAGCCCAACACAATATTGTAAAGCAATTATCCCACAATTAAACCAAAAAGTAGATTTGCTGAGGTCCTATGACCAAAGTTATTTCTCTCTTCTGTATGCCCCTCTATTCTCCTCTTATGTCCAGCACACACCATCTAACATAAGTGACTTGAGTATACTTCCAAACCATTGATAGTTTTAATTTACATTTGGAAAGAAAAGCAACAAGGAAAGGATAGGCCTGCTGCTTAAAACTGAAGAAAAGTATGGATGGATATAAAAATTCATCTTTCATACTGCTCCTGTCTTCTAAGCATCAGTGATCTTTGCCTAAAAAAGGTAAATGACCCTTGAAAAGGAGAAAATGAAGCCCTCAACAATAGCTTTGAACTTCAAGCCCATGAAACTACTTTGTATTGTATTGAGAGAACTCACTCAACTGGCATTAGGGGCTCTGCAGATGCATGAAGGCCAGAAGATTTGAGATGCACAAATGCATTGCAAAATTCATAAAAGGAATATGAGGTACATTCTGCTTTCCAGCATCTTGCTTAATGTTTATTTCTAGCAAACTTCTAGAGTGGCTATTAACACGATGGTTTATCAGCTCTTAGGAAAGGAAAAGGTGGTCATGAAGAGTCAATATAGATATATCACTTATATCAAATCAGGTCACAATAATTTTGTTTCCTTTTACCTGGGCCTGAGATAGAACGATGGAATGAATTTTATAAAGCTATCTGAAAAGACCTTCAAAATGTTTCTGTTGACAACCTGGAGCATGGTTTCTAGCATTAACCTCACTGCTCTCTTAGCTCTGTTAAATTACACAGATACACAGATGAAACATGGGATGAGGTCACAGGGCCAGTATTGCTATAGATGACATGAAGTCAAAAGAAGTAATTAGCAGATAGATATAACCAGAATCCAAAATGTCCCCACATGCAGACAAAGTTGAAGATAAACTTCAAAGATGAAAAGATCCTAACATAAATTTTTTAAAAATCACAATAATATAGAAACATGATTTAACAATGCATTCATGAAAAAGACTTGGGTATTAGTATAAACTGACCTTTGGTGAAGCATGTAATATTAAGTTGTATCAGCAAAAAAATAAAAATAGTACTTAGTGCACAGGTGAAGGTAATCCTGGTTTTCTTGGCATTTATTAAACATTGACAACTCTTCAGTTCTTAGTGACCGTGTAGGAAGGATATAGACAAACCAGGACTCATTAGAAGAGAGTAATGAAGACAATGAAAAAAAACATGGGTAACAAAGCTCTGAAGAATGATGGCTAGCTTTGAAAAGATGTACTAGGTATATCCTGAAAAGATATACACAAAGTTTGTCCATTCATTCTTTCTTATGGAAATATCTGAATAAACTTTGTGGTCAACTCAATAACTCTATCAGATAAGAGAATTGCTATCTATTAATAAAACTTAAAAATAGTCATAAAAAAATTATGCCTAATTATAAGTATGGCCAGTGACATGCTTTCAGAAATTATTACCATCCAACTATTTTAGTAGTGGGGTGGGAAAAAAAAATAAAAGTAACTTTCTATGTATAGCAAATACAGTATGCCCAATACAATCCAAAGGAGTAAATTTAAAGCCACAGCTGGAAATTCACAGAGATTAATTCTGGCTCAAGATAATAAAGAATATTCTAGAAAATAAAAGCGGTACCAAGAATGGAATTAGCCATCTTGCCATTCATTCAACAACTATTTCTGGAGTGAAGACCCGATCCATTCTTATGCCTAGTGATATGTTTTGGCTAGTTGACACCTGTTCTTCTGAACTAGTTATTGTACCAATATCTTATGCTTATTTTATGAAATGATTCATATTTTAAGAAGAGAAATAAAAACATATTTATTGGCATTTATGGCTTTTAATAATTAAGCTGTAATTTTTTCCCCCAAATTTTAGATATTTTCTGCAGGCTAACCAAAATTTCACTGGGTAACTCACTGGGTAACTACCTAAATTTCCTTAGAATTAGCAGTTATCGTATCACTTCCTCTACCAAACTGTACAGAACTATTTTTATGGACCAAAGATCATATCATAAAGCTGGTGGGATTATGAAGAAAAACAAGATCAGCTTTTCATGGAATCTGAAGTACAAATATGGTAAGTACCTTCTGCAATGAGGTCCACTGAATGAATTCTTAGTATTCTACCCAGCCATCCATAATATTCCACAGGTCATATGTATCAACCCAGACATGAACCAGAATTGACTGACAACAACAATCATGCCAAATAAACACGATTGCCTCCTTCCACAGCTGTGTCTCATTTGCTATAGCACTTAAACCAAATGCATCAGTAAATTATGCATTTATCATGCTAAAATCAAGGCTCCACTTCTGATAGATTTATTAAAAGATTCCAATGTTTGAACCTAAACGTCTTCAACTTCACATGACATGGCCAGCAGCCAACCTTTCCAGACCAAGTTGTGAAGTGAGCAAATGGCGCCCTCTAGGGAGAACTAGTTGAAAAACCAGGTTGACTCCTAAGTAAGAGGTCATGGATGACTGACTTAAAAGAGTCTGGTTAAAATTTCATGTCCCCATAAGAAGTCTCCATAAACTAAGTATTAGATTTCTAGCTAATATGTAATATTCTATCTACCAAAATAAAACACCAATAATTGACTCAAAATATTTAAAACAGATGATATTAGGTTCTATAGGAGTGAACCCAGGCAGGGAGGCTGTCTGAACAATAAAATACTCTCAGCTGGATTTCTAAGTTAGCCAAAATACTTAGGTTATTTCCCTCTTTGATATTTCAAAAACAAGAGTGTAAAATATCCACAGAATGCAAGTATTTGCTTCAACCAAATCAGAGATGACTTTTGCAATCATTCTTCCTGTGAAAGATGTATCTCTGTAAATCTCATTTCACCTGGGTGGCCTTTGGCAAGGTTAGCAGAATGTCTGTAGAGAAGATATACAGATGGAAGGATATCTGGGAAAGGATAAAGGGGAAAAGGACAAAAGCAGGCCCTAAGGTTTAAAAAAGGCTGAGAAACTACATTCAGAATTTGCTTAAAAAGGAAAACTCTCCAATAGTAACAGATTCAAAAGACCTGCTATGAATTTTCATTTTGACTCAAGAGTTGCTAGGGTTTTGCCCATACTTAATGATGTGGTTGATTCCCACAAGCTGCTAAACACGTGATTTCTGAGAGATAGAGAAGGGTCTTTGTGTTGCCCTCTTGCCCTTAGATGAGGTATTAAATTTCTTTAACAGTGTAGTAGTTAGCGGTTGCTGAGTAACAAACTACCCTAAAACTCAGTGGCTTAGGGAAAAAAGCAACCATTATATATTGCTAAGGAGCCAGTGGGTCGGCTGGGCTTCTTTTCGTATTGGACTCTTTTTGGTATTGACTGAGGAGGCACCCACTGACTTACTGTCAGTCACAGGTCAGCCAGGTAGCTCTTCAGATCTCTAGGGTCTTGGCAGATTCCCCTCTTCTCCATTAGACATCACCCTCCAGAAGCCAGCCCAGGCATTTTCTCATCATGAAGGCAGAGGAATAAAAGAGGAAGCAGAGGCATTCAGGAGCTTGTCAGGCTTCCGTAGGTGTATTGTTAGTTACTGTCTCACTGGCTAAAGTGAATCATGATTCCAAGCCCAGGGTCAGTGGGCAAATGTACCCCCAAGGGCCTGCATACAGAATGTGTGAAGAACTGTGGAGCTTAATGCAACCCATCTCCCAGGAAAGAGGACAGTCTTCCAGGGTTCAATAAGAAAGAAGGCACACAAGGCAAACAAACGTCTCAGCCACTGGTTGGTATACGCTTGATTGACAGCAGTTTCTTTTGAAGAGTGGAATTTGAGAAATGGAAGATAGACCAGAATAGCAAAAGAAAGAGCCAGAGAAGGAAGGGGTTAATCAACTTTACTACTCTCAACTGCACTGCTCATCAAGATGAAACACACACTGCCAGACCTTACCCCAGACTTTCTGAATTAGGAGGTGATGGGTTGGGACTGCTAACTTGCACTTCCAGCAAGTTTCCAAGTGATACTGATGTTACTGGGAGAAAAGGGACGAAGGGAACACACTGAGAACTACCATTATAGAAAGCATAGGTGGGATGAGGAAGGAGCTTCAGGTTCTTATTTGTTCCAAGATCAGTTCAGGCACATCACTCTTGGTTCAAGCCAGACAGTTCATACAATTTGGGGGTCAACATGGTTTAAGGATGAAATATAAAATGGTGTCAATAAAGATAACTTTGATTCAACCTTGAAAAAAGAATACAGCAAAGAAAATAGAAGTTTTTCTATAGGAGAGACATCAACTAATCCAGGATTAGAAAGAGAACTAAATCCTGAAAAAACTTTTTTTCTGAAGAAGTGTTTAGCTTGTATGAAGCAGAGCAGCTAAGTGACACAGCACAGCCAGGGCATATGGGCCATTATCCACACTGGTCTAAATTAAACCAGTTGTGAATAAAGGCCTGCTATCCACTCAGCTGAGAAGTCAAATATTTTGAAGGAAAATACAGTGAAATGTTTTAAGTCTCAGAAGTGAGCCTGACTGTGAGTCACTCTGCCTGACAGCAGGGGATGTCTTTTTTGATAATGTTAAATAGTGATGGAAAATATTGATATGATATCTATAATAGCATATGTGATAGTCCAAGTTCTTTTCACAGTAAGCAAGTCTTGCCAAATGATCAGGTTCAAAGATTTCATGCCAATGAAGATTATTACAAAAGTAGAAAAGACAATGTCACAGTAGTTGCCAGAAAGAACTTATGGCTTTTTGGAGAAGTTACAGGAAACATTTTGTTTCTTTGCTTCTGGGAAGAAAGTTAAATAAAAGCATTATATCTGCCTCACAAACAAACCTGCTAGAGGTATTCACACCAGAAGTTCTAGATTCGTAAAGGGATAATCAATTTAGCTTAAAAAAAAACAAGTGAAAAACAAACAGCTCTTACAGAAATATTGATATCAGTGTCACCAAACAACAGGAAGGCAAACAGAGGTCTGCAGTTATGATTCTGGTATATTGATGGCTTTCCTAATGAAATTTTTATGATATATTTAAAAAATGAAACACATTTATTCAACCCTGAGCTTTAAAGAGTAAACAAAACAGAAGAGTCTCTATGTTTTAGGAAAGAAATTTAGTTAAGTCCAGATCTGGGTGGAGTTAAGTGAAACGAAGACTCTGAATCTTAGAGGGACATCTGGTTTCTGGCAGGGAGGCCACATCAGTATGCAAATGTCACTGGCATTTTAAACAGGCACCCAAAGTGTTAGGCTCTGAAAGAACGGTCTAGCTGCTCTCAGCTACAGCGTGAGCAGAGCTACACAGAATCAATGGGCCCTGAGCTGCTCTTTGAGATGAGCCCCACTGAGAACAGCCCAGTGGAGGAGCAAGCTTGGTGCAGGTATGATCTGAATGGAAACTAGTTTATGTGCGCTCCCTGAGAGAAGAAAAACAAACTGCCACGCAAATTCATTAAGGAGACAGAACTTGAAAATGGCTTTACATGGTGTTATTACTATCAGTAACAATTCAATATTACACATGCCATGTCTCCAGGTTTCTCAAAATGAGGTCCCATTCATTCAGAATTTGAAATCCACAACAGGCAGAGGGAAAAAAAAGTTCCCATCTGACTGCATGAAGGGAAGCTTGAGACCCAGACACTGACTTGACTGGCCACAGGTTACACTAAGGGCGGAATGCTCTCTGTCCGTGTTACTTGACTCTGCTCTGGACTAGACCATGATGGTCAAAGGATTCTTTCACACAAAGGCTGGAAGTATCCTGAATCATTTCTCTGTTAAATAAAGAACTTTGGAGAGTATTTGGAGGCATGCATGACAATTAGGGAAACTATATAAATCATCCAAAATATACTTCTAAGTTCATTTTATTGCAGTAATAATTTTATACTCAATTCCATCTGCTTTCACTTTATTTTCAAAGTAAGAAAGAGGAAGACATTTCCCAAATCCTTTAATCTACTTGTGTAGCAACATCTGTTTTCTAAGCTTTATAGTCAGCTTTCAAAAAATTACAGTGCCCATAGAAATTGGCTTTTCCATCATATAATCAAAAAGAGATATTGACAATAAAACTAGTATATACAGCTCCTTAGAGTTGACAAGGCACTTACAACTTACAAACCACCTTTCTCATCTGATGCTCATAAATAAAAACAACAATAATAATGGTAAATAATTATGAACTTTGTATAAAATATGCAATGTTAAAAATAACTTGCTTTTTCTTTTCCTCTACAATCAGGAACAAGACAAAAGTGCCCATTCTTGCCACTTCCATTTAACATAGTATTAGAAGTCCTAGCCACAGTAATCAGACAAGAAAAAGAAATAAAAGGCATCCAAACTAGAAGGGAAAAAAGTAAAACTGTCCCTATTTGCAGATGACATGATACTGTACACAGAAAATCCTAAAGTCTTCACCAAAAAAACTATTAGAACAAATAAAAAAAATTCAGTAAATTTGAAGGATACAAGACTGATATACAGAAGTCTGTTGCTTTGCCATACACTGATAATGAACTATCAGAAAAAGAATTAAGGAAAACAACCCATTTATAATTTATAATTGAAGTAAAAAGAATAAAATACTTAGGAATAAATTTAACCAAGGACGTGACAGACCTCCAGAAAACTTTAAGACACTGATGAAGGTAATTAAAGATACAAGTAGATAGAAAGATATCCCATGTTCATGGATTGGAAGAATTAATACTGTTAAAATGTCCATACTACCCAAAGCAATCTACAGACTTAATGCAATCTCTATCAAAACCCATGACATTTTTTCACAGAACTAGAGCAAATAATCCTAGAATTTATACGGAAACACAAAAACTCTAAATAGCCAAAGCAATCTTGAGAAAAAAGAACAAAGCTTAAGGTTTCACACTCTTGACTTCAGACTTACTATAAAGCAGTATTATACTGCTTTGTAAACAAAACACCATGGTCCTGGTACAAAACTGATACATAAATCAATGGAACAGAAGAGAGAGCCCAGAAATAAGCTCATGCACTTATGATCAATTAACCCATAACATAAGCAAGAATATACAGCGGAGAAAAGACAAATGGGGATAAGAAAACTGAAGAGCTACATGCAAAATAATGAAATTAAACATTTTTTCACACCATATTCAGACATAAACTCAAAATGGATTGAAGGCTTAATGTAAGACTGTAAACCAAAACTCCTAGAAGAAAACATAGGTATAACACTCTTTGACATAAATCATAACAATAATTTATGGATCTGGTCCCAAGTCAAAAGAAACAAAATAAAAAATAAACAAATGGGAAATAATCAAACTTTAAAACTTTTGCACAGCAAAGGAAACCATTGAAAAAATTAAAAGACAATCTACTTCATGGGAAAAACACTTGCAAATGATATGATTGATAAGGGGTTAATAATTACAATATATAAACGGTTCATACAACTTAATATCTAAAAACCCCCAAACAACCCTATTTTAAAATGGGCAGAAGACCTAAATAGACATGTTTCCAAAGAAGACACACAGATGGCTAACAGGCACATGAAAGATGTTCAGCATCACTAATCATCAGAGAAATGCAAATCAAAACCACAATGAGTTATCACTTCACACCTGTTAGAATGGCTACCACAAAAACCAACAAAAAATAAATGTTGGCAAGGACGTGGAGACAAGGACCCCAGTACACTGTTGGCTGTACATTGGTGCAGCCAGTCACTGTGGAAAACAGCATGGAGGGTTTCTCATAACACTAAACATAGAACTACCATATGACCCAGCAATTCCATTCCTGGGTATATAGTTCACAAACACCAAAAACACTAATTTGAAAAGATATGCATATCCTAATGTCTGTAACAGCACTATTTACAATATTCAAGATAGGCATGCAACCCAGGTGCCCATAAACAGAAGACTAGCTTAAGAAGAAGTGGTATAGATATCAAAATGGACTATTACTCCACCATAAAAAGAATGGGATTCTGCCATTTGCAACAACATGGATGGAGCTAGAAGGTTTTATGCTTAGTGAAAGAAAAATTGTAGGTTATCACTTACGTGTAGAATCTAGAAAATAAAGCAAATGAACGAATAATAAAACAGAAAGAAACTTACAGATCTAAAGAACAGACTAGTGGTTACCAGTGGGGATGGGGAGGAAACAAGACAGAAGGGGACTGAGAGGTACAAACGACTGTATATAAAATGGACAAGCTGCAGGGGCATATTGTATGACACAGAAAAATACAGCCATTATTTTGTGATGATTTTGAATGGTATATAATCTATAAAAATGCTAAGTCTCTCTGTTGTACACCTGAAACAGATGTGATGTTGCAGTTAACTATACTTCAATTTTAAAAGTTAGGAAATTTTAAAAAATGATTTGCTTTTCTTGAAATTCAGTCTTCACAAAAACTCTCTATGGTAGGTGTAATTACTACCCTATTTTTACAGAAAAGAAAACTGAAGTTCAGAAAAGTTCTGTTAGTTGCCTCAAGTCACAAAGACTCTAACATTCTTAAGCCTTCTTTGCAAATAAAAACATTTAGAAATTTATTTTCCTTACTAGCTACAACCGAGTTTAATAATTCAGTCTCAATGAATACTCTTCAAGTTAATTAATATTAAGGAAAGTACATAGATAATTTGCTTGTTAAAATCAAATGATATTCTCTTTAAATGCAAATATAGAGTTTTTAGTGACCTAAAAGAAAACAAGAAAATAATCATTTACATATTGGATAACAAGCATTATCAAAACCCCCTGAATATAAAGTTCCTTGATCCCTCAAAAGCACACAGATTGTGCTTGAAGATTTATAAGTGCTGCTATAAAATGTGTGAGGCTTAGAGTATTCTAAAGTAATATCTCTCAGAAAGGGTTCCAAGAGAAATATAATAAATCTCATTCATTAATCTGTGTTTCCCTTAACTGGTAAAATCATGATTCTGATATAAATGAAATAACACAGGTCAGATTGCTGTGGCCAAAGTGAAGTGGAGAGTTAGAATGTGTGTGTCAATCAAGCTAGATTCTCAAATCACCTAGATCAGTGGTCCTCAACCTTTTTGGCACTAGGGATCAGTTTCGTGGAAGACAATTTTTCCACAGATGGAACGGAGGGGATGGCTTCAGGATGATTCAAATATATTACATTCATTATGCTGCCACTGATCTGAGAGGAGGCAGAGTTTAGGAGGAAATGCAAGTGATGGGGAGCAGCTGTAAATACAGATAATGCTTTGCTTGCTTCTCTGTTGCTAACCTTCTGCTGTTCCGAAAAGGTCACAGACTGGTCCACGGTCTGGGGGTTGGGGATCCCTGATCTAGATAATAAGTACTTCAGTGCTTCACTCTGCTTGGTTTGGGGCAACCTAATCTATCTGCCCCGATATTACTTTATCACAGGCATTTGTGATGGCATCCTAGATGTGTTTAATGACAGTTTTTGAAAGAACAATCTACAGTTTCCTCTGGTTCTCTTCACTTCAAACACGGAATCTCCAGAAACACGGACATCATAAAATTGAGACGGAAAATTTAGCACAGGCTGTAGGGCTGTGTGTGTGTGTGTGTGTGAGAGAGAGAGAGAGAGAGAGAAAGAGGGAGAGGGACAAAGATGGGGAGGGGAGAGAAGGAGGGAGGGGAGAGAAGGAGGGAGGGGAGAGAGATCGACAGAGAGAGGGATAGAGAGAGGAGGTGGCGATAATAGCAGAGGAAAAGTAGTTCAGTAGCTCCAGAAATATTGAGCTTTCCAAGCATTTAAGAACCTTACATATTTTTCTTCCTTCCCCTTTCTGTGTATTTTAGTAAACCGCCCCTTACACAGCAGCCATGATTTAAAAAATCTTTAGGAAATATCCATGTCTAGTTCCTCTTAGGAAGACACTGTGCTTTTTTTTTTTTAGGATCCGACATCCTCGCTGGTTGAAGCTTCTCAACCTTGTCTGCCGATTGTGCAAGCCCAGGATGTGACACGGTCTCAGTGACAAGGGATGGGCGGATGCCCCATAAGAGAATCATACTGACCCCTTCAGGAGAGTTTCGCTGAGCTCAGCCAGGGTAGGGAACCACGAGGCATGACAGGGTAGGGAACCACAGGGCACCCTGACAGAGTTTCATCAAAGTGCACAGAAATTAAACAATAGCTTGATTTCTCCATGGAAATGAATGTCCTCTTTTTCTTCTAGGACCTCACGGTTCCCAGGATAAGAAGTTCTTCTTTTAGTGATGATATTTGGTTGTAATAATGACGAAATTTTAAAGACATCTGCCACCAAGAAATCATTTCAGAATTTTAGATGTATAATACTTAGAATTCTTTTCTCCTTGAATACAATTTATATTGTATCAAACTGTACAACAAAACTATATTAGCATTAGCTCCTCATCTTAGATATTAATATTAGAGCATTTTTGGATAAAATCCAAAATTTTCTTTCACTCAATTAGAATTTTTTAGCCACTAAGCTCATCTCAACACAGAAACATCCAAAATGTCATTTCAGAAATTTCTCAATGTCTCCAAAAGATATATCAGAAAAGCATTTTTGGCTCCTATGATGATCACATAACTATGGTGATATAACTGTAAGAAGTAGGTGATATCATTAAAAAAAATTCCCAGAAGTCAGAATATAAAGGTTATTAAAAAAAGAAATATAACTTGAAAATTCATTCGAAACAAATGCTTAAAACATTTCAAAAAAAAAAAACCCTCTGAAATCAAAATGTGGATATTACATCCACATTTTGTCTCTGGTAATTTTTAAATCATATCACCTACTTCCTAGGGTAACTAGATAAAGTGGTGGCCTAAATAATTTTCTCATATATCTTGTGGAGACTATGAATAATTTAAAAATGATATTTTGGGCACTTCTGTGTTGATAGAAAGCTCTGTTACTGAAAAATTCCAATTAAGAGTGAGGTAATTTACTTACAAAAAATAGAAAAGATTTCAAAACACAAAAGATGCTATGCTATTACTATAGAATTTTATAGTATATCATAGTTTTAGTACAAATACTGAGTATATTCTGTTTTGTAATGAATGCAGCTTATATTTATTGTGCTTGGTTACTGATATATTTATACTAATGTCTAAAATTTTATTTTGAGATGTCTACTAATCATGACTTTTGTTTGTATATTTCTCTTATTATGTGTTAGGCTGGTGTGTGTGTGTTAGTCACTCAGTCGTGTCTGACTCTTTGTGACCCCATGGACAGTAGCCCACCCCAGGCTCCTCTGTCCACGGAATTCTCCAGGTAAGAACACTGGAGTGGCCTACCATTCCCTTCTCCAGGGGATCTTCATGACTCAGAGATCAAAATCAGGTCTCCTGTATTGCAGGTATATTATTTACCATCTGATCCCCTAGGGGAGTTCTGCTATTAGGTAGGAATGATACGCTTTGAATTCTCTTTTTTCCTCTGCTAGTTAAGAAGCTCAACATTTTATTTCTCTTCTGAATTTTAATATCACTGAATTTATCAATTCTCTCTCTCATATCTTTAATTTCTCTGAGTTTTCTTTTGTATGAATTCAATACTATCTTTGAATAGATGAGTTGTCTCTTGAACTGGGTCTAGTCTGAAGTTTATTCCTTTTTTTCAGAAGCTTTTATTTCCATGATTTAAAAAATCTGTATGTACTTGTTTTATTATTCTTCATTACCCCCTGAATATTCTAAAGTAAACTCCATTGTAAGGGGAAACAAAATATTTTAATGTGATTATAATGTCATTGGTGCTGAAGAACTGATGCTTTTGAACTGTGGTATTGGAAAAGACTCTTGAGAGTCTCTTGGACTGCAAAGAGATCAAACCAGTCAATCCTAAAGGAAATCAGTCCTGAATATTCATTGGAAGGTGATGTTCCTTCCAATGGCACTTCCAATGGCTTCACTGATGCTGAAGCTGAAGCTCCAATACTTTGGCCACCTGATGCAAAGGACTGACTCATTGGAAAAGACCCTGATGCTAAGAAAGACTGAAGGCAGGAGGAGAAGGGGACGACAGAGGATGAGATGGTTGGATGGCATCACCTACTGAATGGACATGAATTTGAGCAAGCTCCAGGAGTTGGTGATGAACAGGGAAGCCTGGTGTGCTGCAGTCCATGGGGTCATAAAGAGTTGGACATGACTGAGTGACTGAACTGAACTGAATGTAATTGGTGACTGATTTCTATCATCTGCTTGTTCTCATCTGAAGGGTGAATAAAAGTCGTATTAACTCTTGGAAAGAGAATCTGAGTTGGGAGGAGGGTGTAGTTTGGAAGTGACCACTTCATGATCATTCAGGATTTTCTCAATTTGGTGTGTGATACAAAATCTGTAATAGTGAACCATTTTTTAAAACTTGCTAATATGTTCAATAACTAAAAATTATAAATATAAAATATTTTCCTTTTACTTTTCCTACAAAAAAGACAGCCAAAATATATTTCATTATTTTTACAGTAATGCAAAGACAGCCAAAATATATTTCATTATTTTTACAGTAATGCAAAGACAGCCAAAATATATTTCATTATTTTTACAGTAATGCAACTTTACACTTTGTGTGATTGAACCATTATTAGATCACCACACTTCAATGACGCCAGGGTTTCACTATAACTTTAAGGAAGTATTTTCCAGATTACAGCATTATTTTCATATAATCAGGACCAAATTCAACTTTTGATTGTTGATTTTGTTAGCTTTCATTTTCCTCACATGTTCTGGAAGTTTTCGTCTGCAGACTTAAGTCAGAGTAGGAGGGCATCTCACCTTCCATCTGGGCCTTGGTGGCTTCATCACACAGTTAACTGGAGAGACCCAAGATTGAGGCCAGCTGGCAGACTGGCCAAGGCTGAGAAGCTGTGTTTTAGACTCTTAGGACTGGGACAGGGGTGGCAGTTTTTTCCAGGCTTACTCAGGGCAGTGGAGTTCCATTTCAATTCCTGGGTCCCAGTTTTGAGCCTGGTTCCAGATGTCCACCTTGAATGAGCATCCATTATTCAGAGCCAATACCCCTGTTTTATTTCCAGTTCTGCCACTTAACTGTTTCTTATCTTATCATTTTTTTTTAATTGGAGGATGACTGCTTTATAATATTGTGTGCATGCTAAGTTGCTTCAGTCATGTCTGACTCTTTGCAACCCTATGGACTGTAGAACACCAGGCTCCTCTGTCCATAGGGATTCTTCTGGCAAGAATACTGGAGCAGGTTGCCATGTCCTCCTCCAAGGGATCTTCCTGACTCAGGGATCAAACCCACATCTCATGTCTTCTGCATTGGCAGGCAGGTTCTTTAGCACTAGAGCCACCAGGGAAGCCCATAATATTGTGTTAGCCCACGAATGCTGATGACTGATTCATGTTGATATGTGATATTCATATATCAACATGAATCAGTCATGGACATACATATGTCATCTCCCTCTTGAACCTGCTTCCCACCTCCCACCCCATCCCACCCCTCTAGGTTATCACAGAGCACTGGATTTGAGCTCCCTGTGTGACACAGTAAATTTCACTGGCTATCTAATTTTACATATGGGAATGTATATGTGTCAGTGCTACTCCCTCAGTTCATCCCTTGTTTTCAGCCCCCCTTACGACTTTGTGTTTTTTTTTTCTATTTGAAAGACTTTTAAAAATCTTTACACTGACAGCAATTGAAAAGGTGGAAAAGGGACCTTGAAATGTCAACTAAAATGACATGTCATTGATTAAAAAGAAAACTGATGAGCTAAAATAAGAATATTTGGGCAAGAAGTTTCACTCAGACTCCTTAGGCTTCAGTTTCCCCATCATGGAGTATTTTCTGAGGCTTAAATGAGATGGGAATATTTTAAGATAACCCCTTCTTAAAATTATTTGCAAACTATAAAGCCATAAAACAGGACTTCCTTGGTCATTTAGTGGTTAAGAATCCACTTTCCAATGCATGGGATGTGGGCTTCTCCATCCCTGGTCAGGAACTAAGATCCCACATGCCACGGGACCACTACAGCCTGAGTACATAATTAGAGACAACCCGTGCGCCGCAATGAAGACTCAACACAGCCAGAATAAAACAAATAAACAAAAACCCATAAAACATTATGCATTATTTCTGTTTGTAATCAAGTCTATCATGGCTGCTGCATTAGAGTCAGGTAGCTTTAATAGGTCTAGTTAGCAGGTTTGGCACTAACATATAATTTTCTTTTTAAATGTCCTCCTATGGCCTATACAAAATACACAAGAAAAAATAAAATAGTTGGTTTATATGTTAAGACTTTCTGTTTTATTTGGACTTATATAGATAACTTAGATAGAAATATCAACAACCTCAAGCATGCAGATGATACCACTATAATGGCAGAAAGCGAAGAGGAATTAAAGCGCCTCTTGATGAGGGTGAAAGAGGAGAGTGAAAAAGCTGGCTTAAAACTCAACATTCAAAAACCTAAGATTATGGCATCTGGTCCCATCACTTCACAGCAAATAAATGCAGAAAAAGTGGAAACAGATTTTATTTTCTTGGGCTCCAAAATCACTGTGGACAGTGACTGCAGTCATGAAATTAAAAGACACTTGCTTCTTGGAAGAAAAGCTATAACAAACCTAGACAGCACATTAAAAAGCAGAGACATCACTTGGCTAACAAAAGTCCTTATAGTCAAAGCTATGGTTTTTCCTATAGTCATGTATGGATGTGAGAGTTGAACCATAAAGAAGGCTGAAAGCTGAAGAATTGATGCTTTTGAACTATGATGCTGGGGAAGACTCTTGAGATCCACAGCAAGGAGATCAAGCCAGTTGATCCTAAAGGAAATCAACTCTGAATATTCATTGGCAGGACTGATGCTGAAGCTCCAATATTTTGGCCATCTGATGTGAAGAGATAACTCATTGGAAAAGATACTGATGCTGGGTTTTAAAGATTGAGGGCAGGAGGAGAAGGTGATGACAGAGGATGAGATGGTTGGATGGCATCACCAATTCAATGGACATGAGTTTGAGCAAACCCCGGAAGAGAGTGAAGGACAGGGAAGCCTGGTCTGCTTCAGCCCATGGGGTTGCAAAGAGTCAACACAACTTAGCAACTGAACAACAACAACACACTACATAGACAAGTTCTCAGACTTAATACTCGAATCATGGGTCATTTTAAACATATCGTAATTTGCATTTGTATAGAAACTTTTGGCTAAAAGAGATAGTTTAATGTTGATTGATATGAGCAAGAAGGTAAATACATTATTAAAAACTAAGTGATGCTATTATTTAAGTGTACATTCTTTCCCCAGATAGCAAATCCTCTTACTTATATTTTTAACTTTCTAAGCTACAGTCCAAAGAAAACTAAAATTAAACCCAGAAAAATTTTTGAAAGGATTTCTTAACCAAAACTGTTATCCAATAATTTCACTTTTAGGAAATGGCAAGAGCGGCTGAATTATCCAGTCCAACTTTTGGTTATGAAATGTATTTGCAAAGGTTGTTCATTATGAGTCAGTCAAAAAGATCAGTGTAGGATGGAATTAACCACCCAACTTTTATGCCTGAAGACAGACTGGCCACAGAAACAAGTCTCACTGTTCATGCAAAGAGCTACAAGTTACATGGAAAGAAGTAGAAATAAAATGGTGATGAGAGTGTTAAAGAACCTGCCTGCCAATGCAGAAGGCGTAAGAGACACGGGTTCAATCTCTGGGTGGGGAAGACCCCCCAGAGGAAGGCACAGAAGCCCCCTTCAGCATTCTTGCCTGAAGAATCTCACAGACAGAGGACCCTGGCGGGCTACAGCCATGGGATCGCACTGAGTCGGACATGACTGAAGTGACTTAGCATGGAGTGAGAGAGCGTCAGGCTGACAGACTGATTCAGCAGTCTGGCCTGTATACCATTTGGATAAAACATCTAAAGTAATTATTCAGCATTACATCTCCAGCTTGTCCATTTTCTTTCAGATTTCCAGACTTTCTAAGTGATTTTTTTTTCTCCTTTGTCAAAAAAAAAAAAAAAAAAAAAAGATGCAGATAGCACTGCCTAGCCAAAGAAGCCAGTAACTGGAGATACACTTCCCACTCAAAGAAAAGCAAAAAGGAAATGCTGGCTTTGCTGAATATGTTTAAGCTGGCTTTCCTGTTAGATGTCCACTAACAAAGTTAGGCTAATCATTGATGAAATCATCTAGAAAATTGAATCAAACGAAACTTTGTGTTGACTGAGTTTTCCAAGGAATCCTGGTTTGGGCTCTAATTCTATTTATAATTGCATCTGTTCTTCCTTAACCCTGCCAGCAGAAAACAGAGGCCACTGTCTGGTTGCCAGGTCCCACAGCCGGCCCCTCCTCCTTAGCTACTCTGTTGGAATAATGCACTCACGGTCATGGTGGGGTGGCCCCTAGGTGAGAGCTATGCCGCATCTCATGTTCGACTGAATCTTCTACAGAAAGTAAGGTTTGAGGAATATTTTACAGAGGTGACAACTTGCTTTCCAAGTGCTGGATTCAGACATTTTCTAAGAAAAACAGTGTATGAGGAAGACTTTTTGATAACCATGATTTTTAACAAAACACTCAGTCTCCTCTATTCTCTTCTGTGTGTCATAGCGATCATGGGGACTAAACTGTTTATCTCTGGGTCTGAGCAGCTGGAGGGGAGAAGCACAGAGCCGGGGACTGGTGTGGAGTAAGCTGCTATTCCTTGCAGGACTGAATCAGGGGCCTGTGAAGTGAGCAATGTATATTTCATCTTAACCATCATTCTTTCCCTAGGTCAGTGGATTCAGCTGGTTTCATGGAAGAGCACCAAGTTGCAGCAGAAACTGGGGGAATTCTAGGTCTTTCCAAGTTCTCATGTAAATGTATGTAAAGCTCTGCTACCCATTAGCAACAATGTAATTCTGAGTGGCTGCCATTTTCTAAACCTTCCCTTTTGAACTGTTAAGAGCACTTAAGTAATAATCTAAGACAGGAAATAGTCCTACCGGTTGGGCCACAGTGGAGACCAATCATCTGACATGTTGCTGATTAGGTTTTGTGCCTGTGCAACCCTCCATACCCTCAGGACCTCTGTTCCGGTGTGTGGGATTTTGAATGAGCAAAGGCTGTCACCCTGACCACACGATGTGGTAGTTTCCTGAATGGATGTGGAGAAATACCACACTCCCCAACTAATACACGCTCTGGGTTTCCAAGAACTAGAGCAGAGTCTCATGGTTAACAAAAAAGAAGACAACTGTGAATTTGAGGGTTGGCAACTTCAAAGCTCAAGAGAGTGTGGTTTAATTTTTTTTCCTGGCTGCGATACAAATCCTCAAGCCAACCCCACTTCAGTGTCCCATGCTCCTGCCTGGTTTTCTTCTTTAAACCCATTTTTGCTACTCCTGGCGTCTACTCTCTCCTGGCTTCCATTTGGCTCCAGCTGTTCAATGCCTACTATTTTCTGTCAAACACAGAGGCTTGATCCACATTCTTCTGCTGCCAGATCTTCCATTCTGAAGTGGAGGGTTTCTTCCTCTCATCTCTGAGAGCGCCTTAGCAAACACAACCATGAGCTCTGGCTTGCGTATCAGGGTGGAATGTGAGAGTGGAAAAAAGACTGAAAGTGTTTAATGTTCAGCTCTCATTCTGCAAAGCATGGTCTACTGATTTCACGATCATTATGATGAGGATCGGCAGCCAAAATATAAGTATAATTTAGGTAAGTTCCCATGCTTTCAGTCAAGCGATGTGACCAATTGACAAATCTAAACCAACAAACTGAAGCCCTGAAGACATGGGTGTCGATTACGAGCGTATCTGCCATCCATATGTTGTACTCGTGCCTAATTCCTTGTGAATCTAGCTCAGTCAGAGATATGGACTCAACATAAACATAACTATTTGTCCATATAGGCAGACCACTTACCTCTATGTCTTTTCATAATTTCAGACTGTCAATAATACAACACTATATTGCTCCCCTGTTCTATCACCCTCATATTGGTAAGGATTCATAAGTGGATAGTCTTGATATCAATATTAAAGCATGCCAAATATTTAAAAGGGGAGCCATAACAATTCTAACTGTACATCCTTAACATTTTATTGAGAATAGGACATACATTTATGTTCCTCTGTGGTCAATGTATTCTATAGAGCAGAACAGAGGAGTTGCAACAAGATGGTGAACATATTGGCAAAGCAGTGGAGAAATCATGAGCTAATCACAAAGGATTTTTTTTCCTGCCAAACAACTTAACTCAGCAGCATAATATTTTAGAAGCAACTTTCCCCTATACTTTGCTTTATTATAACTGTTCTCCAAAAATCAAACTTTATTACATTATTTGGATGAACAGAAGTGACATTGATGTCTACAATGGGTTTTGCAGGGTTTCTCTCCTCTGAGTAGAGGTAGCTATCTTAAGATTCCAAAGGA
Source organism: Bos indicus x Bos taurus (assembly GCF_003369695.1). NCBI lineage: Eukaryota > Metazoa > Chordata > Mammalia > Artiodactyla > Bovidae > Bos > Bos indicus x Bos taurus. Next base: position 113,039,486 of record NC_040077.1, read on the forward strand.
CAATTAAGCTGATGGCAATCATAAAATGATGTCATTTTCTAAAAATGTCTTGCAAGCACTTCAACATGAGATGAATGAAACATTTGCTATCACTTAGGACAATCTCCATCTTCAGCAATCTAATTTCTAAAACACACTAGAGCAATTCTTCCTATTAAAGAATATTAAATTCATTTACATTCCCAAGGATCTTGGGTTTCAAACACATATACACCCCTCATGCAATTGTATGAAGACGACTCCATAAACGTGATGGAACGCATATGTGACACAGATATATATTGTTTATACCCATTGGCTTTAAACACATCTTGCAAAGATGAAACAATCAGCAATTTGTTTCAGGAACTGTACTCTAGGGGAGAGCTGAGAGAAAATCAAGGAAGTTTGCTATATACGAGGGCAGTTGAAGAACTCTGTCTTGTGCTGAACAACTAAAGTGACAAGAACCATAAATGGCAGGGATCCTAAATGTTGTATTCAGCAGTATATGCCATGTCCATCAGAGAACTTGACAAGAGTGTTATACAGTTGGTTAAACAGTGGATAAATCATCAGTCCATCAATCTTTCATTTCTGCGAAAGCTATGCAAATACAAATGCCTCCTCATCTCAATCTATAGCCTGACCTATTCACTCAGGATGCCCATTTATGACTATTTCCTCATTCCAAACTAATCTATTTATTTACATGAAGTGTACTTGTTTAAAACATGTTATGGAGGTGGGAGAAACATAGGAAAAAGAAACTCAGGGGAGGATTTATCCCTGAAGCTTTTGCACCCCATAGGGTGGAGCTTCATTCTATTCTATGGTGAGGTTTGCACATCAAATACTTGCAGCAGGTTACTACTTCCTGTACATGATGATATATATTGGCAGATTTCAGCTTTTCTGAATTTGAAGTTTGATTTCCTAATTCAGCTGGGATAGATGGTAGAAGAAAGAGTCAGAGGGTTGCTTGTTATTGTTTTGTTTGTTTGTTTTATTTCTCTCCCAGCTCCTCTCCAAGACATACGAATTTGAGTGTCTGTGTTCTTCAAGAATCTCAAGGCCACTCTTAGATATAAACTGTCATGTCAGCAGAACAACACTGGAGGGTTCACTTTGGAAACTCAAGTCAGCTGGAAGTTCACTGCATAACATGAAGATGGGACCCAGACATGAAATAATTTAGGATGTTCTACAAACGGTGGTGTTGGAGAAGACTCTTGAGAGTCCTTTGGAGTGCGAGGACATCCAACCAATCCATCCTAAAGGAAATCAGTCCTGAATGTTCATTGGAAGGACTGATGTTGAAGCTAAAACTCCAATACTTTGGTCACCCGATGAGAAGAGCTGACTCATCTGAAAAGACCCTGATGCTGGGAAAGATTGAAGGTGAGAGAAGAAGGGGATGACAGAGGATGAGATGGTTGGATGGCATCACCGACTTGATCGACATGAGTTTGAGTAAACTCCAGGAGTTGGTGATTGACAGGGAGGCCTGGAGTGCTGTAGTCCATGAGGTCACAAAGAGTCAGACATGACTGAGTGACTGAACTGAACTGAACAAAGTTATACATATTTTCATATCAATAAGTTATTTTAAAGAACTTTTACAGAAACTGCCTTTCCATTTAGTGACAAAAGGACACAAATCAGGTTGGAGTCTCCACTCAAATAATATCCAAAATGGTATTTTCCTAATTTTATATTTTTACCATTATGCTCTAAAATGTATAATGTTGTAATATCCATACATGCACAGTATTTACAACAGAGTGGCTAAGATTATGAACTCTCTTTTACCATTTAAAACTGTGTAATCTTGAGTAAGTTACTTAACCACTCAGCCCATTTCTCTGGCTGGTCAGAGTGAACTGCCAGCTCCATTTCTGCCCTTAGGTGACCCTTCACTTATTACTTAAAGGTTTAAGTTTGCCAGCAAGAACCTATACCATTGGGTTCCCACACCCAGCTCCACGTAACAGTCCTGATTGATAGCAGCCTTGTGGCAGTAAAAACAACTCTTCTTTTATATCAATCTTACTTGCACAGCCACACATTGTCATCAGTTCAGTTCAGTCGCTCAGTCGTGTCTGACTCTTTGGAACCCCATGGACTGCAGCACACCAGGCCTCCCTGTCCATCACCAACTTCCGGAGTTTACTCAAACTCAGGTCCATTGAGTCAGTGATGCCAACCAACCATCTCATCCTCTGTCATCCCTACACACATTGTCATGCAAGTGTAGAATTTAACATAAACTGAAAGTCAAAAGGAACATTCTAATATAGAAACTATATATTACTACTAGAATTTGTGCTTGGAAAAATTTGAGACTTCAGGCTGGGCATTTACTAAGACTGAATACAAGTCAAAGGGAATGAGTAAGACATTTCTATGCTGAGGATTTCTGTTTGATTAAAACAAAACATTTGCATAAGAGATGCTTGAGGCCAGGAAACTCTGTGGCCCAAAAGCCTTTCTATCCCTAGATTTGGGCAAAAGTTCAAATACATGGAATTTTCTTAAATACAGACACCTGCTTGCATTTATTGTTGTGAATTTCATTATGAGAATTGTATACAGGACATTTATGTACCGAATAATGAAGTCCATGAACTTGATGGAAGCGGACTGATCCTAATTACCAGCATAGTTTTGAAAACAGCTTTGAAAACTTCAAAATGCAACTTAAATTCAAAAAATTTCCTCTATAAAATAATTTCAAATAATCGTCCTATCATTAATGTCTGGAACACTTGCTGATATTAAATGCAAGTCTCACAAATATATGCCAAATTGTCAGCACGTAAAGGAAACAAGTATAGTCCGTAAATAGATAAAAAGATGTTCTACTTTGTGAACAGAGAAATGCAAATGAAATCAGCAAGGTCAGATGTCATGCGACACACAGAAAACCAACAAAAATCAAAAAGTTTTGACAGTAAGTTTAGAAAGTATGTGTGAGAGTAGAAAGTGATATGGTCTTTTTGGAGATGATATGGCAGCATTGCTAAAGTTGAAGAAGGTGTGCCCTGGAGAAGTTCCTGCATTTGTGTATCAGGAGACTTAAGATAGCAAACAGAAGGAAAATTAGAAATAACCTAAATGTCCATTCACAGCAGTAACTGCTTTAGGAAAATATCAACTGCAAATGCTAAGACAATGGCTAATGTATAAGGAGAATCAGGGGAGTCTCAGAGGTCTCCCTATAAGCTACTGGCTAATTACAGAGGGAACTGCTATGGGCTGAATGCTTGTGTCCCCTGCCTCCAGTTCTTTATGTTGAAACCCTAGTCTTCCAACGTGATAGTATTTGTGGATGGGGCCTCTGGGAGAAATTTAGGTCCTGGAGGTGAAAGAGAAGCTTCATAAGACACTAGATCTGCCTGTGCCTTGATCTTTGGCTTCCCAACCTCCATAACTGTAAGAAATAAATGTTTGTTGCTTAAGTCCCCTAGTCTATGGTATTTTGTTATAGCTGCCCAAGCTGAATAAGGCACAGCCCTAGTAACTTTAAAGGACAAACCTGGCAGACAGCATCATAGCTAACTGACCAGCAATGGGAAAACTGACACCACTCCCCCCCACCCCCCACTCCCAGGCTTGCACTGAAGATGCCCCATGGCTTCTGCTACATACCTGCCCAACAGAGCTTGATTCTAATCACGAGAATGCATCTGTCTAAAACCAGACTGACGGCCATTCTACAGAGCAGTGGAACTGTGCTTTTCAAAGTGTCAAGGTCAAGAAAAACAGAATGACTGAGAAACTGAAACTGTTCCAGATGGAAGAAGACTAAAGAGAGGTGACAGAATGTAATGCCATCCTTGGATCCTGGACCAGAAAAAGAAATGGTGAGTCAATCGGCAAAATCCTAATAAAGTCTATGTGTGTATGTCACACAGTCAGGTCCAACTCTTTGCAACCCCATGGACTGCAGGCCTCCAGGCTCCTCCGTTCATGGAATTCTCTAGGCAAGAATACTGGAGTGGGATGCCATTTCCTACTTCAGGGAGTAGGAAGATCCAAGGGATCTTCCTGATCCAGGGATGGAATTAGACTATATTTACACCAGTGTTAATTTCTTGATTTTTATCATTATAGTATAAGTACCAAAGAGAACTGCTTTAAGAAATATACCTGAAGTAGTATTTTGTGATAAACGGGCATGATGCATGCAGTCTATTCTCAAACAAAACTGTGTGTGTATTTATGTGTGTATGTGTTAAAGAGATAGAGAGAGACAAAAAGAGCTTGGGGGAGAGAAAAAAATAGTTTTAAGTGTGGTAAGATGTTAACATTTGGGGAATCTAGGTGAAAACGGTATATGAGATTCTTTCCACTAGTTTATATACTTTTTATAAATCTATGCACTGTTAAAAATTAAAAAAAAAATAAAAAGAAAAACAAAGCAGGAGAATGAATAATGGGCATATTTTGTTTAGTGACTGCTTCTCAGGAAGGAGGAGCTTAGGGGGAGCAAAGGCAGATGGAGGCCTCTGAAGGTGCTGCTTGTAGCATTTCACTATCAATACTTTCATTTGTAGTCTTCCAGGAGTAAACATATGTTCTAGATATTCTTTTTATATATGAAGCATTTCAGTTTATAACCAGGAAACCAGTATGTGCCACAGGAGGTGGGTACCCAGTACAATTCAAGCTTATGAGGGTTTGGCTGGAGATAAGGGAAGGATTCCTGGAGGAAATGACGGATGAGGAGAAAAGAGCATTCTGGACTGGGAATGACCAATGAAGGCCATGCTTGGCCAGATGTGTTTTGCACACCAGGCACCCTGCACCTTTGACCCAGGCAGCAAGAGAAGGCTGGGGTCTGGAACTGTCACACTGAAGATTTTCAATGTTAGCACTGGGGCAATGTAAAGTCTCCATTATTTCCTCCAGTAAACTGGATAATTCATAAAAAATTTAATGTACAATTTATTTTAACTCACTGCAATGATAAAAAATATTTAAAATGTTAGAAATGTTCGAGGAGCTAAAAATTCCAATGAGAAATGATAGAGTGTGCACTTTGAAAAATAAAGAAATAGCAGACATAAAATGCAATTTTTCCTCGCAGTCACAACCATTCACTGAAAGGCAATAATTAAAATGGATCCTTTAAAAAAATCTCTGAACCTGTTTCATTTTTTCAGAAGTACTGGACTGAATGCTGGGCTATTATTTCCAAAGCTAGGTAATATTTAAGCATCTAAGTAAGGAAGAGGAAGATAATGCCTCACTGCTTCTGTTGCAAGACAATATTTGTAGTGCATTTTCCTTTTAAAGGACATGGAGTGGTTAGAACATTTAAAAGAGCTGTCAGTATGCACAGATACCTCTTTATCCATCTAACCAAGAATCATTTATTACATTATAATAAAATTATAACTGTCTGATGAGACAATAATTAAACCATTACAATGAAAACAAATTCACATATTTAAGAAGTGCTATGGAAACACAGAAGAGGAAGGGACCGGCTGTCTATGGACTCAGGGGAGGGTAACAGGTGAAGAAAAGCATGAGTTGGTCATGAAAGGCAAGTGGGGCTGAACAAGAAGAGAAAGAAGAGCAGCTGGTGGCATAAAAATGCATGGCATCCTTGGGAAATTCCCAGAACCTTAAGCGGCTGTAGTGTGCAGAGAGGAAAGAGTCTTCTAGAAAATGAGGCTGGAAAGACAGGTTGGAACCAAGTGGGATTTAATCCCTTGAGGCAGTCATCAAGAGCATGAGGACACTCAGGAAGAAATGCATCATGATCAGAATTCGGTGCTCAACACATAAGGGAGACAAAGTGTGGAAGAGACAAAGGGAGACCAGAGAAGGGAAGTAGTAAGAATGTTGGGGGGGTGGCGGGGGAAAAAACCAAAACCTTCAAGAACACTGAAAAAGATAATCTGGATAAGAAATCATGAGTGACTTACCTGGATTAGTAAGGTCAGGGAGAAGCTTGAAATATTTAGGAGGCAGAGTTGTCCGCAATGGACCATAATCCCCCACGGGATGGCAGGGAATGGAAAGAGTTCAGCATGGTTTCAATTTGAGATTAAAGGATCAACTGGGATGTGAAACTTGGGGAAAAAAGAACAGATTTATGAGGGGAGGATAAATGTGTTAGATATGGATCCTGTCGAGTTTGAAGTAACTCAGGGACCCCAGAATAGAAGCGTCAATGCATAGGGCTCAGATACAGAGCATGAAGTGGAGGCAGAGATGGAAACATCAGTGCCTGGGTGAGCTGTTGAATCTATGGGGCAAGATGAACCACAGACAGAGGTTTTGAGGGAGAGGCCAAGAGAAGAAGGAGTAAGGCTAGACCCCTGGAGAACCTCAACATGAAGTGGTCCATTTCCGCTGGAGGTAGTCTGTGAACTGAACACATACTGAGGAATTCCTGATCCACTCTTCCATGACCAAAACTATACCAAGGCTCTGCTTATTAATGAATCAAAGGTATCATTTTGAATAAAATTGACTGTGTTAAATGGTTCTTTTAGCCATTAGGTAAAATGATAAAAGGTAGTTTCAGCCTGTCTTTCTGACTAATAGTTATTGAGTCCTATACACGAAACTGTAGACAGCTTGTTGGGAACTGATGCACAGAGTTTCTGCTCCTGTCCAGCAGGCTCCTCAATACATGATACTAAAGAAAACATGGAGAAGGAAGTTCAAGGTCTGGTAGGTGTGAGATCTATCATGGATCAAAGTGACTTTCACATAAAATCATGAGGCCTGGTCAGAGACTAGGTCCTAAATTGAACTCCAACAGGGTTCAGAGTCCCTTGAATGCCCAGAGGAGGCCCCCTACAGCCACGTTTGGGGATTGTCTGTCATCGACTGAGTCACAGTGATCCTCATTCCAAGACGCCTGTTCCTACGCAGATGAGCACAAAGACAAATGAGCAATATTTCCTTAGATGGATGACAATTACGGCAATGCACATGAAAGTAGCTTTAAAAATTCTAAGGCATGTTATCATTTGACCCTGGTGAGAATTTTGCGTTTCCTTATTTTACAAGGAGAAAAGCTACGGCTTATTACCTAACCAACACCATTCAAATAGAAAAGGTCCGTGTCTGGAAGTGAAGTCTTTTACAAAAGACTGTTTCATCCTCTTTGTGTTAGGATCAGAAAACAGTACTTGGGGACAAATGTGTCCTTTTAATAATTCTTCTAAACGTATTTGTGATAGGCTCCCCAAAGATGTCTGCCTCCTAAGACCTTGATTCTGGGAAAGATTGAAAGCAGGAGGAGAAGGGGACAACAGAGGATGAGATGGTTGGATGGCATCACTGACTCCATGGACATGAGTCTGAGCAAGCTCCGGAAGATGGTGAAGGACAGGGAAGCCTGGCATGCTGCAATTCATGCAGTCACAAAGACTTGGACAAAACTGAGTGACTGAACAACAACCCCAGAACCCAGGAATATGTCAATTTTCCTAGAAAAGGGGACTTTGCAAATGTGATCAAGGTTAAGGACACTGAGATGGGGAGGCGATCCTCCATTATCCGGGGGACTCAAAGTAATCGCACGAGTCCTTCACAGCAAGAAAGAAAACAGAAGAATGAGTCAGAGAGATGTGGTATGTGCGGGACTTGATCCACCATTGCTGGATTTGAAGATGGAAGAGGGGGCCATGGCCAAGGAATGTGTTGGCCTCTAGGAGCTGGAAATGACCCTCAGTTTATAGCCAGCAAGAAAACAGGCACCTTGACCCTACAGCCACAAGAAATTCTGCCAACCACCTGAATGAGCAGGAAACACTTTTGCCCTCCGGCCTGTGGAAAAAGATGCAGCGCTTTGGACACCTTGCTTTTAGCCTGGAGAGACCTCTGTGGACATCCTACCCACGCTATTTTGTGTGTGTGTGTGTGTGTGTGTGTGTGTGTGTGTGTTAGTTGCTCACTTGTGTCCGACTCTCTGCAACCCCATGCACTGTAGCCTCCAGGCTCCTCTGTTCATGGGATTCTCTAGGCAAGAATACTGGAGTGGGTTGCCATGCCCTTCTCCAGGAGATCGTCCCAAAGTAGGGATTGAACTTGTGTCTCCTGCATGACAGGCGGTTTCTGAACCATCTGAGCCACCAGGGAAGTCTTCCTACCCACACTGCAGGGAGATAATACATCTGTGTTCTTTAAGCCACAAGTTTGTAACAATTTTGTCATGGCAGCAGTAGAAATCTAGTGACAGGGTTGGTGTCTCCACAAAGCCACAGATGCCCAGACTGTCACAAGTCACCATTCAGATCACTCTAGGTGGTGACAAAACGCATCGTGTCAGCTTCCAGGAATGACACAAGCCCAAAGACCAACCACACCCTTCTCTGCCCTCACAAATCAGAGGCACATAACTTCAACCTGCTGCCAAACACAGGTCACAGAGTCTCAGCAGCAACAGGTAACATCCACGTCACATGTTCAGGAAGTAAGCCACGTATACACACTCAGGTTCAGTGAATGTTTACTCTTTAAACTCCTTTGAAAGCAGTGTTCTATTGGGCTTAAGGCTTATTCACTTTTACCGGAAAGACCCATGGAACTATGAGTAAAATTCTAGACTTTCATTTTATGACATTAAATTATACTTCTGCCTGCTAATGGTGCCTTGGGCTGAGGGAGAAAAAGCAATGGGTTTGAGACCATCAGCCATGCTGTCACCCTGACCATGTCCACTTAAAACCTCCCTGTGACTCAACTTCCTGATCTATTTTAGACCTAAGTGTTCCTCTAGGTCTAACTGTTTATGATGGTAGGACACCAAGAAATGTGTCTCTTTTTTTATTCCCAACATACATTTCATGGGGAGTTGCTATACATACACACCCAGAAGAAAGGATTCTCAGGACAAAATTTAGCTTGAATCACACATTAAACATTTAAATATTCAACATTAGCTTAAACATGTGTCAAAGAATATATTTGTGAGCAGACAAATGTTTCAAATAAACACACTGAAAACCGTTGCCAGTGGGTGGTGCAAAACAAAAAAAAGAAATTGTTTTTTTTTATCCCCATTATTTTTTATATTTGAGTTATTAATTTAATAAAAGTTTTCAAAGCAGAGCTGTAAAAAGAGACTACTCAATGAAAATTGGAATTAAAAAGAAAATACAGAGCACAGTTATTACAACCCTCGGAAGCAGCATCAGGAATGCTCCTTGACCTAAAGAGAAGAAGCGGAGTTCTAAAGAATTAAAATAGCACTCACATTCGCTGATAGAATCGAACAGTCTGCTGATTTATGATGAGTTTTCTTGAAAACATAAACCGCACTCCATCATGGCACTGGGATCGGACTGCTGTCAAAACTCGTTGCCCACACTTCCTGCAGTTTAATCAATCATTTTCTGCAACCCGCCCAGAGTTTTATTCTGTCCCGGCCTTGTGACAGCTAACAGCATCCGAAGGAATGATGACACCCCTGGCCAAAGAGTGAGCTCTGTGTGTGTCACCAAGGTGCCCTCAGGGGAGGAGCTGGTATTGAAACAGCCTGAACAACTGCTAGGCTGAGCCTTTCTTAACCAAGAGTATCTACTCACGCCAACTGACATTCTAATTTTTTTTTTTTAATCTTCAAATAGCCTTCGGTGAGAATCTTGAATTCAATTCCGTTAGTGCATACATGCTAAATCACTTCAGTTTTGACCCACTCTCTGCGACCCTATGGACTGTAGTTCACCAGGCTCCTCTGTCCATGGCATTCTCCAGGCAAGAATACTGGAGTGGGTTGCCATGCCCTCCTCCAGAGGATCTTCCCTACCCAGGGATCGAACCCCTGTCTCTTACCTCTCCAGCATTGGCAGGCAGGCTCTTTACCACTAGAGCCACCTGGAAAGACCCTCAATTCTGTTCAGGTTACTTCAATTCAATTTGTGACTATCAGCAGATACAGTATGCCCTACTTGATTGCCAAAGTATTTCTTCTCAAACACGCCTGAGAATTTCTTCACTGCAAGCCAGGCACTTAGGTTCCCTTTCACAAGCCTAATCTATACTTCTGCCATCTCCAAGGGGGACATTCTCTCTCACATTTAACAAACATTTAGTAAATACCTACTGTATGTATGCCAGACATCTTGCTATCCTGGGAATAGAGAAACAATAACCACAGAGCTTATCCTGGAAAGTGTCTCAGGGTTTTGGAAACTTGAAGGCAAAACCATACTTCATCCTCCTGGTTCAGGGAAGGCAACTGGACATTTGTCATGTATTTACATGCCAGAGATCAGACTACCAATTACCAATAAATGAAGGACCATTATTTCTGGTACAAGCCTCCCGTTCTCATGCCCTTTTCCCCTAAAGCCTCTTTCCAAGATATGAAAAAAAAAAAAAAAAAAGCGAGATGTTAGTTGCTCAGTCGTGTCTGACTCTTTGCGACCCCATGGACTCTAGATGGCCAGGCTCCTCTGTCTATGAAATTCTCCAGGCAAGAATACTAGAGTGGGTAGCCATTCCCTTCTCCAGGGGATCTTCCTGATTCAGGGATTGAACCCAGGTTTACTGCATTGCAGGCAGATTCTTTACTGTCTGAGGTATACCCGCTGGGAAATGGATTTACACTTTGGCATGAATTCAAGTCAATGACCATCTTGTGTCTTTAAGGTTGACTTCTAACTGCAGAATGAAATAGGCTGGATCTTGTTAAGAGTTTAAGTTGTTAAGAGAGTGATCTGGGAAGGATGAACTTTGCTGTCTTTTCAACACCCTGGAAATCACACCAGGGCAGGGACAGCCCATATTACCTTTCTCAGGTGGGAGAAAGAGGTGACAAGGATGAAACTGGAAAGAGAGGTTCTGGCTGCTTTTTGATGGCAAGGAGAAGGCGTGGAGCATGGAGTGATGGCTCAAACTCCCCCCACCCTGGGCTATATGGTAGTCACGTGGGTGCTAAAAGGAGGCGGGCATAGACATGAAGCCAGAGAGCTGCTATGCTAGACTGGGCATGGGAACCAGAGAAATGATCCTAAAGCAGATGGAGCCTACCTTTGTTCTCTGCAGGAACAGAAAACGGGAAATGAGTTGACATGCTAGCTTCTGAGCCTTTACCGGGTCAGAGGAGCGTGTCTTGCCCCCCTCAGGCACTGCTGCCTGTCCCTCTGCCAATTCGGATGCTACTATCCCCGTCCTCTGTGTGTATAAACAGCTATTCCCTTCATCACATCCTCAAATAACCACTTTATGTTACCATTTTCATCTCTGAAATACAACTTTGGTTGTAGGTCATTTGGAGTAATTCCTTCAGTTGCTAAAATCAGCTATGTTAATCAATAATACTGTTATTAAAATGAAAACAATGAATCCTCTATTCAACATCCTAAGAAGAAGAATAACCCCCTAGATCGTAGAACGAAGGCATCTTTAAAGCTCCTACTGTCCAACATTCTAATTTTAAAGACAAGGAAACTGAAACCCAAAGAAGCTTAAAGACACAGCCAAGGTTACACAGCCTGGAAACCACTGCTTCCTAATGATAAAAAGATACATTTTTCAAATTGATTGACTAGGAACCACATAATGGCTTTTGACTTCAAAAAATGGAAGTTAATAAATAAACCTTCCCTGTTAGCACTCAGAAAGGTCCTAAAAGAGTCTTATCTGTGCATATGGGTATGCCAATAAATTTTATTACTGGCAGTTTCACAGGGAAGTTTTATAGCTATGTAGGTAGACCTACTTTAAATCAAAATGGAACACTTTACATTGGAAAATAAAATCCTCTTTTGAATAAATGACAGATTTTAAAATAATGTAAACAACATGAATGTAAATGATTTTAAATATTAGTTCTCCAGATTCGAATTTTCTTCTTCAAAAAAGTTACTGAGCTCTGATAGCACTTTCATTTTTGTGAAGGTTACTCAGCTATAGTTAATTCCCATTTTCTCCTTCTGAAGAGTATGACAAAGGGACTTTTAAGAGCTAATCAAATAAACAACGAGTGTTCAAAAATAACTTAATTATCATATTTCATTGAATAGTACATTTTGTCAAGTTTTTTGTTTGCTTGTTGCCAAGTCAGATGTTCAGGCCTGTGTTCTGTTTATAGAATGTGTGATCTGAAAGCCCAAACAGCACTGGTCATTTTGACAGCCTTAATGAGTCATTTAGATTGGCAATTACTAAAATAATTACATGAAGACAAGCTCACTGTGGTCATCACAAACGGTTTCACCTTTTTCAATAGACTCTCCTCTATCTCCTGTTGTTAAACTGCCATTTGGGTGTTTAACATAAAGAACTGACTCGCTTCCCTACTTTTATATGTCAGGAGAGGGAGTTATGCTGAAATTGAATAAGGAAAAGTGACTATTCTCACATTTAGCAGCACAATTAAAGGAACTTCTGATGATCTGGGTCCATTAATTCTGCTATTCTCAGAGGCAGACATTCCCACCAAAATCCAATTGCAAAATATTAATGTTTTCAAAGGCAAGTGTTTTGCTCTATTGCCACTAACTTGGTCACATTCATTAAATTTTATTATTTCTACATCATTTAATGTAGGTCAGCATGTCAAGTCCAGCAAACACAAGCATTTCTTTTCTTTCCAGCCCACTGACGCTGCTGTGAATGACAAGAGGCGAACAAATCTCATTTCAGTGGGGAGGAAAAAAAAAAAACCCTCTCCTTTGTAAACATGAACATTAAAATCAAGACCACAAAAGACAAAGTAACAGATGTCATGCGGCAATCCAACTACTCTATGCTTATCTTGCCAGAAATGTATTTCCACAGAAGGAGAAGAATCAAATGATGCCCCTTTCAAGAGATGAAGGGACCACTGTTTGCAAAGTTTAACACACCCCGTGCCAGTCCCGTTCTTGGGAAAGAACTGCACTGACGGTGTCCAGAGTTGGTGTCATTCTCAGTATACAGCTCTGGTGAGAGGTCATAAGTGAAAAATTGTTCATCAGAGCAAACTCTTCTCTCTTAACTGCAGCTCTTCTCTCGTTCAGAAACTCTTTTTCAAAACCTCTTCCTATGGCTAGTACTCTGAGGTTTCCTTTCTCTCTTTGCTCTCTCACATGGATGCTAACTGCATGTTTAATGAGATCTGCTTGCCTGCCTGGTGGACCCAATCTGAAGAATGGAGTTATCGTGGTGAATACAGACCCAGAGTCAGACTGCCTGCATGTGACTCCTGGATTCCTCACTTACCAGTCATTTACCAGATCTGGGGCAAGTTTCTGATCTCCAAGCATCTCTTTCCTCATTTATACAATACGAACACCAATCCTTCCCCATGTGGTTGTCATGAGGATTGAAAGAGACTGTACATGTCAAGTACCTGCCATTTAGGATGTGGTCACTATATTTCTATATAATTGCATTTTCACCACTTGCCAAGTAGACCATGAAGAAGATGACTCAGGAACATCCTTAGCAGATACTGACAACCTTGTTTTGAAGTCATAATTCTACTGTGATCCCTCACTGGTATACACCCAGCCCACTCTCCTGACTTTCCTTAAATGTTCATTTGCAGTGGGAAGGGAGACTTCCCCCTCCTTATTTTCATATAATAAAGTGAAAGTGTTAGTCACTCAGTCGTGTCTGACTCTTTGTGACCCTATGAACTGTAATCCACCAGGCTCCTCTGTCTATGGAATTCTCAAGACAAAAATACTGGAGGGGTTGCCATTTCCTTCTCCAGGGGATCTTCCCACTCAGGGATCAAACCTGGGTCTCCCACATTGCAGACAGACTCTTTACCAACTGAGTTACCAGGGAAGCCATTTTTATATAATAAACATAGTGTAAAAGTAGTGAAACATACACGTTTCTCTCAATGGCACTTATATGAAGGCAAAAAGGTTGGAAAAGAGAAAAAAGAATGAGGAAAGTGAAGCACAGTAATGGGTGAGAGACGTCTCCACTAGGAGGAGGCTGGAGAAGATGCTTGCATTTGGGAATTCGGGATGAATTTCCTGAGTGGGTGACAGCCGAGAAACCAAGGGATGAGAAGAAGCCATGAGAACTCCAGGACAGAGAAACGGCAAATGTAAGGACTCTCTCATCTAGTCCCCTAATTTCACAGATGGGGAAACTGAGACTCCAAAAAGGGAAGTGACTAAGCAGAGTCCCAGAGACAGGGCTGGAATTCTGGTCTTCAGTCTCAATAGGATCTGATATTTCCTATACCAAATCCCAAATTGGCCAAGTTGTTCAAAATGCATGAAGGAACTTCAACTTAGACAGTCGTGAGGAGGAAAGGGTCTCTCAAGACGGTGGTGAAGGACAGCAATCACAGGGCTCCTGGACATTTGTCGCAACCTGTGAAGATACCAAGGGCTTTAACTCCATGGAATCCCATCCTTAGAACATTCATCCATGAACAAGAAAAATCTTTTTTTCTGAGAATCAATGACTGAAAGAAAAAAAGGTTCATCATTTTCTGATTCCAGCAGTCAGATTTTCTGATATAACCATTTATTTTCAAATAACTAAAAGTTTCAGTACGATGGCAACATAAAAAAAACAAAACAAAAACAATAAGGAATTATCATTACATGTCCTACTCGAGTTAGAGTGATTTTGCTTTCAAATTCTCTGGCGAGTAGGGTGACACCGGCCTTACCCTGGGACCCAACTTTGGTGTTCTAACCAAGACGAGAACTTTCATAGACTCCAATCACAACTCTGTAGTGTATGTTATAGAGTGTTTTCCTTAATCTCACTCTACAATTAAGGTGTTAGCTACAGAAGCAAACAGAATGCAAATAAGCAAGGGATTTCTCTAAAGTCACTTAGCAATGACTCAATCTCATTTTCATCCCTAGGTGGTCTTATCTTTATCTTTGCCTCAAGAGACTCTTTCAAAGAGTTATAATAGGTCTGCACTATACTAGACCCTCACACAATTGCCTTTACCTGACAATACACTGCAAAAATAGTCTAAACATGTAGCTATGTGTGTGTGTGCATTTCTCAAATTTCAGTGTGCTTACAAATCACCAGAGGATCTTGTTAAATTTCATATTCTGATCCAATAGGTCTAGTATGGGGCGCATTTCTAACATCCAGGCGATGCCAATGCTGTTGGCCCTGGAGCACATTCTAAGGAATGAAGGATCCATCACAGCATCATGATGTCCTTTGTGAACAATTACAGAAAAGAACTGTCTTGTTTTCGGAATCTCAGTCCAGTTAAAGCTGACCATGTCTAAGTGCCACTAAGAATGAGATGAATTTATACTTTATAGATCAAGTTACCCAACTGCATGAGAAACTGGAACAGGATGTAGGCTTTAGCATCAGACCCCTAATGTATTTCACAATATGATACTATGTGAAGAAACTTCTTTTGGAATTAGAAATCTTGTTCTGATGTTGATCTATTTGATAATAAAGTGCTTATTTGAAGATTAAAAAAAAAAAACCTGACCATGTCTAGAGTGAATTATTTTCTTTTATCTCAACGCTCTCTTAATCTCACGTCTAATCATGTTTTCCTCTTTGACTTGGTCGCTAGGATGTGCCTTTAGCAAGACTATGGTTATATGTTTCATATACTGATCCTACTTCACTGACCTACTCCTGACTACATCCCCCTTTCCTAACCTGGCTTTTTGTTGTTGTTGCTTATATTGATTTTTTCCTCTTTACTATATTTTGGGTTGTTGCGGTCTTACACCAATCTTTGTAAGACACTTAGAATCACTCCTTCGAACACGACAGCATGTGACAAAAGACTCTCAGCACAACCTAGTCAAATGGAAATACGCATCGTCAAGGACACACGATACACTGGAAGATTTCAGGCCCTTGCAGGACTGGGTGGAATGACTGAGAATGGAGAAGCAGCCCGCCCTGGGAGAGAAGAGGACTTGAGAAGAAGTAACCCCACCCTCTTTCACAACTTGTTTATGGCTTTGCCAGATAGATGGCATGGGGATGACTGAGTTCATATTTTAAGGATTTAATAACTGAGCTCTGGTTGCCTTGGGAGGGTCGATTATTAATACAGGTAACTGGAAGAGCCTCTGCTGTGGCTTTTAGTCTCAGAGGAAAACTCACGGGAACACCTGTGGCTGCTCTGCGATGCCAGAGGGAAGGACAGAGTTCTTCTTTAGGCTGAGCTGCCCATCAGAAGGCAAAGTCAGCGCCTTGAGTCTTCCAACTTAGAGATGCTATTGGAAGCAGCTACAAAACTGGTTGTTATCCAGGATGCAAAAGAGGCTCCATGTCACTTAACTCAGAGCAACCTATTAACCCTAGTGTCTCAATGGCCTCTTGTGTAATCTGTAACTATAATGACTTCCTCATAGGATAGCTCTGAGAATTAAATAAAACACATAATGCTGTGTCAGGCATTTTGTAGGTTCTCAACAAATGGTTTATTATGTAACGTTTATGACTGCTCTTTTTTTACGTTAGGCCTTAGAGAAGAAGGTTGTAAAGAAAAAGACAGGTGAGAATGTTTATTCATTCTTTCATTTTTTGACCCATGCAGAAGTTCTCTAGAGCCCACTGTTGCTCCTTGTGCAATGCCCTCGAGAAGTCAAAAACATGAGTTGATACAGTCAATAATAACATTCAACCTTGATCTTGTCAGTTAAGTTTGAGTTGACTTCTTCACCAGGCAAGGGACTTTCCTCATTTGAGACTATAAACGTGGGACTGGAATTTTTGCTAAAGCCTGTGATTTCTGCTAAAATGTAAACACGCTTGTTGTGAAGAATCCCGTGGAAAAAAACGAAAACAAAGCAAGGGTGCAGGGAATGCCAAACAAATAGGCTTGTGCTTTGCATATTGCTTTCATTCTAGACACTGACAGTAAAACAAGTGTTTCATTTTCCTTCACTATCATTTCCTGCATCTTTTCACTGACTCTCACTCCCAGCATGGGATTTTGCAGAAACTCTAGTATCTCCCACTCAGTTTCTTAAAACCCTTCCTACTCTCAACTACCTAAATACCACAAAGTTTAGAGGGGAGGACATTCTTCCTTCTAAGAATTCCTCCTGCCCCTGTAAACACAGTTACATATTCACTGCTTCTCAATCAGAGATCTTCAGTAGGTCAAAGGTTCTGCTTCTTATTCAAAGCTCTCTAAAATATCAAAAGGAGTATCACTGGGGAACAGAGGAAGTTAGGAAGCCTCAAATCCAAGTTTGGATATGGAATTTGGGAGATTACTGAATTAATGTTGTCCATTCTTTACCACTTGGCCTTTCTGGCTGGGTGGGGAGGGAAAAAAACATACTGATTAAGTACAATCTCTTCTGGCAGGATGTTTCCTCTTTAAAAGAAGTTAATAAATTTGGATACAATTCAAGCACAAGGTGCAAAGAAATTTCTGTGTAACAACAGAATAAAGGTCCTAAAGAATACATGTGAACAAAGTGACATGTTCCCATCGAGGAACCACGTAAAAGGCTTTAAGCAAGAACTGACCAAATGATTTTTTGGTTTTTGATAAACCTCCACCAGGACTTCCCAGGTGGCGCTAGTGGTAAAGAACCCGCCTGCCAATGCAGGAGACATGAGAGACGTGAGTTCAATCCTTTGGTCGGGAAGATCCCTGGAGGAGTGCACGGCAACCCATTCCAGTATTCTTGCCTAGAGAATCTGATAGACAGAGGAGCCTGGCAGGCTACAGTCCATAGGATCACAAAGAGTCGGACATGACTCAAGTGACTTAACAGGCAGTCATGCATACACCTCCACCAGCCTCTGTACTTCCTTCCCACCATCTGACACAAGCCAGGCTCTTACCCTCTCTGTTACTCAGCCTTCCATTACTCTGACCAATCGCGTTCCACACATAAAAGTCCCTATCTCTCAAAGTGACAGATCTGATGCGATGTTAACAGAAATTAATTTTTTTTCCTCTTAAATTGCTATCAAATAGAACATATATGGATAAAAGAGCACCAATCTTGTTTATAATTCATGAACAGTGTGTGTTACTCGCTCAGTTGTGTCTGACCATTTGCACTGTAGCCAACCAGGCTCTTCTGTCCGTGGAATTCTCCAGGCAAGAATACTAGAGCGGGTTGCCATTACCTTCTCCAGGGGATCTTCCCGACCCAGGGATCGAACCCTGGTCTCCTGCACTGCAGACAGATTCTTTACCATCTGAGCCACCAGGGAAGCCCTTAATGAACAGTAGAAAGCTATCTAAATGAACTAATTCATGTGAAAGTAAAATCCCTTTATACATTTTAAAGGAAGAGCTTCTTATCAAAAAGAATCTCTAATTAATGGCATCACAACTTTGAGGCCAACACAGTAGGTATATTCAACCAAAACAATAAGAGATTCTAGTCCTGACATGGGAGAAATATTCCTAATCATTTTTGAACTGAGATTCTGCACTAGAGAAGCTTGCTTTGTTGGACTCTACCATAAATGGGGGGTTCAGGAAAATACTTCAGCTTCACTTGATTCTGAGATTGGCTTCTGCATGAGTTGTGATTCACTTGTTTTCTATGAAAAATAATCTCAGGATAACTAAGGAGGAAATATATACTTTTTCAAAATGTATATTTTGCTCCTAACTGTTCTTTATTGTTCTTATTCCTTTTTTTCTTTTAGACAATGTCACTGAGATACCTTTGACAAATAAAAACTGTATATACTTAAGGAGTACAATTTGACATTGTGATGTACGTACGCATTGTGAAACGATCACCACAATGAAATTAAATGACTTATCCATCACCTCTACATAGTCACCATTTTGTATGTGTGTGTGTGCTGGGAAGAGTTAAGATCTTCTCTCTTAGTACATGACAAGTGTACAAAACGGTATTTTCAACTACTGTCACGAAGTTGTACACTGGAGCCCCAGAACTCATTTATCATGCAGTCCGTACCCTTTGATGACCAGCTTCTCATTTCTTCCTCCACTCCTCTCCCCACTCCAGCAACCACCGTTCTACTCTCTCTGCATCTATGAGTTTTACTATTCTAGATTCCACACAGAAATGAGTTCAAGCAGTATTTGTCTTTCTGTGTCTGACTTATTCCACTTAATGTAATTATACAAATGGCAGGATATTTCTTTTATAAGGTTAAATAATGTGTGTGTGTTTGTGTATATCCACATACACAATGGAGTATTACATATCCATTGCAATGGAATATTCTGGCTATTGTGAAAAATGCTGCAATGAACTTGAGAGTGCAGATAACTGCGCTATTATATTAAAAGGAACGTAGAATAAGGTGGGTCCTCACCAGGAGTCAGCCTGCGTGTGAGCTCCTGCAGTGTCTTGGGTTAAAACTGAAATCAAGCTTTGCCTTGGAACCCACCTCTATTTCTCTCAGCAACTGGCCTAAAAGCAGGCCCCCTAGTAAGTGCCCTCACTCAGCATCCTTCCATAATTCAAACACAGTTTGAAGATTTCCTGTTCTATTATGCGGATAGGACACAGAGTCCAAAACCTTGTCTGTCTGACAACCTCATCTCTTCTTATAATAACCTCTTATTACCCCTATCAAAGTCTACAGCAGTCTCTCCATAACACTCTGGATGATTCTGGTCCCCAAAAGAGAGATTTCATAAAGGGTATTCTATAATCTAGCAGCAAGACAGGTTTTTTCCACCAAGACCTTCTAGTGTCTCTCAAATATTTTTTCAATAGATGACAGCTTACTCCAATACACACAATTCTACCTGTGGTACTGGAGTGGGCTGCCCGTAATCTTCTTCCCTGAGTCTATTCATTTTCTCCCCTGACAACTAGGATTTGAGGACCTGAAGGAACACAAGGAGTCTTAAGGAAGTGGATCGATGTAAGCTAGGCTTCATCTTCACTGCGTTGTTCAGCTACAGGGTCTTAGGTTCAAAAGGGATGTTCTGCCTAACAGAATCCCTTTGAGTTTGGGTGCCAACTCAGAGAATGCATCATCTTCCTGTCACCCTTTAAGAGTTAATTATTTTTGACAAATTCTTTTTCCTGTTAGAACACTGAATTCTTCTACGCATACGTATGTGTGCTTAGCAGCTCAGTCATGTCCGACTCTTTGCGACCCCATGGACTGGAGCCTGCCAGGCTCTTCTGTCCATGGGGATTCTCCAGGCAAGAATACTGGAGTGAGTTGCCAAGCCCTCCTCCAGGGGATCTTCCCAACCCGGGGATGGAACCTAGGTCTCCCACATTGCAGGAGGCTTCTTTACTGTGAAAGCCACTAGGGAAGGTCCATGCTATGGATACATGAATATAAACTGAAGGCCCCTACCTCCTAGAGTTATGCAATTCAGCTTGTTTACCTCCATCTGCTGATGACAACTATTTTTTTTTAAAGTTGATGGTGGTGACTTGCAAATTGATGGTCCTTCCAACTTTTATATTAAAAATAAAAAGACAAGAAAATTGAAGATCATTTTTCACCTGTATAAAGAATACTAATGGATCACCTTAAAATTAGTCTAGGAAAAACCTTGGTGTATGTTATAGACAATTAACTGTTAAAGCTGTTGTAACTTCTCTGTATTTAGCAGAGTATTTTCATCTTGAGCAATGTGAGCAAAATTTGAAGACTATTAATAAGTTATGTTTGGAAGTTTTAACGTCAATGAGGTAGTTATTTGCTGGGAAAGAAACAAATATGAAATTACTAAATAAAGATGGTACAATATCTTTGTTTTCTTTTTACAAGGTTCCTGAGAATCAACCCATCTCAATTCACTGGAATGAGAAACGGGTTTAGTATCAAAAGAGCCCAAGAAGACACTGGTATGAAAGTTACAGCCTCAGAGGTGGGTCGATTACGGATGCACACTTCCTGGTCACTTTGTACAATGTAGATTTAAAGTATAGTGATGGAAAAATTAACGTGACACTTGAAAAAAGAAAAAAAAAAGAGTGAACTGATAGAATGGATGCCAAGCACATGGCTTCCTGCTGCCAAAATCACTGCCCAAACTGCCTGACTAGATGTGTAAGATCCCTTGAAATGTCTTGGCAAAAGCTTGTTTAGGCGTGTTGGCCACGGTGCTGAAGTGAGCTGAGGGAGGCAGGAAGGCCTCTGCCAGCGAATCACCCCTTGCCCCAACTCTTTTTAAGACATTGAGCTTATTCATTTTGACAAGACTCCCTAGGATTTCAAATCTGACGTAAATTTGGAGAAAATAATGTGTGCGTCTGCATACAAAAGTATCCAGGATACATATTCTTTAGAGAAAGTCAAGTGCTACAAAACTCCAGGAGAACCCAGTTGAAAACAAAACCCAAATCAAAAACAGCATTTAGGCTGTTTATTCCAATTGAATGCTACTTAGTTCGCTGCATTTCTCTACCAGATCATTACTGAGATTTGGTAAAATGAATCAATAGCAAAACAAAGTTATCTTAAAGGCACATGGCAGAGAATGACAAAGCCACCATCCTGAATAATCATTTCAAAGTAAAAATTATTCTCTAGGAATGCTGGAAGATATTACTATCTCTACTTCTTACTCCAATTGAACCTTCTTTTCAGGGGGAAAAAAAAAAGTTCTTTTTGATGGTTTATCCTTCCTGCCTTGAAAATGTCCATGCTGATATCAGAATCAGGGCACCCACTTATTCTGCTAAGCCTTGAATTCCCTCTGGGTAATGGCAGACTGCAGCCAGTGAGTGGTGAGAGAGAGAGAGAGAGAGAGAGAGAGAGAGAGAGAGAGAGAGAGAGAGAGAGAAGATATGGCCACCTACTCATTTCACACTCCAATCACCGACACCCTCTTGGGCATCCGATGCCTAGTCCTCTGCCAGGCAATTAGCTTCCGTTCTGTTTAACTTTCAGACCTATGGCTCTAAAGAAAAGTCCTGGCTGTGGGAACCGGCTCTGGGTAGCCCTTGGCTCCTTCCTCATGGGTGACTGGCAAGAGTAACACTTTCTTTGACACTCTTAAAAGAAGCCGTTTAATTCCTAATGATATTTCCTGGCAAAAAGAAAAATGGAAGCCACAAAGTGGGATTCCGGTCCAGAGAGGCAAGCCAAGAGTGTGGCTGCTGAACCCAAGTCTTGCTTTAAGGCTGTTGCCACTCGTCTCCCTTTCCCACCAGAGTAGATTTATTTTTTTTCTCTTCCTGAGACTTCCACCCTGGAGGGTGACACCTACTGGAACTTCTGAACCTCTGGGAAGCTATGGATATGATTTGGGAATCAGATGAGCATTGCTGGAGGCTGCCCCAGGGATTTCCCGCGGAAATCACCCCGCTCTCTTAGAAGGCATTTCAATAAGGAAGTAACCAGTAAAGCAATCTTGGCTGGAGAACCCCACGAACATCTTAGAAAAATACCAGAAACCACTGACCCACGTCTTAATGACCCACATTTTCTCCAGTCTGGTTCCCTCAGCCCTTTCTGAAGTCCCATCAAGCGGTTTGTGGGTTTTTGCCCGGTGGAGGGAGGTGGGTGAGAAGTGCATTTGTTTCTGTGATAGCGTTCAGGTGAGGCTCCCAGGTTTTAGCCCAGGAGAGGACCTCCGATCGCCTTTTCCCCTTCGACGCACCAGACACCGGGGGTGAAGGGGGCGCGCAGACCTGTGGACCGAGGGGTTCCCCTCCGTAGACTCGCCCACCGCTCGACGCTCTGGGACCCCACAACCTATCACCCGTGTGACTCGCGATGCGTTCCTGTCACCTCCTCACCGCCCCCACGCCTCCAACCCAGGCACATCCTCTCCCACGCTGCGTTTCTGCGGTCCATGCGGTCGCTCCTCGGAGTGTCCCCAGTCCCCAGACGCGCTCCCTCGGTCCCCAAGCGTCGGTATCGCTGCCTCGCGGAGGTGGTGCGTTGGGGCGCAGGGCAAGGAGGCTGGGGGAGGACTTGCGGGGGAGGGGAAGCGGGGGGCGGCCGGGGCTGGGGCGCCCAGGGGCTCGCGGAGACCCGGCTGCGGGAGCGGGGTCCCCGGCCGCCCGGGGCGCGCAGGGAAGGCGCGGGGGGCGCGCGACACTCACCCGCTGCTGCTGCCGGCTGCTGACGGCCACGGCGGCGGCGGACGCGGCGCTGTGCCGGAGCTCGGCCGCCTGCCCGGGTCGCAGAAGGCTCCGGGTGAACCTGCGGGTCCGCTCGCCGGCCATCGCCCGTCGCGGGCCCGAAGTGCGCGTCCCGCCGGCCTGGCCCGCGCCGACCTCCTCTACCCACCGCGGTTCAGGAAGCGGAACTCGGCGCCTTTCCCCCCCTCTTCCTCGCTCTACTCGCAAGAGGCGGGTTTTTCTCTCTAGCACCCCCACTCTCCCACCCCCTGCTCTCCGCCGAAGCTTCGCGACGACTTTCCAAACTCTGCGCTCCTCCGGGCGCGCGCGGCCAACTCGGCGAGCGGCCCCGGCCCGGCGGCGGCGCCTCTGGAGCGGGGGCCGCGCGGGACGCGCGTGGGGCGGCTCCTACCCGCGCCGCCCCCGGGCTCGGCTGGCCACCCGGGGCTGTGTCCGCCGCCCCGGGGCTCCGGGCGGGGCCTTCCCGCCGCCCTCGTCCCCATGTGGAGGTTCCTCGCAGGGCTGGTGCTCTGGCCGCGTTCGCTGGTTTGGCCCAGACTTTCCCCGGGCTGGCGAGGGGGCGCGGGCCAAGCCCGTCCGCCCTTCCAGCCGTGGAGAGAGGTCAGAGGCTTAAAAACGGTCTGATGGCTGGGATTTCCGCAGCATCTACCCCATCAGGCTTTCCAAATTTCCTTTGCCTAAAATTCCTCTCAGAACCCTGGATTAAGCTTCCCAATTCATTCAAGCCTCAGCCAGTATTCAGGAACCACCTACTACGTGCCGGTTCACCTTGTTCTGGAAACGACCAAGAAAGGAGCTTACCAGCCCCACCTTAAGGCGGTGGGGGTGTTAAGGTTTTTGAATTGGGGGTGGGAGGCAGCAAATAACCAAATTAATAAAGAATATGAATCTGTGAACAAGGGAGTTTCAGATAATACAAGCTAGAAACCAGTAAGTCGGGGTAATGTGATGTAAGAGGTTGGGAAGAGGGGTGGAATCACATGGGGTGAGTTGTCTCGAGCGGACTGTGGTCTTACCAGGTAGCGTGGGTCAGGTATGGGGGTGGAACTTATATCTGTGTTGTTTCTCTGCTCCCACTCTTGCCCCACGTTCATCTGGCCTGCACATTGTTCCCAGCTATCTGATTAAAATCTAAGAATTCTCATTCTGAGTCACACCCCAGGGTGGTTCACCAACGACATTTGGGGCTGGGATGGAGACGAGCACCCGCAGCCCCTAGGACACCAGTCTGAAGAGATTGGGGACAGCCATTCCAAGTATTCTGGGCTTTCCCGGTGGCTCAGAGGTTAAAAAAAAAAAAAAAAAAATTCCGCTTGCAAAGCCATACACTGGAGAAGGGCATGACAGCCCGCTCCAGTATTCTTGCCTGAAAAAATCCCATGGACACCGGAACATGGCAGGCTACAGTCTGTGGGGTTGCAAAGAGTCAGACAACTAGTGAAGTACCCAGCATTCCAAATATTATAGGTTTCCTCAGCAGTTCCTCAGTCTGTGACCCTGAGGTTTTCCCCACGCTAATACATGGTTTAACACAAGGTTGCATTTGGGTGTAAAGAATTCTTAAGTGGCCGATAAATGGACGTGGGTGAGCTCTCTGATATCTGGGATTCAATTAGCCAGAGATACTGATGGGGCATCGTTTTGGTACATTCTAGAAATCATGATAGGCAGAGACTCTAGACGACTTGAGAAGTGCCATATGAAGCATCAGTCGACTCTCCGATACCCTGTGTATTAATAAACTACTGTGTCTGGCATTATATGCTTTCACATGGGTAGCCAATATGGGACCCATATGTTACCTCTGAGTGTAAGCAAAGTAGGTGGTTGCCTTGTGGTGACATGAAGATCTCTGTGGGAATAACTCCTTCCAGCCACACCCTCCACTAACAGGTGTGCCCTGTGGTGATGCTTTCAAATGCATATTTTCTTCAGAGAGAGAATTCATTGAGCACTTTGGAATGAACTTCAGTTTCCCAACAGAAAGTATCTCGTCTTTGTCCCTGGTTTCAGAACACTGCATGGCACACCAGAGTTGCTCAGTAATGTTGGTTTGTGGATGACTTTCCCAGGGGCTTAGATGGGCTGGCATAGTCAGAGAGCTCAGCATACCTAAGGCAGAGATAGACAGAAAGGTGTGCGGGAAGGGAAGGCTGGTGTAAATGAGAATTTCTCACGGGGTGTCCTCACTATGGCAGGTGAGGCACTGACCTGCTCCAAAACGCTGAATAACCCATACAACGCATTCTTCAACTGTATCAAGTAACAGAAAGTCACTCACCCTTCTTTGATTACTACGAATAGTAATGGTTACCCGGAGCACTGGTGTGAGAGGATTTGATGAACAAATGCCAATTTGTCCTACCCATACCCTGTATGATGTTTATTCCATGGGTCACACCAAGAAGGAGGGTAAATGTAAGTGACCTTTACCATCAGGGCATTTCAGTAATGATACACACTGGGACTCTCCTTGGTCGTTGACAGTCACGTAGGTTTTAGCTAGACTCTCTTCTGGATGTCAAGGACAGAGAGCTGAGTGTCTACATAGACATAGACATTCTTTGCTGCAGAACCATAATTTCAGATTTGCTACTTTGGGATTCTCTGACTCTCTGCTTGTCACCCATCTTCCAGTTCCCGGGAGAGACGTGGCTAAGATGCTTTGTAAAGGCAAATCTATGAAGGTGCCATGAAGATCCTAATTTATGTAAATGTGGACTCGGGGTGATTATGCTGTGTTGATGTAGGTTCATCAGTTGTAACAAATGTACTTGATAGGCGATGTTGATAATGGAGGAGGTTTTACATGTGCAAAGAAAAATAGCCCAATGGAAGAATCTGCAAAGGATTGATCATACATTTCTCCAAAGAGGATATGTAAATAGCCAGTGCTCAATGTCATTAGTCATCAGAGAAATGCAAATCAAAGTTACAATGAGACACCATAATGAGATGCCACCCCCACTAGGAGGACCATAATGAAAAAATGGAAAATAGTACGTGTTTGGGAGATGTGGGGAAATTGGAACCCTTGTGCTTTGGTGGTTGGGATATAAAATGGCACAGCTGCTTTGAAACAATTTGACAGTTCATCAAAACGGTATACATAGAGTTATCCCGGGACCCAGCAATTCTGCTCCTAGAGAGATGAAGACATATATTTAGATAAAAAGTTGTACAAGAATGTTCACAGCAGTCTTATTCATAATAGCTAAGAAGTGAAATGGAGAAGGCAATGGCACCCCAATCCAGTACTCTTGCCTGGAAAATCCCATGGATGGAGGAGCCTGGTGGGCTGCAGTCCATGGGGTCGCTGGGAGTCGGACACGACTGAGTGACTTCACTTTCACTTTTCACTTTCATGCATTGGAGAAGGAAATGGCATCCCACTCCAGTGTTCTTGCCTGGAGAATCCCAGGGATGGGGGAGCCTGGTGGGCTGCCATCTATGGGGTTGCACAGAGTCGGACACGACTGAAGCAACTTGGCAGCAGTAGCAGTAGCAAGAAGTGAAAAAAATGTAAGTATACTCCAACTGAATGGATAAATAAAATGTGATATATTCATACAATAGAATATTCTTTGGCAATAAAAATGAAATATTAGTATGTGCTACAAGGTGGATGAACCTTGAAAACACTATGCTAAATGAAATAAGATAGTCACTAAAGATCACACAATTATGATACCTTTTTTAAACGAAATGCCCAGGATTAGCAAATCTAGATCCAGAAAGTAGATTAGTGGCTGCCTAGGGCTGGAGGAGTTGGGAGAAAATGGGGAGTGACAGCTAATGGGTACACAGTTTCTTTGGGGGATGATGAAAATGTTCTAAAATTCATTGTGTTGGCGGTTGTACAAGAAACAGATTACAGTTATTGTTTCTGGGAAGGGGAACTTAACAGCTGGGGGACAGGAGTGCCGATGTATATTATTAATACACATGTTAATATGTTCATACGTTCTATGTGTTTGTTGGATTTTGTATCACATATATAATAAGCTATTCACAAACAAGTAAATACAATAATATTTTACAAAATGATATTGAAATAACAAAAGGGTATTAACTACAGATTCAATAAAATTTTTAAAAGTTAAAAAATATCTTGAAGTGGCAATTTTGTTCAATTACTTTAAATTCAAGCTTTTACTGTTCTGTATTTTCTAGTATGTAGAACACAGCCTGCAATCAAATTTTATCAAGTTCTAACTCTACTTTTCATTTGAGTTGGCTTGGACCAAGCCATTTAATCAGTTGGCTTGGACCAAGCCATTTAATTATTTGGCTTGGAGCAAGCCATTTAATCAGAAAGAGATAACCCCACTTTTGACAGCCATTTATGAATTATCCACTCTGGACAGGATCTCAATCTAAGCCATGGGGCAGAGAGCAAAGTAAATGGTCTTTACATTCAAACAACTTAATTTCAAATAGAGAAACTGATTTATAAAACACTAGTTAGGGGTCGGGGGGTAATATTCTGGAAATGGTGTCTATCCAGTAGGACCCATATTAACATCTTTTATTTTCTTATGGCTCTAAGATTGAAAAAAATTGTCTCATGGGAGTTTCCGGTGCTTCTTCCTTCCTTCCTCTTCTCCCTCCCTCCCTCCTTTCCTTCTTTAGAGCTCAGATACTCTCCCTTCTTATTCAAAAGCATCAGTGGTTTTTTTCAGGTGCAGTAACCACAGATTGGGCTTCCCAGGTGGCACAGTGGTAAATGAATCCACCTGCGAATCCAGGAGACATAGGAGATGTGGGTTCAATCTCTGGGTCAGGAAGAACCACTGGATTAGAAAATGGAAACCCATTCCGGTATTCTTGCCTGGAGAATTCCATGGACAGAGGAGCCTGGCGGGCTACAGTCCATGGAATCGCAAAGAGGTAGACACGACTGAGCACGCACGCACACACACACACACACACAAGCACTGATTACCTGTCCTCATACATTTTGAAGCTCTATACAACTAGAAAAATGAAATTGTCAGTAGTCCCCTCCTACCATCCTTCTCCATGATTTTGTCCAGGGCTGATTACACTAGTATTATGAGTAAGGAAAGCTTTTAGAAACTTTATCAATAATAAATAGAAAAGAGAAAATGGTATCATCTTTACTATATCTAGAGATAGAATAGTGTGAACGTTTCATCACTTGGTCCAGGTATCTGAAGACCTGGGTGTGAGTCCAGGTTTTGGTACTAAGAGACTGTAGAAACTAGGATGAATACCCCTTGTACTAATTTCTGTGAGATTAAGGCACCTTTCCTAAGTGATACCAAGTCCATTGCATCCCAGGTTTCAGCCTGACCATCAGCCTGTCTCAAGGCTTAACTATTTGTTTGCCTAGTGTTATGCAATCTACAAAATATAATCACTATTTTGTGTGTTTTTAAAATAATTCATCCTAAACCAGGTGAAGTTTAGCCATGCTAAAAGTCATTCATCCTAAAAGTCAGATGAAGCGTACAATATTGCCCCCATCATCCATAAAATAAAATTGAGAGATAATTTAATAACATTGAAGTTAGAAAGAGGAACATTTTGTTAATTAATAGAGAAGGCATATACAAATGTCTAAGTTAAAAGATGATGCTGTGAAAGTGCCGCACTCAATATGTCAGCAAATTTGGAAAACTCAGCAGGGGCCACAGGACTGGAAAAGGTCAGTTTTCATTCCAATCCCAAAGAAAGGTAATGCCAAAGAATGCTAAAACTACTGCACAATTGCACTCACCTCACACGCTAGTAAAGTAATGCTCAAAATTCTCCAAGCCAGGCTTCAGCAACACATGAACCGAAGCAACATGTGTTGCTTCAGCAATACAGCAACACAGCAACACTTGAACTTCCAGATGTTCAAGCTGGTTTTAGAAAAGGCAGAGGAACCAGAGACCAAATTGCCAACATCCGCTGGATCATCGAAAAAGCAAGAGAGTTCCAGAAAAACATCTATTTCTACTTTATTGACTATGTCAAAGCCTTTGACTATGTGGATCACAATAAACTGTGGAAAATTCTGAAAGAGATGGGAATACCAGACCACCTGACCTGCCTCTTGAGAAACCTGTATATGGGTCAGCAACAGTTGGAACTGGACATGGAACAACAGACTGGTTCCAAATAGGAAAAGGAGTACGTCAAGGCTGTATGTTGTCACTCTGCTTATTTAGCTTATATGCAGAGTACATCATGAGAAACACTGGGCTGGAAGAAGCACAAGCTGGAATCAAGTTTGTCAGGAGAAATATCAATAACCTCAGATATGCAGATGACACCACCCTATGGCAGAAAGTGAAGAAGAACTAAAGAGCCTCTTGATGAAAGTGGAAGAAGAGAGTAAAAAGTTGGCTTAAAGCTCAACATTCAGAAAACTAAGATCATGGCATCCAGTCCCATCACTTCATGGCAAATAGATGGGGAAACAGTGGCTGCCTTTATTTTGGGGAGCTCCAAAATCACTGTGGAAAGGTGATTGCAGCCATGAAATTAAAAGACATTTGCTCCTTGGAAGGAAAGTTATGACCAACCTAGATTCCCTAGTGGCTCAGACGGTAAAGCGTCTGTCTGCAATGCAGGAGACCTGGGTTCGATCCCTGGGTTAGGAAGATCCCCTGGAGAAGGAAATGGCAGCTCACTCCAGTATTCTTGCCTGGAAAGTCCCATGGACCGTGGAGCCTGGTAGGTTACCGTCCATGGGGTTGCAAAGAGTCAGACAGGACTGAGCGACTTCATTTTCACTTTCACTTTCACTTTTTCAGATAGCGTATTAAAAAGCAGAGATATTACTTTGCCAATGAAGGTCCGTCTAGTCAAGGCTATGATTTTTCCAGTGGTCATGTATGGATGTGAGAGTTGGACTGTAAAGGAAGCTGAGTGCTGAAGAATTGATGCTTTTGAACTGTGGTGTTGGAGAAGACTCTTGGGAGTCCCCTGGACTGCAAGGAGATCCAACCAGTCGATCCCAAAGGAGATCAGTCCTGGGTGTTCATTGGAAAGACTGTGTTGAAACTGAAACTCCAATACTTTGGCCACCAGATGTGAAGAGCTGACTCATTTGAAAAGACCCTGATGCTGGGAAAGATTGAAGGCAGGAGGAGAAGGGAATGACAGAGGATGAGATGGTTGAATGGTAGCACTGACTCGATGGACATGGGTTTGGGTGGACACCGGGAGTTGGTTGATGGACAGGGAGGCCTGGCGTGCTGTGGTTCATGGAGTCGCAAAGGGTAGGACATGACTAAGAGACTGAACTGAACTGAAAGTTAAAATGATTCTGGGATATTATCAAGTCTTCCTTCCTGTTTCCCTATTAAGGGAAAAGGACATTTACCCTATTTTTAATCGTAGGAAAAGAGATTCACCGAAGTAGGTAACTTACCCTGACACTGTAGTGACTATAATTTGTTGGTGTGTGTATGTGTGTGTGTGTGTGTGTGTGTGCGTGTTAGTCTCTCAGTTGTGTCCGACTCTTTGCAACCCCATGGACTGTAGCCTGACAGCCTTCCCTGTCCATGGAGTTCTCCAGGCAAGAATACTGGAGTGGGTATATCGGAATTGCAAACAACAATAATGTAAGAAAAAGACTTTACCATAAACATTTCTTTGTTCTCTAATATAAAGAAAAAAAGTAAACAATTAGATTTATATCCAGTGCCTTTTTGGCTGAATCCTGCTTCATAAGGTACATTTTTCTTCACTTTGCCAAGGGAATATTAAAAAGCAACGGGGAAAATATGGTTTGAGAGGTGTGATATTTATGGGCATCTATTAGTCCTTGCCAGAGCCATTTGACAAAGCAGAGTGCCTCTGTGTTGTTTATGGGCAAAGGAATTAAATTTGATATGGATTTGTTACGGTGTTTAGAAGACAGATCACTCCTTAGAAGAAAATTGCACTTACCCTAATATGATTTGAATGTGAAACTCTCTGCCAGGCTGTATATTCTGCCCACTCTCCACATGCAGAGCACGATAAGTCCACCAGAATCCTTGGGGGCATATCTCAAAGAGAGGCACATGCTTGAAAGAAAAGAACAGTTTGGACAGAAACCAGCACTGGGTTTTCTATCCTGCTTTGGATTTAATTTGTAGTCTGGCCCTAGGGAATTAATGTCCCAGGACCTTTATTTCTCCATCTGTAAAAATTACTCAGAGGCAGATTTTGCCTTGATATGAGGAAGAAGGAAATGGTTAGTAAATATAGAATGGGAACTTTTCAATTGCTTCCATGCATAATTAAACCCTTGTATTGTTTTATTCTTCTAGGCATTTCAGGGTCCTCTTTCGCTTCTCCAATATGTTGGTTACTCACTATTCTCACAGAAATACACCTTATATAACAAATTATGGGCTGCCTAGGTATCTCAGTGGATAAAGAATCTGCCTGTAGTGCAGGAGATGCAGGAGACTTGAGTTTGATCCCTGGTTCCGGAAGATCCAATGGAGGAGGGCAAGGCAAACACCTGGAGAATCCCAAGGACAGAGGAGCTTGGCGGGCTACAGTCCATTGGGTCACAAA
This sequence comes from Bos indicus x Bos taurus, assembly GCF_003369695.1. Classification (NCBI taxonomy): domain Eukaryota; kingdom Metazoa; phylum Chordata; class Mammalia; order Artiodactyla; family Bovidae; genus Bos; species Bos indicus x Bos taurus. Next base: position 113,070,946 of record NC_040077.1, read on the forward strand.
GAGTCATGACAAATTATAACTTAATTGCTTCTTTTTTAAAAGAGAGCAACAGAAAAATGAATCTGTTTTCTATTATGTCTTTGAGAATTATGTAGCTATCTGCATGAATGAGATTGGTCACCTTTTCCTTTTTGGAAGTGACTTCTTCATTAGGAAGACTTTAGCTTCCTAGAGTGGATTGGAGCAACTTCTGTCCCTTTCCATGGCCGATGATAATTTAAAAAACACTGGGATCATTTGGTCTCCAAAGATTGAATAGAATCCAGCTGTGGAGCCATCTGGTCCTGGTGCATTTTTTTAAGTAGGCGATCTATAATCACTTTCAAATCTTTTCTGTAGCAAAGCATTTAGGCAAGATTTGTACATCTTCTTTTAATTATTAAGAATTTGTATTTTTCTAAGACTATCATCCATTTTCCATGTTTTAAAAACATTTGCTTTAGAATTGCACATAGCATTAACATATTATATTTCCCCTTACTGACTAAAACAAAATAAAAAAGTTTTATTATGAAGATTTTAAATAAGCCTAAAAATTTCACTGGAGGAGGGCATGGCAACCCACTCTAGTATTCTTGCCTGGAGAATCCCCATGGACAGAGGAGCCTGGTGGATTACAGTCCATGGGGTTGCAAAGAGTTGGACATGACTGAAGCAAGTAAGCACAGCACAAAAAAATTTCAAAAGAGTACAATGAACATCCATATAACTCCCAGCTGTAGTTAGCTATTTTAAATTAGAGAAATCGTGATCCTACATTTCTAAATAATTCAGCATTTATCTCCGGAGAGTAAAAATGTTCTTCCACATTACTGCGATATCATTTAACACACTGAAATCAGTCTCTTCATAACTTTTGTCATCCAGCTCATATTCAGATTTCTCCAATTGTTCCCCAAACACTGCTTTTTTATAGCTACTTTGTTCAACCCAGAATTTAATCATAGAAGATACATTAATTTGGTTGTTACGTCTTAAGACTTTCATTTAAAGCCGTTCTCCGCCTCCTTTTTGATAATATTAATAACATTAACTTACTGAAGAGATTAACTTAGTTGTCCTGCATGCTTTATTTCCTTTTGTGCTGTGCTGTGCTCAGTTGCTTCAGTCGTGTCCGACTCTTGGTGACCCCATGGACCATAGCTTTCTTGCTTCTCTGTCCGTGGGATTTCCCCGGGCAAGAATACTGGAGTGGGTTGCTATGCCCTCCTCCAGGGGATCTTCCTGACCCAGGGATCAAACCCACGTCTCCTGTGTCTCCTGTATTGCAAGCAGATTCTTTACCACTGAGCCACCAGGAAGGTGGTGGCTTCCTGGTGGGAGGGAAGGAAGGAAGGAAGGAAGGAAGGAAGGAAGGAAGGAAGGAAGGAAGGAAGGAAGGAAGCCCGCCCCTTGTTTCTTTTCACTGACATTTAATTTGTTTCTTTATATCCAAAGGCTTTTCCCATTCTGAATCTTGAATTTCTTTCTTTCTTATTTTCTTTAATTGAATTCTTGAGGGGGATTATCTTATATTTGTCTCTTCAAAGAAGTGGTTTTGGATTTTATTAGTTGAACTATATTTTACTGTTAATTTGTTTCATTATTAATTTAATTAAGATATTCTCTGAATGAAGACAGGAATCCTAGATATTATAGAAGGAAAAAAATGTAGTATTTAAATATATAAAAACTTAAATTTTTATTTTGGCAGAAGAAATAATAAAAGCCAATGGGCAAATAATAGAATTGGGTAAATAAAAAATAAGAAAAGTGAATATCTTCGATATACAAATATCTCAACTGATAAGGAAAATACCTCACACAGTCAAATTCCTAAGAGAAAAATTCTGAATTAGAAAAGAAAATCTATTTCAATTTTTGCTCATTTTAAATGTGGTTGTCCCTCTCTCTTATTTATTTTAAAGTTTAATGTATATATTCTGGATATGAGTCAAATATGTATGTATATATGATTTGTTGTTTTTACTATTGCATGTTGATAAGACTTGGAGAAGGAAATGGCAACCCACTCAGGTGTTCTTGCCTGGAGAATCCCAGCGGGCTGCTGTCTATGGGGTTGCACAGAGTTGGACACAACCACTTCAGTTGCAGCAGCAGTTGATAACACTAATCAGAAATCATGACATCATTTGCTATTTTCTTCATTGAACTAAAAGAATGTTACACCAAATATATACTTAACAAATAACAAGTAACTATTTAAATGAGATAAAGGATGTGTTTTTTTTTTTTTTTTCCTAATAGGTAGCCCCAGAAGGAAACATACTGATATTTAGTCTATGCTCATTTAAGTTTTTAAAGCATTACTTCCATACGGTGATTAGGTGGGTGGAAGATATTTGGAGAAAAATGTTTTTTGGTGGATGTAGTTCATGTAAAGAAGCTATTTCATTTCCAGGAAAATTTTCTTTTTTTAAAATAAAAAATCCATCTGACATTGTAACTGTCTTTTCTCAGGCATGTGGTTTTGGTGTGTGCTTGCATTTGCACTAACCCATTTCCTGTGCATATGCTCTGCTTTGCCTCTGCCCTTGATACATTAAAAAGAAGTGAAATAGAAACATAACAGCATTGCCTAGAGCTCAGTTCTTGAAAAGGGAGAAGGCAGAGGGAGAAAAACAATGTAAACTGTGCCTACGATTAGGTATTGAAACAAAAAGGGTAGATTGACTAGTCTTGAGGACATCTATTCAAATGAAAGCTAGTGGGCTTTTTTTCTTCTTCCCCACATGATCATTTGAATTTATTAATATGACTCAATTAAGATTTTTCATAGCTTCACGTTCTAGCATTTTCTCATGTGTAGACTTGAAAACGTATTTCTGTTCTGAACTAATCCTGAGTCTTCTCCCCTTTCTGCTTGCTTGCTTCTTTGCTAGAGGGATAAAAAAGAAGAAAATAGCTATTTTTATAGATGTTTTCAAAGCAATAGGAGTATTATTATGCAACTAGTCTAAAAAACCCTAATAAAGTCAAAGTACTTTTTGTATATTTTTAAAGGCTACTATTAGCATCACCATGGGTACAAAGCTCCAAGCTCACATTAACAGGAGGCTTCCTAACACCTGCCAAATACCCTATTTTCAGTTAAAGAGACGCTTGGATGGGATCTACTTGAAAGCATCTAAGTATGATTCTTAAAGATCAATAACGCATGTCATGAAGATGTCAGGTTTTTACTACCCTTTTTTTTTTCTTTTATTGGCTCCAGCATTTATCCAACCAATATTGATCAGTTTGATGGAAGTATATCCGTGAAGGCCAAACCTAGTGGTTAATATGGAAATCCACCAAATAGGCTTTCATCTCATTGCTGGATACATGTTCTCTCGTTGGATTCCTATTTTCAGTAGGGGCAGTGTGCCTGATATATGGATGGTGAGTCAGCTTATAAAAACCACCACACTGTGCTTGGTGATAAATGGATCAAGGTATTTCTGAGGCTGTCAAAGTTGGAAGTGGTCACAGAAATTATCTAAGTCATGCTTATTTGTTTGTTTTTGCTTGTTTAATTGTTGATTTTGTTTACAGAAGGAGAAGTGAAAACTCAGAAGCTAAGTGCTGTATCTCAAGTAAGCTGTTGACAAAATTACTTGGTGGCAAAGGTAGGATTATTGCCCAGATATGTTTTTAGTCCAATGTTTGTTCCAATGCTAGACCATGTAGCTAGAAACATGAAAGGGAGAAAAATCAGAGGTTAATGACATTAAATTAATTGCCATTCTTATGACGTATTATAGAAATAAGCACAGAACCACAGGAGTCATGGCCCTACCTATAGAATTATGAATGGGGCCAGAGAGAGACCTCAGCATATGAAACTCTCTTTTCCGCAATTTTTGGTTGGCCTATCTCAAATCAGGAAGCAACAGTTAGAACGGGACATGGAACAACAGACTGGGCTGTATATTGTCACTCTGCTTATTTAACTCATACACAGATTACATCATGAGAAACCCTGGGCTGGAAGAAGAACAAGCTGGAATCAAGATTGCCAGGAAAAATATCAGTAACCCTTAGATATGCAGATGACACCACCCTTATGTCAGAAAGTGAAGAAGAACTAAAGAGCCTCTTGATGAAAGTAAAAGAGGAGAATGAAAAACTTGGCTTAAAGCTCAACATTCAGAAAACTAAGATCATGGCATGCAGTCCCATCACTTCATGGCAAATGGATGGGGAAACAGTGGAAACAGTGGCTGACTTTATTTTGGGGGGCTTCAAAATCACTGCAGATGGTGATTGCAGCCATGAAATTAAAAGACACTTACTCCTTGGAAGGAAAGTTATGACCAACCTAGACAGCATATTAAAAAGCAGAGACATTACTTTGTCAACTAAGGTCTGTCTAGTCAAGGCTATGGTTTTTCCAGTAGTCATGTATGGATGTGAGAGTTGGACCATAAAGAAAGCTGAGTGCTGAAGAATTGATGCTTTTGAACTGTGGTGTTGGAGAAAACTCTTGAGAGTCCCTTGGACTGTAAGGAGATCCAACTAGTCCATCCTAAAGGAAATCAGTCCTGGGTGTTCACTGAAGGACTGATGTTGAAGCTGAAACTCCAATAGTTTGGCCACGTGATGTGAAGAGCTGACTCATTTGAAAAGACCCTGACTCTGGGAAAGATTGAGGGCAGGAGAAGGGGATGACAGAGGATGAGATGGCTGGATGGCATCACTGACTCAAAAGACATGGGTTTGGGTGGACTCCGGGAGTTGGCGATGGACAGGGAGGCCTGGTGTGCTGCAGTCCATGGGGTCGCAAAGAGTCGGACATGACTGAGTGACTGAACTGACTGATCTCAAATTTCAACATCACCTTCTTTAAGATGTCTTCTCTCCTTCTCCCAATCTGTTAGATGTCTTTTTTACACTAACAAATAGTACTTTCTGTAAACTGTATTTTTGTTTACTTGTCCTCTCCTCTTTTTTAAAAATTGATAACCATTATCAATCACTGAGTACCCACTATGTGCTAGGTGTTTTGCCAGGAACTTTATGAAAAAGTTATGAAAACTGTGTTGAGTTCTTGGAAAACCCTTCAAGTCAGGGATGAGGGTTCCCTGACTGACCAAAGTTTAAACAGTTAATAAGCATCAGAACCAGGATGGGAAATCAGATGTGTCATAGTCCCCTTCCTACATCATTTCTGTGTGTCATACTGACTGAATTCAGAATCAGAGGGCTGTGGTCATGGATACTAGATTTCTCTCATCATTCCATGCTCCTTCCAGCCTCTGAGGTTGAAAAGCGGAAACCTACATTTTTTTCCAAATCTCTTGAATCTAGGATTCTGTGTCTGATGGGAGATGTGCTGGTTAGACACCATTGTAAGAGATCCCGAAGGCAGGAATGTCGTGAGCCATCTTCCAGCCACTGTGGTGGCTGAGCTGAAAGCTGGGGGAACGTGACTATGTAGAGGCAACTCAAGAACCCAGTTTTCAGTCACCAGCTTTGAGGTTTGAGGGGTAGTTGTGCCCACAGCTGCAGTAGTAGCAACAGAATCTTCCTGCTATCTGGACAGTTAGGAGCTTTCTCGGAGAAGTTGATGGCACCCCATGCCAGTACTCTTGCCTGGAGAATCCCATGGATGGAGGAGCCTGGTGGGCTGCAGTCCATGGGGTCACACAGAGTCAGACACGACTGAAGTGACTCAGCAGCAGCAGCAGCAGCAGCAGCAGGAGCTTTCTATAACCTCAGACTCCATAGTCCAGGAGGGGCTCATTTTGCCCTTTCAATGATTGTGTAAAACTAAGTTCCCTATTACATTTCTTTTTTCCTGAAATACCCAGAGTGATATAGTGGTATTTCTCATATCTATTGTTATATAACAAACTGCTCCAAAACCCTGTGGACTAAAACAACAATGATTTATTATTTATTATGATTCTGGGGTTGGTTGGAATCAGTTCTTCTGCCTCATCTGGTTGGCTGGGATCACTTGTGGCTGCATTCAGCCAGCAGCCCTGTGGAGGCTGGAACATCTGAGACAGCCTCACATGTCTGCTGCTGAGCTGCTGTGGGAATTTTCCTTACGGCCCCTCGTTCCACATGGTCTTTCGTCACTAATCTGAGCAGGAAGCAGGAACAGGGAACACTAAGCCAAGTTAAAAATAATGTAATTTCTGTATCTAAGCAGGAGAAACACAGTATCAGAAAGCACAGAAAACTGTAAGCCAACATGAAGAGGAGAAAGGATCGAGGCTGGAGAGAATTTGACCAGATCTCCCATTTTCCTCATCATAATTCTGCCAAATGAACTTTATTATCCATTGCTGCTGCAAACATTTGTCTAGCAGACAGTATTTGAAGTAACCATTTGAGGTGTTGGTATAGGAAAGCTCTGCCTTTGGGGAAATAACTGATGACAGAGAATGAGATGGTTGGATGGCATCACCGACTCAATGGACATGAACTTGGGCAAACTCTGGGAGTTGGTGATGGACAGGGAGGCCTGGCGTGCTGCGGTTCATGGGGTTGCAAAGAGTCGGACACGACTGAGCGACTGAACTAACAAGAGAATGATGACACGGAGGAAGTCAGTAGTCCTGCTAGCCAGTCAGGAAACCAGTTCGGAAAGGTCCCTCTTAAGGAGGATCTTGAAGACTGAGTAGGAGTTTGATTAGATGAACATTTGTTTGAAGGAAAGGGGGAATGGCATAAAAAGGCAACCCACTTCAGTGTTCTTGCCTGGAGAACCCCAGGGACGGGGGAGCCTGGTGGGCTGCTGTCTATGGGGTCACACAGAGTCGGACTAAAGCAACTTAGTAGCAGCAGTAGCAGCAGTGAGTAATTTTAGTCTCTTTGTGGCAAGAATGACGTCATCTTTCTTGGTATCTTCTACAGAATCTTTACACATCATTTTCATCCAAAGTACATTTATTGAGTAGTTATTAATATATATTGTCATGATCAAAATTTGACTACAGTAATTTATAAATATTTTACTTTGGGAGCTTACTTTAAATATCTTAAAAGCAGATAAAATAATGTTTTCTTACTAAATATATGAATAAAAAGCCATGTCATGCTCATTTATTATGAGGTTGTAAATTATTTGAGATTAAAATCCCTATCTGGCATTTACATTGTTAATTTAAAATTCACAGTGCTAGACACTGATACTGTGTTTTCTATGTCATGTAATGTTTTGTTCATGATGTGTTTAATACCTGTTCCCAATGTTTCTGACTTTATCCTCCTTGTAATATTAAAATAATACAAAGTATTTTTTAATGTATCATTAAAGTTGATATATTCTCAAGTGGGGAAAATGTGATATGACACAACTTTCTCACCCACTGATGTGATAATTAACATCAGAAATAATGTATAACTTAGGGAACTCAATAAGCAACAACAATATCATACATTTATTGTATCCATTCATTCAACAGATATATATTATGAGCCAGGCAATGTTAGAAGCTTCCCTTGTGGCTCAGATGGTAAAAATCTGCCTACAGTGCAGGAGAACTTGGGGTTTGATCCCTGGGTCAGCAATGTTAGGCACTGAAGATAAAAGGTAAATGAGATATGTATGCATCCTCCTCTCCTGGAAACCACGCTGATAAAGAAAAACATCATATAAGTAACTGCACAATTGATTATTAGTGATAATTGTGGCAGGTGTTGTCAAGAATTATTGTTAGGAGACTGTGTCATGGGGGGACCTGCATTGGCCTCCTATGGGGTTTGGAGAGGCCTGCATCCTATATTCTTTTCCTTGAGAGTCAGGAATCAGCGTTTGGTATCACCTTGTAGTCCATGGGGTCGCTAAGAGTCGGACACGACTGAGCGACTTCACTTTCACTTTGGAATACATAAATAAAACTGCCATTCAGCTGCAAAAATAGAGATATGGAAGAACACACTCTTAACTTTCACAATTCTCTCATTTAAGAATGATAGCTCTATCAGAACCTTTGAAAATGAAATGAACAGTTTAGAGCATGATTTAGATATTTACCAATGTACTTTAAAAGTAAAAATTAACAACAGTCTGAACTTGATAGTTCATCAATACGGACAGTATGTCTTTAAGTACCAAAATTCGAGGATGAATATATGCAAAGATAGTTTGGGAGAAATTATCTGTTCCAACCCATTACTGTTTGAAATCCAATTGAGACAGATATTGCTATCACATGAAGAAATATTTTCAAGTATTTATAACAGTAAATCCCAAATATTTCATTACTTCTCTATGATTTTTTAATTTTATAGCAGAAAAACATTTACAAAGTCCAACATTTGTTTTTAAGGAATTATTTGCCTCTCTGCCCAGCCAGGCGACTGGCCACCTGATGTGAAGAACTGACTCATTTGAAAAGACCCTGATGTTGGGAAAGTCTGAAGGTGGGAGGAGAAGGGAACGACAGAGGATGAGATGGTTGCATGCCATCACCGACTCAATGGATATGAATTTGAGCAAGCTCTAGGAGCTGGTGATGGACTTGGAGGCCTGGTGTGCTGCAGTCCATGGGGTTGCAAAGAGTCGGACACGACTGATCTTGCTAGGATATCCTGTAAATAGTTGGGATCCTAAAGAGTCACGTGCTGTAAGTCTCTGGGTGTAGCAAAAGTATGCCTTCAGAAAAAAACTTACTTGTAAACTTAAAAAAAAGTCTATTAGCTTCCTGTGGCTGTTGTACCACAGACTTGATGTGGTTTCCAGTTCTAGCTAAAGGCATCTTCTATCTTCTTTCGGTTTTGGGGGTCAGACGTCCAGAGTCAGTTTCACTTGCCTTGTCCAGTTTCTAGGGCTGCATTTCTTGCTTTTGTTTGTTCACGTCTTCATCTTCCATCTTCAAGGCCAGCAACTTAGCATCATTAAGACTCTCTCTTCTCCATTCACACCACTTTCTCCTCTTGCCTGTCTGAGATCTCCTCTGCCTCTCAAAAGAACACCTGTGATGGCATTTGGGTCCCGTCCAGATAAACTAGGGTCTTCATCTTGGAGATTCTTAATCACGTCTGCAAAGATAATTTTTTTTTTTTTTTAACCACATAAGGAAACATCCACAGGTCTCAGGGTTTAGAACGTGGATATCTACGGGAGAGAGGGAAGGAGAGGGGTGGGGCATTTTCAGCCTACTGCAATGTATCTCTTTACTCTCATATATTACGTTTATAACTTTGTGAGCAACCTAAATGCTTAGGTTTTACTTTTTCATTTGATAATATATTTTAAATTATTTTTTCAAAATAGTCTTTTGTTTTATTGAAGTCCCTAATAAATTTCTTCTTATCTCCACTTGGAGGAGGATTAACATGTCTATTTCATCTTTTGCCAGTTGAAACCGGTGATAGTCATGAATCATGTTGTCATCTATAAAATGGAATTGATAGCTGTGGTTTTCATAAGCTCCTACCATAAAGCTATGTCAAGACCAAGTTCTACATTTTCTCTTCTCACTGGGAAAGATTTGATTCTTTTGTCAATTAGTGAATCTTGCTTACCTTCTTGCTTGAGGGTATTGGAAGAGCCGTATCAAGTATAAAAAAAAAATTGTTAAAATATCCGTGCCAAACTAATGTTATACTTACTTTCCAACACTGAAACATTATGGCTATCATTTTAGAAGCAACTTTGATTCTCTCATCTTAGAATTATCCTTGATGTTTCCCATCAAAACTGTGACCTAGAATCAGATTTTCACCCTGCAACAGGCAATTAACAAGCAAGTTGCACAGAGGAGACAGTGGTTTGGAACTTAAAAAAAAAAAAAGAGTACATGTTCAATTTTTATCCTCTCCTCCATGTGTGTCTGTTGAGGTGTATTCAGTTTAAGATACTAATATACAGAAAATCCAATTCAAATATGCAAAAATAATGAAGAGGATATTTTGTTTGTTTTAGTAACTAGATGAAGGTCCAGATGTAGAGCAGCTTTCCAGGCCTGATTAACTTACTGGCTCAGAATTATTTCTGGGATCCAGTTTCTGTCTGCTTCTCTGCTTTGCTTTCCACATATTATTTTCCTCTTATAACCAAATTCAAGCTACCAAGATGACACAAAACACAACACTGAGAGTATGTATATACAGTTGTCACTTATGAGCTGGTACGAAGCCAGGTCTTGTACACCATCTGCTGAATCCATAGGCAAGAATTCAAGCATCTTCAGGGTTCTTCATCCTGATGTATGTAGGTCATTAACCTTAAGTAGTTTTGATGTATGCTCTTATTTTAACTTTAAGAAGCAATAGAAATTCTGGGTTCTGATAAGAATATAATTAAGGGAAATTTTTTTTTTCTCAAGGAGTTTCAGGGTTAGGTTTTTTTTAGCTACAGTGTTGATAGAAAGAGAGCTACTAATATCAGTTTCAGCTACTAGGTAGTTGGTCCTAAAAGTCGCAATGCATTGCCCAAATTCATCTCGATGTTCAAATAGTGAATTTACACCAAAGTTTTGCAGCAATTCATTGTTGCTATCTGTATACATTTTAGGCCTTTTAAAACATTCTTACCTTCTCTGGGTATTGCCATTTTCCTATCCATTACTCAATTCCAGTAATTTTGTTTTTCCTTTCGAGAGTATGAGAAAAAGATAAAGTATTTGATCATTCAAGAAGTAGTTGATATATGTTTTGTGCTTAAGCGTAGGTGTGTTCATTATTTATTGCTGTGTAAAAATTTTCCCCAAATTTACTGGATTAAAAAAGCACACATTTATTATCTCACTATTTCTGTGAGTCAAGGATCTAGACTTAGCTCTGGGTGTCTCAGAGTCAGAATCTCCTATGCTGCTCCTATCAAAATATAGTGACTCGGGTCTCCCTGTTATGGTGGAAAGGATTTACTTCCAGGCTCACATGGTTATTGGTGGGATTCCATTTCTTTCAGGATACTGGACAGTGTTCCTTGATTGTTATCAGTTTCATGCTACATGGACCTTCCCAATAATTCAACTTGCTTCATCAGAGCCCCAAAGCGAGAGAGTCAGCAAGCAAGATGGAAGTCACTCTGTTCTGTTGTGTAATCATGGAAGAGACAGCCCATCTTCTTTGCCATATTCTTTTGGGTAAAACCAAGTCAGCAGACCAACCCACACTCAGTCCACAAAGGCATTGCCATGATTGCCTCTTTCTTATTAAGTCTTATTAATCAGCATGTTTATTGCTTTCACTTAGTGCAACGAAGTTTACAAAGCAGGCCAAATAGCTAAAAGAGATCTAGAGACTGTGGTTAGATTTTAGAGGAGATTTCCCATTAGCTAGGACTAAGACTCTTATAATCACAAAATTTTATGTTATTACTCCTGTCTTACAAAAAGATATCTTTAATGGTAGAAAAAAGTAGGAAAAGGCAGTGGTGAAGGTGTTATTGCAACCATGCCCAGGACAGCTTGGTCATTGGTTTCCTGCGTCACCCCAGCAGCTGAAGAACAGATGGAAATCTAAACCACAGGACTGTGTGCTGTGTGGCAAGCCTTTCTCAGTGTTGCTCATCACACGCTCACACCCTCAATCTCTTCCTCTGTCTGTCTCTCTCACTGTTGGATGAGGAAGGCAGGTTTTATACCCATCGGCACAATTTCTGAAATCATCCAAAACCAAGACATGGGAAAACTCTGCTCCTAGATTCTAGACTTCTTGGCACCAACCAATTTGTCCTAAAGAATTCTTGTAGAAAAATATAGCCAAGCAGTAGTAATGCTTTGCCAAATATCTTTAAAATATGTACAGAAACCACCTCAGAGAAACAAACCAGCAAAAGTATAAGCTTATAATGGCAAAATCAACTGTTTTGTAAGAAAGAGAGCTTTGATTTTGCTCCTTATATTTACAGACACTGAAAGGAGAATTTAACAGAAGTTATGATTGTAGAATTTAATCAAGGACAAAGGGGACTGGCAGGGTCCAAGATTTTCCTCCACCTATCCACCTCGACCCTGTGGTGAAAGCTCTGCTCCTATGTTTGTGACTTTGAAAAAAATGACTCATGTCTTACAACTTCAAGCCCCCTCCCCACCTGGTTTACAAACTGAAAACACAAACTTTCAGCTTGGTTGTGTAGTTTGCAAGTGTTAGCTGCTCAGTTGTGTCTGACTCTTTGTGATCCCATGGACTGGGGTCTGCCAGGCTCCTCTGTCCTTGGAATTCTCCAGGCAAGAATACTGGAGTGGGTTATCATTCCCTTCTCCAGGGGATCTTCCTGACCTAGAGATTGAACCTGGGTCTCCTGCATTGCAAGCAGAATCTTTACCATGTGAGCCACCAGGAAGGTCCCTGACTGTGTGGTTTAAGTGATTTCAAATCCTTGAAAGCAGATAATAAAGTGCTGTATCTCTAAACTGTCTTTCTCATCCCTGCGGGATATATTGAAATTCATGGAGGGACAGACTCCTCGTGGAATTCTTCAATGTGCAGGTGTTAAGTGAGCTTTGTACTTCCATGCACTTCACGACCCCTGGGGAAGGGTGGTGTTACTGTGATGCACTCAAAGGAGACGAAGGTGTGAACCAGGCCCACGAGGAGGCACCATGGCCTGATTCAGCTGGTTGGCTGATGTGTAAAGACTCGAACCAGCAAAGTTTTCAACCCAATATTTATATCACAGGTAGGAAAGGTTTTAGGGAAAGAAAAATAGTTTACTCTAGACTTGGAAACAGGGAAGAGAGATACAGAAACTCCCATTTGTCTCTTCTGCTTCCTCAGCAGTCTACCTTCCACCAACAAAATAAAATAAATCTGGAGGGGGATCACAGGTCTTGGTGTTGAAAGGATTTGAACACTGTGAGGCGTGTGAGGGTGGTGAGGGTGGTCCACCAGCAAATTTTTGGCCTGGGGATGTTTTTGGAAGCTTTAGAGCTTGTGAAGTGCAGGCACCTTCCAGGTTTCTGATTACTGTATTTGTGCCTCTTCATTTTGTGGGCTGGGACGTCAACTTTGCCTGCATGACAAGGGTGCCTCTAGAAAGCTAAAGCTACAGCGGTTGGGTCCTAGGAAAACAGTGGAAGCTGGGTATTTGGGGGTTGCTTCGAGTGGGCTTCCCAGGTGACTCGGTGGTAAAGAATCCACCTGCCAATGCCAGAGACACAGGTTCAATTCCTGGGTTGGGAAGATCCCCTGGAGAAGGAAATGGCAACCCCATCCAGTGTTCTTGCCTGGGAAATCCCATGGACAGAGGAGCCTGGTGAGTTACAGTCCATGGGGTCCCAAAGAATTGGACATGACTTAGAGACTAAAGTACCCAGCACCTAAGGTCAGCATACAGAGCTCAGGGACCTTTCCTGGACTGCTCATCCATGCATGCTAGGAAAGGAGGTGGGACTGTGTGGACACTCACACTCCGAAAAATATGGAGCTTCTGTTTGTTTGAATGGAATTTCTCTTGTAAGAAGTTAAGGGATCCCTATGGCCATTTATGGGTTATTGTCCAAATTAGCATGTTAAACTGTGGAGACTTCTTCAAGAGAGGGGAATACCAGACCACCTTGACTGCCTTCTGAGAAATCTGTATGCAGGTCAAGAAGCAACCGGACAGGGAACAACAGACTGGTTCCAAATTGGGAAAGGAGTACGTCAAGGCTGTATATTGTCACCCTGCTTATTTAAATTTAACTTATATGCAGAGTACATCACGTGAAATGCCAGGTCAGATGAAGCACAAGCTGAAATCAAGATTGCCGGGAGAAATATCAATAACTTCAGATGTGCAGATGATACCACCCGTATGGCAGAAAGTGAAGAGGAACTAAAGAGCCTCTCAATGAAAGTAAAAGAGGAGAGTGAAAAAGCTGGCTTAAAACTCAACATTCAGAAAACTAAGATCATGGCATCTGGTCCCATCACTTCATAGAAAACAGATGGGGAAACAGTGGAAACAGTGACAAACTATTTTTTTGGGTTGCAAAATCACTGCAGATGGTGACTGCAACCATGAAATTAAAAGATGCTTACTCCTTGGAAGAAAAGCTATGACCAACCTAGACAGCATATTAAAAAGCAGAGACATTACTTTGCTGACAAAGACTCGACTAGTCAAAGCTGTGGTTTTTCCAGTAGTTGTGTATGGATGTGAGAGTTGAACTATAAAGATAGCAAAGTTCCGAACAATTGATGCTTTTGAACTATGGTGTTGGAGAAGACTCTTCAGAGTCCCTTGAACTGCAAGGAGATCCAACCAGGCCATCCTAAAGGAAATCAGTCCTGAATATTCATTGAAAGGACTGATGTTGAAGCTGAAATTCCAATACTTTGGCCACCTGATGTGAAGAACTGACTCACTGGAAAAGACCCTGATGCTGGGAAAGATCAGAGTTGGGAGGAGAAGGGGATGACAGAGGATGAGATGGTTGGATGGCATCATTGACTCAGTGGACATGAGTTTGGGTTAACTCTGGGAGTTGGTGATAGACAGGGAGGCCTGGAGTGCTGCAGTCCATGGGGCTGCAAAAAGTCGGACACGACTGAGCGACTGAACCAGAAGTAGACTAGCATGTTAAAATTCATTTACGAAACTTTATTTCTCCTTTCTTCATTCATTATTGATTCAATGCTTTATTGGCTTTTTAAGTACAGTGTATTTTAAAAAGTATCAAGTCTTAGAAGCAGAGAACAAGAAAAACTACAATTTTGAAAGTAAAGGGAAGCCTGCTGAGATTTTTCAACATAAAGTAAATGATGCCGTGCAATTTGTAGGAGGCTCTTTTTCCCGGAATGGAGGTCTCTAGTGCCTCATTTCCACATAAGGTGCAATCAGACTCTGAGAATTAGTAAGGAAAAGATTGCTTTGAGTATTTAGAACTCATTCTATATGAGTGATTTATAGCCGAGTTTTATAATACCTTTCAAGCTTTAATGTAGCTCTTTCCAAATATGAAATTCTATTGGCAAAATCTATAAGCGATTGTTTTACTTTACACAGGTTATATAATAGTGCTCCATCATCAAATTGAGAAGTGAAGAACACTAGGTTAAGAGGTAGGTTCTTCTCAGTGATTCTTTTTGTCTCTTTTCCTTGTCTATATCATGAGATAGGACCAGCTGTCTCCAAAACAGATGGCTCTGGGGAGGAAATGGAAGTAGGCTTGATGGAGACTGTGCAAGGGATGACTGACTACCCCTTCAGTGGTAGATGGGTTACTGGCTCTATTTATTTAACCTTACCCCTGCTCCATCCATGACGTGCTTTGGAAATTCCATTGTTAAAGGGACAGTGCACATTTCCCAATTTCTTTGACATGCAACCAGCCACCTGACTTGCTTCACTCACTCGAAAGAGACTGATGTCAAAGCCTACTAGTTATGAACCTAGATAGTATGAGAGCTCATGTGTTCCGCTTTGTGTGTGCTCAGTAGCTCTGTCATATCTAACTCTTTGTGACCTTCCCAGGCAAGAATACTGGAGTGGGTTGCCATTTCCTTTTCCAGGGGATCTTCCCCACCCAGGGATCGAAACTATGTCTCCTGCATTGGCAGGCAGAGTTTTTACCACTGAGCCAACTGAGAAGCCTGTGTTTCCCTTGACCTTTTCCATTTCTGTCATTGCCTTGAGAAGAAGTTGCCTCACTGGTGTGCTGTTGTCAGGAGAATGAGTGACAAGTGGAGAAAAGCCAAGCCACCCCAGACCAAACCAGCCTAGATTAGTTCAGCCTGGCTGACCCTGAGACACAAGAGCAAAACAAATGCTTGTTGTTTTATTGTTGCTGAGCTTTGGAGGTTCTTTATTATGCAATAATATCTGAACCCTAGAAGTCGTTTGTTCTATTTCCTCTGGGTAGATTTCCTTCTTGGCAACAAGATGGTGTTAGGACAGGGCTGGTGATCCAAACTCAGACTACCTTCAGGCAGGAAGGACCAGTAAATGAGGGAAGAAGGAAGCTGTTTGATGCCACATTACTTACCCCGTCTACTAAGGTAGCTGCCACTCAGCTCCAGCAAAAGGTGTTCATGCATGAATGTGAGTCCTGCATTGCTACGTATACTATTTTTCAAGAGAAGCTAGACATTAAGATTGTTTTAGGTGGAATCTCCAAAATTTAAGCTTGTGTGCCAGCTTATTCTAGGTATATTTGTTTTATAATGAATTCAGCAAAGTTTTGATTGAAAAATCCCCAAACATGCTTCTTTTGTCCCCATTGGAATGTCTTATAAATATGGTCACAGCATAAAAGCTAAAATCAACAAATGATAAACCAGACAAAGCCAAAAATCTCCAACTATCTAAAATCTTCAGCTACTTCAAAAGCCTGGGCTGGAGGAAGCACAAGCAGGAATCAAGATTGCCGGGGGAAATATCAGTAACCTCAGATATGCAAATGACACCACCCTTATGGCAGAAAGTGAAGAAATAAAGAGCCTCTTGATGAAAATGAAAGAGGAGAGTGGAAAAGTTGGCTTAAAGCTCAACATTCAGAAAATTAAGATCATGGCATCTGGTCCCATCACTTCATGGCAGATAGATGGGGAAACAGTGGACACAGTGGCTGACTCTATTTTTTTGGGCTCCAAAATCACTGCAGATGGTGACTGTAGCAATGAAATTAAAAGACGCTTACTCCTTGGAAGAAAAGTTATGACCAACCTAGACAGCATATTAAAAAGCAGAGACATTACTTTGCCAACAAAGGTCCGTCTAGACAAGGCTATGGTTTTTCCAGTAGTCATGTATGGATGTGAGAGTTGGACTATAAAGAAAGCTGAGTGCCAAAGAATTGATGCTTTTGAACTGTGGTGTTGGAGAAAACTCTTGAGAGTCCCTTGGACTGCAAGGAGATCCAACCAGTCCATCCTAAAGGAGATCAGTCCTGGGTGTTCATTGGAAGGATTGATGTTGAAGCTGAAACTCCAATACTTTGGCCACCTGATGAGAAGAGCTGACTCATTTGAAAAGACCCTGATGCTGGGAAAGATTGAGGGTGGGAGGAGAAGGGGATGACAGAGGATGAGATGGTTGGATGGCATCATTGACTCAGTGGACATGGGTTTGGGTGGACTCCGGGAGTTGGTAATGGACAGGGAGGCCTGGTGTGCTGTGGTTCATGGGGTCGCAAAGAGTCAGACACGACTGAGTGACTGAACTTAACTGAAAATAACAAAACCAACCACTTAATAGTATAAAGAAACTGACTTTTATTTATTTTACTAAAGGAATTTTTTGCAACTTTAAAATCTATTCTTGTTTTTCAGGATGCAAAATTTTAAGATGATTTATTGTTATTACATGAAGCAAGCTGAGGTCTACTTCTGAAATGAAAATGTGGGTCTATCAGAGGAGAATAGAATTGTTAATTCCTTTTAATGACTTTTCTTAATAAAGTAGCCATCAAGTGGAAAAATGGACTGACATCTCTGTTAAAGGAAAAGAAACCAGGAAGCCTTCATTTAAATCTTCATTAGCTACTGATTAGGCCAGAAAAGGGAAATCGCCAGATTTCCTCAACCATGGATTATAAACCAGGAATAATTAAGTGGAAAGACTATAACCTCCTTACAGGGTTATTGATTGGATTAATGGTTAGACATGACTTGAAAAATATGGACTATGAGTGTGCATGTCAATTTAATTTAAATAAAATTTATTTAGTCCCATTCAACAGCATATTGGATGCAGGGCACAGCCCAGCAAAGAATATAGAGGAAGCAATTCTTCCTCTGAAATAATGTACAATTAAATGAAGACCAAACAGAGAAGGCAGCACCTGGGGAGACTTCACTTTATATTTAGAATGAAAGGCTTAGGTCCATTAGTTATTATTGCTTTATACCTCATTATACTTGGAGAAGCTTCTCTCTATGTTATGTTCTCAGTATTCCTTTTCATTGATGGCTTTTAGAATTCCTTAACTGTAAAAGGGCAGGAGGAGATTATTTAATACTTGTTCAGTGCCAGATTGATTTGTGCTAGATTAATGTGCTAGATTAATTTATTGAATCTGTACAACCATTCTGTGCAGTAAAGCTTTTATTCCCATTTTACAGAAGGAGGAAAATGAGGCTCTGGAGATCCATGAAATCAGGGGTCCCCAAGCCCTGGTCCATGGACTGTTTCTGGTCCGTGACCTGTTAGGAATCAGGCTGCCCTGTAGGATGTGAGTGACAGGCTAGTAGGCAAAGCTTCATCTGTATTTTCAGCCGTTCCTCATTGCTCACATTACTGGGAGAACTGTGTGTGTGTGTGAGTGCACACTCAGTCATGTTCTACTCTTTGTTACCCCATGGACTGTAGCCCACCAGACTCTTCTGTCCATGGGATTCTCCAAGCAAGACTATTGGAGCAGAGTGCCATTTCCTTCTCCAGGGGATCTCCCTGATCCAGGGATTGAACCCAAGTCTCTTACCTCTCCTGCTTTGGCAGGTGAGTTCTTTATCAGCTGAGCCACCAGGGAAGCCCACAGAATTTGTCCCTGGTGCCGAAACGTCTGGGGGCTGCTGCAGTAAATCTGCTGAGACATCCCTTCTTCACAGAAGACTTCTTTGAGCTCCATAGTCTGAATAAGTTGCCTTGTAAGCACCCTAAACCCACTGCAAGCTTCATTCTGGCAAATATAACACTTTGCAGTGGTAGTTGCTTACTTTCTGCCTCACCTACTGGACCATGAACTCTTGGAGCCTAGCGTTTGGCATAGACTGTTATCCAGTAAGTGTGTGTGAAAGGTTTGTGTTTAGTCAAGGTTATATAGCCTGTAAGTGGAAGAAACCAGAGCTTAGAATCAAGGGTTTCCTAAATATCAATCCCATGCACTTTCTACTGCACTGACACTTTAAAAATTTAAGAATTGGAAGATCTTTTATAAAATTTTTCTTCAGTAGACAAATGGGATCATCATCAAACTAAGATGCTTCTGGACAGTAAAGCAAACAATCAGCAGTGTGAGGAGATGGAGTCAGAGAAAAATCTTTGCAGACCATAATATCTGATAAGGAGTTAATATCCAAAATGCATATGGAACTCAAACAAATGAATAGGAAGAAAACAAATAATCTGATTTAAAAATGTACCAGAGACTTGAATAGACATTTCTTAAAAGAAGATATGCAAACAGCCAACAGATATGTGAAAAAAAAAATACTCAACCTCACTAATCATCAGAGAAATGTAAATCAAAACCACAATGAGATATACCTCACACCTAGACGAGTAGCTGTCATAAAAAAAGCTAGAGTTAAAGGTTGGTGAGGATGTGGAAAAAAGGAACCCTTGTACACTTGGTGAGAGTATACACTGGTATAGCTATAAGAGAAAACAGGCTTCCGTCGTGGCTCAGTTGGTTAAAGAAGCTGACTGTGACACAGGAGACCCTGGTTTGATTCCTGGGTTGGGAAGATCCGCTGGAGAAGGGATAGGCTACTCCAGTATTCTTGGACTTCCCTTGTGGCTCAACTGATAAAGAATCTGCCTGCAATGTGGGAGACCTGGGTTTGATCCCTGGGTTGGGAAGATCCCCTAGAGAAGGGAAAGACTACCCACTCCAGTATTCTGGCCTGGAGAATTCCATGGACTGTATAGTCCATGGGGTCACAAAGAGTTGGATGTGACTGAGCGAATTTCACAAGGGACAACGTATGGAAGTTCCTCAAAAAACTGCTAATAGAACCACATAAGGTCCAGCAGTCCCACTTCTGGGTATATATCCAAAAGAAATCAGTAACTTGGAGAGATATCTGAACTCTTAAATGTTTAAACTCATATGCACTCCACATGAATATTCTCCATTTCCATCCTCATTAGGGACTTTAAATCAATACCCAGCATATTACTGATGAAGGCAGGGTTTCTCAGTCTCATGTGGTAATAATAATGACTTGGGGTCCTGTTAAAAAGTGTGGATTCTTTGGTCTCATGCAAACTTAGTAAACCATATTCTGAATGGCAAAGAGAATGGGAATCTGTTTTAAAGTGGTGCAGGTGGGAATCATTCTAGGGTATATATGCTGAGCTGGGCTTTGAAGAGAAAACAGTTTGTATCCGCTTCCATGTTTGGAGATTCAGAAGGCAATTCAACTTGGAGAAGATTTATTTGGGATAAGAATCTTCTGGGTGGCACCTCTTGTTACGGAAGGACAAGGGAAGCTGTCATCCATACCTTTAGGGACAAGCAAAGACTGCCCCTCCTAAAAAGGAGCTCCGGGGAGGGATCAGAAGAAACTGCAGAAGGATCAAGAGCCTCGAGTGAAGGGATGGACTCCTGAACTCTCAAACAGGAGACTATGAAAGTTAGATAGACTTACTGACATGAATCTATAGACCCTTCCTTCACAAGACTTAATAGGCAGAGAGAGGTAATGAGGTCTCTACAGTCAGATTATCACATGGGTAAACAGAGCCATGGACTGGCCCATGCACAGAACTGGGACAGAATGGCAAATCCCTGAATTCACAGGCACTGAAACTCGACTTGTTCTAGGCCTCCCAGGGAGTAGACCTTCTCACTAATGAAATAACTTCTCAATAGGATCCAAAGAAAGTGAAGTCGCTCAGTTGTGTCCAACTCTTTGCAACCCCATGGACTGCAGCCTGCCAGGCTCCTCTGTCCATGGGATTCTCCAGGAAAGAATACTGGAGTGGGTAGTCATTTCCTTCTCCAGGGGATCTTCCTGACACAGAGATCGAACCCGGGTCTTCCACACTGCAGGCAGACTCTTTACCATCTAAGCCACCAGGGGCTCCTAAGAACTCTGATCCAAAGAACTTTGATCAATTTGGCATGTAGTTTTCAAGACCTATGTAGGCTCATTGCTCCCTGGCTGTAGTGGCAGTTTACAGCCCAGGAGAGATGGTGTATTATCTCCCGTGGCCCATGTGGGCCCCAGACCCTCCCGTGGCCCATTGTGCCTTGAGATCATGAGTCTCACTTCTCACAAGGGAAAAGCAGAAGGGGAGGAGAAGATGTTCAGTGGGAAAGCCCATCAACTTTTAAAATGCCTTTATCTGGACTGAACAGAATACTGATATGTAAACCAAACCTTCCTCAAGAAGCCCCTGCCAGCAGGGGTGGACAGCTAGAAGTCCTTCTTGATGCCCTTCCTTGTAGTCAAGATGCCTTCTGAAACTTCCAGCTCCCAGCCAAGTGCTTCTTATAATTTGACTCCAGGAGGACCAGGAACGTTGACCACATGGTCATGATACGTCTCCTGAATTGAGACTATGCTGGGCTCATAGCAGGCTCTCAGTAAGTATTTATTAAATGAATGAATGATTGAATGAACATCCAGAACTGATACATATGTGATCTTTCTTTAAGGAGCTCAGCCTACCAGTGAAGGCAGACACACCAAGATAAAATCATCAGAGTACTGTCTGATTATGTGTTAATTAATGTTGTTAATTTATTAATCAAATATTTAATTATTATATTATCATAATAACCATTGTTCATTAAAATATTAATGATTATTAACATCATCATAATAATGATTACCCTGGTTATTATTATTTTACATTAATTCATAACAATGTGTAGAATGTTTGGGGAAGGCACAGAAAGGAGCTATTGATTCTGAGGAGTGGAGGACCTGGTAATGTGGAGGCGGTGGGGTTGGTGTAGAGGCAGAGATGGGGTGTGTACATGAGGTTGTGGAGCACAGCAGAGTTCAGGACTAGTAGACTTCCATGCAAAAGACTTTGGCTTAAAAGAATTTGACCCAGTGGATTTTCTCCCCATCCTTTAAGTCTTCGGTTTTTAATCTAAAAGGACAATCTACTACTGTTTTATCTTGGTTGGCTTTTTCCGTCAATGTGTTTCATTTAACAGTAATGATATATTTAGGAAATGGTTACCAAAAAAAAAAAAAAAAAAACCCACAAATTCCCTTTCCTGGGTAAGAGTTGAGTCAGGTAATAGACAGTTTCTTTTCACCAACCTCACAGGCTGTTCACACTCTGCTTGCTGCTTCCTGTCCACCTACATCTCAGTCCTCTCCTGCCCCACCTAGACCACTTACAGTTGCTAAAAAAACTTCTGTGAGACTCTCTACCTTTTCCACCCTCCCTGCAAAATGTGCCTTCTCCCCTCCCATCTCCCATCCCCCTCACCTGGCTATTTCCCACTCAGCTCCCAGAAGCCAGCTTACCTTTCACTGTCTCCAGGAAAATTTCAACTGACCGACTCAAGTTCATGTCTCTTCTCTATGCTCCCAGTGCTCTGTCTCTCTGTCCCCAGATACCTGACCTCTACATAATCTGCAGGAGGACAGGTGATCGGTTCTCCTCACCACTGTGAATCACCCGCGTTTATCACGGGGCCTGCGCATCTCAGCACTCAGTCATTGCTTGTGGAGGAAATGACTGCATCTGTGTTTTCTCCTTTCTGTCTGGCACATTGCATGATCAGGACCTGGGTGGATGTATCTGAATATGCAAGGTTCACTCCATCAGCCCACACCCAGAACCCAGCTGTGTATGTGTCTTTGTTCAGACACAAGCATAAAAAACAAGGAGTAAGAGAGACAATCTTTGCTTTGTTAATAAAGTCAGTGGAAACCTTGTGCACTTCAAGAAATGCATTCTTCCTCCTCCTCTGGCCTTTTGAATGTGTTTCCCCTGGGATGCAAGTGAAATGTTTTGTGTCTCAGTGGAATAGTGAACAGGGATAATCCAACGCAGAAAGGAAATTCATTGCCAGCTCAACAACTGATTCACATTTCAGTGACTTGCCCCTCTGCTCATAAATAGAATTTTGGGGAGATGTAGCACAAGACAAAGCAGGAACTGAGGTTACTAGGTACCTGTTGTATATCATGCTGGGAATTCAAATATTAGAAGGTGGTAGCAATAAGAGGGAGAAGGCAATGGCAACCCACTCCAGTATTCTTGCCTGGAAAATCCCATGGGCGGAGGAGCCTGGTGGGCTACAGTCCATGGGGTTGCGAAGAGTCAGACACAACTGAGCGACTTCACTTTCACTTTTCACTTTCATGCCTTGGAGAAGGAAATGGAAACCTACTCCAGTGTTCTTGCCTGGAGAATCCCGGGGATAGGGGAGCCTGGTGGGCTGCCGTCTCTGGGGTCGCACAGAGTCGGATACAACTGAAGCGACTTAGCAGCAGCGATAAGAGACCTCAAAAATACCTTGTGTGCGTGCTCAGTCATGTCTGACTCTTTAAGACCCCACAGACTGTAGCTTGCCAGGCTTCTCTGTCCATGGGATTTCCCAGGCAAGAATACTAGAGTGGGTTGCTATTTCCTCCTCCAGGGGATCTTCCCCATCCAGGGACTGAATCCACGTCTCCTGCATTTGTAGGCAGATTCTTTACCACTGACCACCTGGGAAGCCCGACTTTACTGCAGAGTTCTAAACTACCAGCTTGTGAAGCATGAGCCGCAACTTGGTGGCTGTTTGCAGCCAATGAAGTGGGCCTGGCTGGAACAAAGAGATCTGATCATTCCACTTCCAGCTGTTGTTTCCATGCAACAGATTCAGAAAATGTTCACCATACTAAATACAGAACCAGAAAACCAGCCTACCCTGCTCACCTCAGCCAAGCTTTAGATGTTGCATCTGGTAGAACTTAAAGAGACCAGCTAAGGTATTGCCCTTTAAGTCCAATAATGTCAAAACAGTGACGTTTTGGAGGTACGCAAGGTGATCGAAGACAGTCTTTTAAAAGTCATTCTTTATTTGCACTTTTTAGACGTTTATCTCAGAGAAATGAAGAGTTGACTTCTCACAGTAATATGTATAAAATATGTATGGAAGTTTATATGAGTTTTGTTCATAATGGACTCAAACTGACAGTGACCCAAGTGTCCTTTAATGGGTGTGTGATTGAACTGACTAGGGTGTATCCGTGTTATGCATTCTGGTCAGTACACAGGTTTGAACTCAAGGTGCCTATGGCATCTTGGGTGGATCTTTGGGAGTCATGCTGAAAGAACAAAGTTGGTCACAGAGGGTTACATGCTACATGATGTCATTTGTAATTCTTTTTTTAAAGAATTTTTATTTATTTATTTTTGGCTGTGCTGATCTTCGCTGCTGCACAGGCTTTCATTAGCTGCAGCAAGCAGGGGCCACTCTCTAGTTGCAGTGCTCAGGCTTCTCACTGTGGTGGCTTCTCCTGTTGCAGAGCATGGATTTTAGGGCATGCTGGCTTCAGTAGTTACGGCATGAGGGCTCAGTAGTTGCAGTTCCAGGACTCTAGAGCATAGGCTCAATAGTTGTGGGGCCTGGGCTCAGTTGCTCTTTGATATATGGGGTCTTCCCAGATCAGGGATCAAACCTGTGTCTCTTGCATTGGCAGATGGATCCTTTACCTATTTGTGTGGAATTCTTGAAATGACAACATTGTAGAGATCGAGTACAGCTTGGCAGTTGCCAGAGATGGAAGATGGAAGCAGATGTAGCTGGAGAGGAGCAGTGGGAGGAAAACTCATGGTGAGGGAATGGCTCTTGTATCTTCACCAGTGATGACGTTGCACAGGATTTGCCTCCCTGGCGGCAATGCACACACGAGTGCTGAATGCAATGCTGATGAAATCCGAATGAGCTCCGCTGATCACGCTGGTGTCAGTTTCCTGGTTTGGATATTGTTCTCTTGCTGTGCAGGATACTGTCATTGTGGGAGGCTGGAGTATGTGGGATCTCTCTGTACATTTTTCTTTTGCAACTTCCTCTGAATCTGTAATTATTTCAGAACAAAAACTTATAAGAAATCATTTTCCCAACTGCGGTTGCTAAAATTTCAGTGGAATTTAAGGAAGTGAAACTCAAGTCCTTACTGTATGTTATTTTTGTTTTGTTCTCTTTTTGCTATAGGTTATTTTTAGGAGTTTTAGATGGATTGAGAAGACACACATTATAACTTGTGACATTATTGGATGTTTATGGATGTACAGTGAGGGAGTTACTTGATCTATTTATACCCCAAATTGAACAAATGCAAAATCCCACAGATTGTAAACATTATAGTCAGGTTTGCTAACCTTAACAACTCTCATGATGGAAGGGTTTGGTGAATCCTATGTACCATCTTGTATCTTCTTGAAACTTTGGTGCTCACCACACTGCTGGTATGTCCATCTGGTATTTAACCCCTCTTGGTTTGTTTTGTTGTTCATTACGTATTACAAATACCCTTTCCTCAAGTGTGCTGTGAGACCCCATGATCATGAACTGTGTCAACATCTAATAGATACCATGGAAATGTGATGAGTGGGAGTAAGTCTGTGGGATTTCTTCAATTGTATTGAAAAGTGAAAGTGAAACAGGCTCCTCTGTCCATGGAATTCTCCAGGCAAGAATACTGGAGTGGGTTGCTATTCCCTTCTCCAGGGGATCTTCTTGACCCAGGGATCAAACCCAGGTCTCCTGATTGCAAGCAGATTCTTTACCATCTGAGCCACCAGGGATTGAATACTGAGTCAAGATATTTTCTCATATAGTGACAGGAAAAACCAAACCAAACTGAATCAAGCAAAAAGGAAAATGCATTATCTCATGTAATGAAAAGTCAAGGAGCATGTTTTTTGGCTTCAGCATGTTTCTCTCCATTTCTCAACTCTACTTTTTCCAAATTGGCTCCATCAGCAATAGGGTTCTTAACTTGGGGGTACAAGGAGACTACAGCCTTCTCAACCTCACTCCTAATTAGGATTCCTGCTGAACAGTCTTTCAGGATAGTTTCCAATGGAAGTCCAGGTACACTACTTCTCTGGCTATCTTGGGTTATGTTCCCATCTCTGAGCCAACCACTGGGAAGAAAAGTACTGACTTCTCTAACCTAAGGTCATGTGCTTTGCCCCTGCAACCCCATACTGAGGCCTCACACAAACCTTGCAAACTAAGAGTTGGAGGAGGTAGTTCCATCAAAGCAGGAGGCATTTCTTAAGTTTGGCAGTGAAGCAACAATGATCACTTACTCAGTTTTAGAGACTCCCACTTCTGTTTCGTGATGGGCTTACACTGGGGGCAAGCGGATCATTATGAAGCTTTGGAGTGGGCACTGGAGATCTGGTTATTAGTGGTTTGTTTCTCACAGCAAGATAGCACGGATGTAAATTAAAGATTTATTATTTGACATGCCATTAATGTTAGGATAGCTTGTTTGTCCTACGACTCACTTGTTTTAGTGCTCATAAATAAGTTTATAGTGTTTTTCATTTTGCTGGTTCAAACTGCATCAGTGGAATTTACAAACTGTGCAACAGTGCTGGGGAACTAATTGGTTTTGGTTTATATTCACCGTACCTTCATTATCTGTGTTCTCCTCAGGAGAAATCCTTAATTCAGCTTCCTAATTTCCTTGCTATGATGCATTGATGGTTTGAAGCATCTAAAAAGTATGATTGTGAGTGTCGGCAGTGGACCCTTGGCAGAGTCCTTTTTCACCATGTTTCTGTGAATGACCCTGGAAACTTTGGTGATGTGGCGCATGTTTTCAGGACCTCTTGGGTGTGGCAGGGTGCCACTCTGTGCTTCTTCCCTTAATTGTGGTTCCTTTCTCCAAAGAATCATGTAAGAAACTCCTATCCGAGGTAGACTTTCTTGCCCAGCGTTATGGCATTCATTCATATTACAGACAGGTTCTGATTTTCTTACGGCATTCCTTCTGTTGATCTCATACTTTGGATTCTCCACCAACTCAGATGCATTCCTCAGTTCTGTTTCTGGTGAAATCCTTAACGTCCTGGGCTTGAAATCACTCACCTCTCTGGCTTAGTTCAACTTTTCAGCCTGTTCTTTCTTGTTCTGTCATAAGCTTGACTCTCATCACAGTGATTTTATTGTCTTACCCACTTAATTATTTGCTCATCATATCCCCTTAAGATGACTATCTTCATCATATCCCAACAGGATAGCTACTTCTTGGTACCTTGAATTCTTTCTGTAAAGCCTCATCTCTTGAGATCAAGCTGGCTGGACCTCAGCTCTCACTTTCCCTCTTGTCTATACTCTTCTATGAATTTTTCTCTATACTGTAGCTAAAGTGAAAATTTGAAAACATACATTCAATAAGGTTCAATAATCTATTCTCTTCTTCACAGCCCACTAAAAATCTTCCTTTTTCTTCGGTCTAAGGAGTGTTCCTGGTTGCTTAGAATGGGGACCTGATTTTTCTCTGTTTTCAGAGCAGAGAAGAACTGGCAAGGTTACAAGGTAGAAACTTGGGTGAGGCATGCCAGGAATACATAAATTCACAGCAAATCAAGTGGACACTACACAGACAGCTGAGCTAAAGCCTTTTTCAGGTACTCTACGAAAGAGATCACTCACAGGGTAAGGAAAGTCCACCACCCAGAGGCACTGAGGTGTTGATGCAAGAGGACTATCAACTGCCTCTTTTAGGGTAGAGACCCCTACAGAGGTCCATCCACATAAGAGTGGTAACATTTGGGAACGATTTAATAGCTACATGAAGGACCTTGATGGAATAGAGGTCACTTGACTTTGGCCACCTCGTGCGAAGAGTTGACTCATTGGAAAAGACTCTGATGCTGGGAGGGATTGGGGGCAGGAGAAGAAGGGGACGACAGAGGATGAGATGGCTGGATGGCATCACTGACTTGATGGACGTGAGTCTGAGTGAACTCCAGGAGTTGGTGATGGACAGGGAGGCCTGGCGTGCTGCGATTCATGGCGTCGCAAAGAGTCGGACATGACTGAGCGACTGAACTGAACTGAACTGACTAGGGAGAAGCTACCCCCTGCTCAGCCAGGAGAGAGAGGCTTGTCTTGTCCTTTTCCTCTTCATCCCAACACAATGGACCAGCTCACCCTAGAAGAGGGCAGAGTGAGAGGGGGTACGAAAGCAGCCCCCTCCTCTGACTTGCAGCCCCCTTCTCCAGCAGTTCCCGACCAGTCCTACTCACAAGCTGCTAGAGTCTTGACTCTTTATTGATGAAAATAAAACCTTTCAAAGAAGTGAAGTTGAGTGGAAAATTACTGAATCTTGCCAAAGTGTCATTAAAATACTCAGTGGAAAAGGTAGGATGAATACAGTACAATCAGAGAACAGTTACTGGAACAAAATGAAATCTTTATGCTTAGACTCCAAGTTGAAACTGCTCCATACACTAGTTAGAGATCCTTGGGCAGATATTTTAACATCAGAAGATTACTTTTTCTAAAACGATCATTTAATCATATTATTTCCAAGCTAAAAAAAAAAAAAAGAGAGAGAAGCCAAAACTTACTTTGCCAAAAAAATACAAATTAGATATTTGTTCTGAAATTTTTCATCTTCAAGAAAATGTTTTCATCTTTCATGATTTTGGAAAGCATCTAAAATGTTTTCCAAAATCTATTTCAATTTAAATAAGCTTATTAGATACAAGTTTTTTTTTTTTTTTTTTTTTGTGGCACATCAACTCAGATACTCTTGAAAATCTGGTGAGGATATATATTATACCTTTTAAAAAGTTTGGAATACTATAAAATGATTTATATTTGGTATTTTGGATTTGCATTTGCATGTTATTTTATATAATGCTTTGAAAAAGAAAGCCAGTCTACATTATACATCCCATGAAGGTATCAATTTTCTGAAATTATTTGGTTTACGGAGAAAAGTCACACCAAGTAAAGTTAAATAAAATAAATTGAAGGAGAAGAATACAATTACACAAAAATAGACACTATTGCATTTGCTTGATGGATTGGCCAGGACTGTGATACTGAGCTAGAATACAGATGTTTGGAATCTGGAGAGCCAAGAAGTTCCCCTGGAGAAGGGAATGGCAAGCTACTCCAGTATTCCTGCCTTGAGAACTCCATGGACAGAGGAGCCTGGTGAGCTACAGTTCATAGGGTCACAAAGAGTAGGATACGACTGAGCGACTATCACTTTCACTATCTTATGGACCTATTATTTACCTAGTATTGTACTGGTCACCATGTGAGAAATAAGCAAGGTTGGATATTTGATCTCTTACTTTGAGAAACTTAAAGTCTGAAAAGATCTGAAACGGGTGTGGTGTGATCCAGCAGTGATCTGGAACTTGGGGAAAGGGATAAGTCACTGTGGATGTGCCCTGTGGGTTGTCCCAGAAAGTTGAATCAGGTTGGATACCATAAGAAGGGAAGGATGGAGAAGTGGAGGATGGCCAATTGTGTTTCATGGTGGCTAAGAGATACATGAATACCAGCAACCAAACAAGAATAGCTCATTGGAAACCTTGAAGATTAAGAGTCAATACAGTGGGGAGAAGGGGATTATCTGGAAAAGAAATGAAGGAAGGGTACAGAGATTAGAGTTTTTAGGAGATTGACTAATAAGTAGAAGTGACATCTAAGTGTCTTTTAGAGATAAATATTATTTTCCAGATTATGAATATTCTTATTTGTATCTGCTCAAATATTAATTTGCTTATTTATAATAAGATGAGGATGAAAAAACTAAAAAAAAAACAAGATAAAAATAGCACAGAATCACTTCTCTGATCAAGAGCAACACTTTGCAATTAATTCAGCATAATCGATTCTTAATTTGAAAATATTCATATGGTTTTAAAGTTTGGATATTTTTGCATATATAGTAGCTAAATGAGAACCTCAGTTTTCCCCTGGTGATTTGATTGTTTCATTCCAGTGTCTCAGCCCCTGAACGATTTATTCTTTACTCAAAGAATTGCTCGTTATTTTAATGATAACATTGGAAGAGAAATTGGAAAACATCCACTTAAAGATATGTTTTCAGATTAAAAAGAAAATAGTTTTGGTGGAAAAAAACAAAAAACGGAACAAGAGCCACATTCTGACCTCAAAAGTTTACAGTGAATAGTCCATTTCTCTTTTATAACACTTGGTATCAAATAATAGACACAAAGAAAAAGAACCAAAGAATATAGAGGAGCTAAAGACAAAAAGCTGGTTTCCTGCCCTCCTTGCCTCACCTCACCCCCATTAACCGGATGTAACTCCTTTCAGCATTCCTATTTTAGTTCTTTTGGGAGCCTACTTATCACTACTTCACACTAATATGATTACACTCTAACTTCTTGGTTTTTCAGCTCCTCCAAGTGAAAGATGAGGCCATCACCCATTACTCTACTTTTCCCTCTTCTCATTTTTCTTTTCCAAATAAAACTAGTTTTTAATTTGTTCTCACAACTCTGGCAGAAATAGGTTTGATTTTTTTTATTGCTGTACAATTTTATGAGATTATATTAATCCCAGGTCCTTACTCAGGATAACAACTAACTTATAATCTCACATAGAATTTTTTTAGCTCCTTATTTGTTGAATATTTATTGAATAATGAAATGTGCCACAGACTGGGCTAGATGTTAGGCAATGCTTCTTGGATTTTTTTTTTTTCCAAATAGCAATAATCACTGAGTTAATATTATTATGCTCGTTTTCCAGAGAGTGCTGAAGTTTAGAAACTGATTTCTAATAATTCTGTTACTTGCGGACTTTCTCTTGGTTACCTGTTAATTTAAAAATAAAACATTTAATCTACTTATCTTGCTCTACTGATGTTTGACACCTTATCAAAGAAGCTGAACATATCAACACTTCCAACCCTCCTTTCAACTTTGCTC